>NC_134851.1:53132521-53742521 GCF_965363235.1 Mytilus galloprovincialis
CTAAAACTCTAACAATGCTCTACTAACAATAACTAATATCGTTATCATGGTTAATAAAGCAGAAAAACTCAAAACATTGAGGTGAAATTTCAACCGAGTAAATAAATGTTCTATAACGCTAATTAATCACAAATTACTTAGGGTACAGCTAAATGTCCACAAAGCAGTGAACACATAATAGGATCACAATTACACTTTACTTTAGGTGAGAACCGTAAAATTGTATATTCTTATGTTCAATTACCTACTTTAAATGAGATTTCAAAGATTTGTTTAAATTCAGTCATTTAATCCTCAGTATTAAATTTACCAGGCAGAAGCTAGCGAACAATAGCTAGCGAACAATAAGCCAGCGAACAATAAGGCGATATATCGAGAAACCAAAAAAATGAATAAGACAGCAACGGCCGTTAAATCAAAAAATGTTTAAAAAGGCAGAAAATCAGTCCAAATATTGCAATTTAAACTCAAGATTGAAATGGTTTTTATCCCATCCATTGATAAAACAAGTCACATCTCTTTTAAGGCTAATATTCAGTACCATAGTAAATCTGCATCTATCAACGGATTCTTTGTAGGTGTAGAGCAACCAATGTACCAAATCAATTTAGAACGTATGTAAAAGTAGTCCTACCCTGTAAATTATCGCACCTGTGATGTCATTGTTTAATTAAACTAACATACACATTTGAAGAAATGGGGGTTGCCCTATTCCAGGGCTCCTAGAGAAAAATAATGAGGGGTGTCACGGGGTATGACTATATAGGTCTTGTAGAGGAGAAACAGGCGCTTCTTTTGCGCAAGGTATCGAAGGGCGCTATGTTCAAAAATCTGAAACTAGAGCCCAAAATTTGAAAAAAATTGGTCCAAAATAGGGGGGTCGACCTATTCCACGGCTCCTAGAGAAAAATAATGAGGGGTGTCACGGGGTATGACTATATAGGTCTTGTAGAGGAGGAACAGGCGCTTCTTTTGCGCAAGGTATCGAAGGGCGCTATGTTCAAAAATCTGAAACTAGAGCCCAAAATTTGAAAAAAATTGGTCCAAAATAGGGGGGTCGACCTATTCCACGGCTCCTAGAGAAAAATAATGAGGGGTGTCACGGGGTATGACTATATAGGTCTTTTAGAGGAAAAACAGGCGCTTCTTTTGCGCAAGGTATCGAAGGGCGCTATGTTCAAAAATCTGAAACTAGAGCCCAAAACTTGAAAAAAAATGGTCCAAAATAGGGGGGTCGACCTATTCCACGGCTCCTAGAGAAAAATAATGAGGGGTGTCACGGGGTATGACTATATAGGTCTTGTAGAGGAGAAACAGGCGCTTCTTTTGCGCAAGGTATCGAAGGGCGCTATGTTCAAAAATCTGAAACTAGAGCCCAAAATTTGAAAAAAAAAGGTCCAAAATAGGGGGGTCGACCTATTCCACGGCTCCTAGAGAAAAATAATGAGGGGTGTCACGGGGTATGACTATATAGGTCTTGTAGAGGAGAAACAGGCGCTTCTTTTGCGCAAGGTATCGAAGGGCGCTATGTTCAAAAATCTGAAACTAGAGCCCAAAATTTGAAAAAAATTGGTCCAAAATAGGGGGGTCGACCTATTCCACGGCTCCTAGAGAAAAATAATGAGGGGTGTCACGGGGTATGACTATATAGGTCTTGTAGAGGAGAAACAGGCGCTTCTTTTGCGCAAGGTATCGAAGGGCGCTATGTTCAAAAATCTGAAACTAGAGCCCAAAATTTGAAAAAAAATGGTCCAAAATAGGGGAGTCGACCTATTCCACGGCTCCTAGAGAAAAATAATGAGGGGTGTCACGGGGTATGACTATATAGGTCTTGTAGAGGAGAAACAGGCGCTTCTTTTGCGCAAGGTATCGAAGGGCGCTATGTTCAAAAATCTGAAACTAGAGCCCACAATTTGAAAAAAAATGGTCCAAAATAGGGGAGTCGACCTATTCCACGGCTCCTAGAGAAAAATAATGAGGGGTGTCACGGGGTATGACTATATAGGTCTTGTAGAGGAGAAACAGGCGCATCTTTTGCGCAAGGTATCGAAGGGCGCTATGTTCAAAAATCTGAAACTAGAGCCCAAAATTTGAAAAAAAAATGGTCCAAAATAGGGGAGTCGACCTATTCCACGGCTCCTAGAGAAAAATAATGAGGGGTGTCACGGAGTATGACTATATAGGTCTTGTAGAGGAGAAACAGGCGCTTCTTTTGCGCAAGGTATCGAAGGGCGCTATGTTCAAAAATCTGAAACTAGAGCCCAAAATTTGAAAAAAAAATGGTCCAAAATAGGGGAGTGGACCTATTCCACGGCTCCTAGAGAAAAATAATGAGGGGTGTCACGGAGTATAACTATATAGGTCTTGTAGAGGAGAAACAGGCGCTTCTTTTGCGCAAGGTATCGAAGGGCGCTATGTTCAAAAATCTGAAACTAGAGCCCAAAATTTGAAAAAAAATGGTCCAAAATAGGGGGGTCGACCTATTCCAAGGCTCCTAGAGAAAAATAATGAGGGGTGTCACGGGGTATGACTATATAGGTCTTGTAGAGGAGAAACAGGCGCTTCTTTTGCGCAAGGTATCGAAGGGCGCTATGTTCAAAAATCTGAAACTAGAGCCCAAAAATTGAAAAAAATGGTCCAAAATAGGGGGGTCGACCTATTCCACGGCTCCTAGAGAAAAATAATGAGGGGTGTCACGGGGTATGACTATATAGGTCTTTTAGAGGAGAAACAGGCGCTTCTTTTGCGCAAGGTATCGAAGGGCGCTATGTTAAAAACTCTGAAACTAGAGCCCAAAATTTGAAAAAAAATGGTCCAAAATAGGAGAGTCGACCTATTCCACGGCTCCTAGAGAAAAATAATGAGGGGTGTCACGGGGTATGACTATATAGGTCTTGTAGAGGAGAAACAGGCGCTTCTTTTGCGCAAGGTATCGAAGGGCGCTATGTTCAAAAATCTGAAACTAGAGCCCAAAATTTGAAAAAAAATGGTCCAAAATAGGGGAGTCGACCTATTCCACGGCTCCTAGAGAAAAATAATGAGGGGTGTCACGGGGTATGACTATATAGGTCTTGTAGAGAAGAAACAGGCGCTTCTTTTGCGCAAGGTATCGAAGGGCGCTATGTTCAAAAATCTAAAACTAGAGCCCACAATTTGAAAAAAAATGGTCCAAAATAGGGGAGTTGACCTATTCCACGGCTCCTAGAGAAAAATAATGAGGGGTGTCACGGGGTATGACTATATAGGTCTTGTAGAAGAGAAACAGGCGCATCTTTTGCGCAAGGTATCGAAGGGCGCTATGTTCAAAAATCTAAAACTAGAGCCCAAAATTTGAAAAAAAAATGGTCCAAAATAGGGGAGTCGACCTATTCCACGGCTCCTAGAGAAAAATAATGAGGGGTGTCACGGGGTATGACTGTACAGGTCTTGTAGAGGAGAAACAGGCGCTTCTTTTGCGCAAGGTATCGAAGGGTGCTATGTTCAAAAATCTGAAACTAGAGCCCAAAATTTGAAAAAAAATGGTCCAAAATAGGGGGGTCGACCTATTCCACGGCTCCTAGAGAAAAATAATGAGGGGTGTCACGGGGTATGACTATATAGGTCTTGTAAAGGAGAAACAGGCGCTTCTTTTGCGCAAGGTATCGAAGGGCGCTATGTTCAAAAATCTGAAACTAGAGCCCAAAATTTGAAAAAAAAATGGTTCAAAATAGGGGGGTCGACCTATTCCACGGCTCCTAGAGAAAAATAATGAGGGGTGTCACGGGGTATGACTATATAGGTCTTGTAGAGGAGAAACAGGCGCTTCTTTTGCGCAAGGTATCGAAGGGCGCTATGTTCAAAAATCTGAAACTAGAGCCCAAAATTTGAAAAAAAATGGTGCAAAATAGGAGAGTCGACCTATTCCACGGCTCCTAGAGAAAAATAATGAGGGGTGTCACGGGGTATGACTATATAGGTCTTGTAGAGGAGAAACAGGCGCTTCTTTTGCGCAAGGTATCGAAGGGCGCTATGTTCAAAAATCTGAAACTAGAGCCCAAAATTTGAAAAAAAATGGTCCAAAATAGGGGAGTCGACCTATTCCACGGCTCCTAGAGAAAAATAATGAGGGGTGTCACGGGGTATGACTATATAGGTCTTGTAGAGGAGAAACAGGCGCTTCTTTTGCGCAAGGTATCGAAGGGCGCTATGTTCAAAAATCTGAAACTAGAGCCCACAATTTGAAAAAAAATGGTCCAAAATAGGGGAGTCGACCTATTCCACGGCTCCTAGAGAAAAATAATGAGGGGTGTCACGGGGTATGACTATATAGGTCTTGTAGAGGAGAAACAGGCGCATCTTTTGCGCAAGGTATCGAAGGGCGCTATATTCAAAAATCTGAAACTAGAGCCCAAAATTTGAAAAAAAAATGGTCCAAAATAGGGGAGTCGACCTATTCCACGGCTCCTAAAGAAAAATAATGAGGGGTGTCACGGGGTATGACTATATAGGTCTTGTAGAGGAGAAACAGGCGCTTCTTTTGCGCAAGGTATCGAAGGGCGCTATGTTCAAAAATCTGAAACTAGAGCCCAAAATTTGAAAAAAAATGGTCCAAAATAGGGGGGTCGACCTATTCCAGGGCTCCTAGAGAAAAATAATGAGGGGTGTCACGGGGTATGACTATATAGGTCTTGTAGAGGAGAAACAGGCGCTTCTTTTGCGCAAGGTATCGAAGGGCGCTATGTTCAAAAATCTGAAACTGGAGCCCAAAACTTGAAAAAAAATGGTCCAAAATAGGGGGGTCGACCTATTCCACGGCTCCTAGAGAAAAATAATGAGGGGTGTCACGGGGTATGACTATATAGGTCTTGTAGAGGAGAAACAGGCGCTTCTTTTGCGCAAGGTATCGAAGGGCGCTATGTTCAAAAATCTGAAACTAGAGCCCAAAACTTGAAAAAAAATGGTCCAAAATAGGGGGGTCGACCTATTCCACGGCTCCTAGAGAAAAATAATGAGGGGTGTCACGGGGTATGACTATATAGGTCTTGTAGAGGAGAAACAGGCGCATCTTTTGCGCAAGGTATCGAAGGGCGCTATGTTCAAAAATCTGAAACTAGAGCCCAAGATTTGAAAAAAAAATGGTCCAAAATAGGGGAGTCGACCTATTCCACGGCTCCTAGAGAAAAATAATGAGGGGTGTCACGGGGTATGACTATATAGGTCTTGTAGAGGAGAAACAGGCGCTTCTTTTGCGCAAGGTATCGAAGGGCGCTATGTTCAAAAATCTGAAACTAGAGCCCAAAATTTGAAAAAAAATGGTCCAAAATAGGGGGGTCGACCTATTCCACGGCTCCTAGAGAAAAATAATGAGGGGTGTCACGGGGTATGACTATAAAGGTCTTGTAGAGTAGAAACAGGCGCTTCTTTTGCGCAAGGTATCGAAGGGCGCTATGTTCAAAAATCTGAAACTAGAGCCCAAAACTTGAAAAAAAATGGTCCAAAATAGGGGGTCGACCTATTCCAGGGCTCCTAGAGAAAAATAATGAGGGGTGTCACGGGGTATGACTATATAGGTCTTGTAGAGGAGAAACAGGCGCTTCTTTTGCGCAAGGTATCGAAGGGCGCTATGTTCAAAAATCTGAAACTAGAGCCCAAAATTTGAAAAAAAATGGTCCAAAATAGGGGGGTCGACCTATTCCACGGCTCCTAGAGAAAAATAATGAGGGGTGTCACGGGGTATGACTATATAGGTCTTGTAGAAGAGAAACAGGCGCTTCTTTTGCGCAAGGTATCGAAGGGCGCTATGTTCAAAAATCTGAAACTAGAGCCCAAAATTTGAAAAAAATTGGTCCAAAATAGGGGGGTCGACCTATTCCACGGCTCCTAGAGAAAAATAATGAGGGGTGTCACGGGGTATGACTATATAGGTCTTTTAGAGGAGAAACAGGCGCTTCTTTTGCGCAAGGTATCGAAGGGCGCTATGTTCAAAACTCTGAAACTAGAGCCCAAAATTTGAAAAAAAATGGTCCAAAATAGGAGAGTCGACCTATTCCGCGGCTCCTAGAGAAAAATAATGAGGGGTGTCACGGGGTATGACTATATAGGTCTTGTAGAGGAGAAAAAGGCGCTTCTTTTGCGCAAGGTATCGAAGGGCGCTATGTTCAAAAATCTGAAACTAGAGCCCAAAATTTGAAAAAAAAATGGTCCAAAATAGGGGAGTCGACCTATTCCACGGCTCCTAGAGAAAAATAATGAGGGGTGTCACGGAGTATGACTATATAGGTCTTGTAGAGGAGAAACAGGCGCTTCTTTTGCGCAAGGTATCGAAGGGCGCTATGTTCAAAAATCTGAAACTAGAGCCCAAAATTTGAAAAAAAAATGGTCCAAAATAGGGGAGTTGACCTATTCCACGGCTCCTAGAGAAAAATAATGAGGGGTGTCACGGAGTATGACTATATAGGTCTTGTAGAGGAGAAACAGGCGCTTCTTTTTCTCAAGGTATCGAAGGGCGCTATGTTCAAAAATCTGAAACTAGAGCCCAAAATTTGAAAAAAAATGGTCCAAAATAGGGGAGTTGACCTATTCCAAGGCTCATAGAGAAAAATAATGAGGGGTGTCACGGAGTATGACTATATAGGTCTTGTAGAGGAGAAACAGGCGCTTCTTTTTCTCAAGGTATCGAAGGGCGCTATGTTCAAAAATCTGAAACTAGAGCCCAAAATTTGAAAAAAAATGGTCCAAAATAGGGGAGTTGACCTATTCCAAGGCTCATAGAGAAAAATAATGGGGGATGTCACGGGGTATGACTATATAGGTCTTGTAGAGGAGAAACAGGCGCTTCTTTTTCTCAAGGTATCGAAGGGCGCTATGTTCAAAAATCTGAAACTAGAGCCCAAAATTTGAAAAAAAATGGTCCAAAATAGGGGGGTCGACCTATTCCAAGGCTCCTAGAGAAAAATAATGAGGGGTGTCACGGGGTATGACTATATAGGTCTTGTAGAGGAGAAACAGGCGCTTCTTTTGCGTAAGGTATCGAAGGGCGCTATGTTCAAAAATCTGAAACTAGAGCCCAAAATTTGAAAAAAAATGGTCCAAAATAGGGGGTCGACCTATTCCACGGCTCCTAGAGAAAAATAATGAGGGGTGTCACGGGGTATGACTATATAGGTCTTGTAGAGGAGAAACAGGCGCTTCTTTTGCGCAAGGTATCGAAGGGCGCTATGTTCAAAAATCTGAAACTAGAGCCCAAAATTTGAAAAAAAATGGTCCAAAATAGGGGGGTCGACCTATTCCACGGCTCCTAGAGAAAAATAATGAGGGGTGTCACGGGGTATGACTATATAGGTCTTTTAGAGGAGAAACAGGCGCTTCTTTTGCGCAAGGTATCGAAGGGCGCTATGTTCAAAACTCTGAAACTAGAGCCCAAAATTTGAAAAAAAATGGTCCAAAATAGGAGAGTCGACCTATTCCACGGCTCCTAGAGAAAAATAATGAGGGGTGTCACGGGGTATGACTATATAGGTCTTGTAGAGGAGAAACAGGCGCTTCTTTTGCGTAATGTATCGAAGGGCGCTATGTTCAAAAATCTGAAACTAGAGCCCAAAATTTGAAAAAAAATGGTCCAAAATAGGGGGGTCGACCTATTCCACGGCTCCTAGAGAAAAATAATGAGGGGTGTCACGGGGTATGACTATATAGGTCTTGTAGAGGAGAAACAGGCGCTTCTTTTGCGCAAGGTATCGAAGGGCGCTATGTTAAAAAATCTGAAACTAGAGCCCAAAATTTGAAAAAAAATGGTCCAAAATAGGGGGGTCGGCCTATTCCACGGCTCCTAGAGAAAAATAATGAGGGGTGTCACGGGGTATGACTATATAGGTCTTGTAGAGGAGAAACAGGCGCTTCTTTTGCGCAAGGTATCGAAGGGCGCTATGTTCAAAAATCTGAAACTAGAGCCCAAAATTTGAAAAAAATTGGTCCAAAATAGGGGGGTCGACCTATTCCACGGCTCCTAAAGAAAAATAATGAGGGGTGTCACGGGGTATGACTATAAAGGTCTTGTAGAGGAGAAACAGGCGCTTCTTTTGCGCAAGGTATCGAAGGGCGCTATGTTCAAAAATCTGAAACTAGAGCCCAAAATTTGAAAAAAAAATGGTCCAAAATAGGGGAGTCGACCTATTCCACGGCTCCTAGAGAAAAATAATGAGGGGTGTCACGGGGTATGACTATATAGGTCTTTTAGAGGAGAAACAGGCGCTTCTTTTGCGCAAGGTATCGAAGGGCGCTATGTTCAAAAATCTGAAACTAGAGCCCAAAATTTAAAAAAAAATGGTCCAAAATAGGGGGGTCGACCTATTCCACGGCTCCTAGAGAAAAATAATGAGGGGTGTCACGGGGTATGACTATATAGGTCTTGTAGAGGAGAAACAGGCGCTTCTTTTGCGCAAGGTATCGAAGGGCGCTATGTTCAAAAATCTGAAACTAGAGCCCAAAATTTGAAAAAAAATGGTCCAAAATAGGGGGGTCGACCTATTCCACGGCTCCTAGAGAAAAATAATGAGGGGTGTCACGGGGTATGACTATATAGGTCTTGTAGAGGAGAAACAGGCGCTTCTTTTGCGCAAGGTATCGAAGGGCGCTATGTTCAAAAATCTGAAACTAGAGCCCAAAATTTGAAAAAAAATGGTCCAAAATAGGGGGGTCGGCCTATTCCACGGCTCCTAGAGAAAAATAATGAGGGGTGTCACGGGGTATGACTATATAGGTCTTGTAGAGGAGAAACAGGCGCTTCTTTTTCTCAAGGTATCGAAGGGCGCTATGTTCAAAAATCTGAAACTAGAGCCCAAAATTTGAAAAAAATGGTCCAAAATAGGGGAGTCGACCTATTCCACGGCTCCTAGAGAAAAATAATGAGGGGTGTCACGGGGTATGACTATATAGGTCTTGTAGAGGAGAAACAGGCGCTTCTTTTGCGCAAGGTATCGAAGGGCGCTATGTTCAAAAATCTGAAACTAGAGCCCAAAATTTAAAAAAAAATGGTCCAAAATAGGGGGGGTCGAATGAGGGGTGTCATGGGGTATGACTTTAATAAGTCATATAGAAGAGAAACAGGCGCATCTTTTGTGTAAGTATTTTAGTGGCGCTATGTTCGAAAATCTGAAACTTAATTGCTCAAAACTAGATATAAAGGATTAACAGATACAGTTAAGTCTGCCTCATATCTTAACTTTCATCTAGAAATTGACAATGAGGGTCGGTTGAAAAAATTTCCGACAAAAGAGATGATTTCAGCTTCCCAATTTTGAACTTTCCATTTCTATGTAGCAACATTCCAACAGCGCCTACATACTGAGTACATATCTCCAAATCGATACTATTGCCCAGGCTTGTATTTCCTATCATGATTTCCTTGAAAGAGTGTTGGTGATCACAACGAAGCTATTAAATCAAGAGTTCGAAAATATAAAGTTGAAATTATCCTATCGTAATGTTAACGGACGTCCCGAGTTGGTTGACAGTTATGGAATAACCGTTTCACAGATGAAATCGGATATGTTACTTACGTCGTAACTTCAACCCATTCCCCCATAAACAACGAATGTGACCTTCCGAATTAGACTATTAACGGGGTTTGTAATAACACTATCAACACGACGGGTGCCGCATGTGGAGCATATCTGCTTCCCCTTCCGAATCACCTGAGATCAACCAGATTTTTTGGTGGTGTTCGTGTTGGTTAGTCATTAGTTTTCTATGTTGTGTTCAAAGTTAAAGGGTGCATATCCGATGTATTTATCATTGTTTTCAGATCGTTGTCCGAAGGTTAAGTCTACATCATTAGATATATTTAAATGTAGATACTCCTGTTCACGATGTCTGAGGATAGCATGTTCAGCTGATTTGATAGGTTATGCATCTGCAAATCAGATGTTGGAGAAGCCAATGCATGTAGCGGTAAGATCGCAAAAAGGTCGTCATTCGTGTTGTTGGTCTGAGAAGCACTTGTTTTCTCTGGAAAAGGTACGAATGGTTGGAAGACTTTTTGAGTTCTTTACTCCACCTTGTTTGCTAAGTCTTTATTGTAAGTTACTAGACTTGATGGTGTGCTTTTATCCGGGACTTCTTGCAATTAAAGAGTTTCATGCTGTTTGGGATCGACAATTACTAGTATTACAAACATCATTTTATGTAAATCGTTTGTAAAAACTCCCTTAAACGTTTGAAAATGTTTTAGAAAACATCCCTTAGTGTTTGATAGCATTTGAAAAAAAAAAATCGATGCAACTGACTGTCTCTGTTTCATGTCAAATGCTAAATATGTTTCGAAGCTTTTAAACACATACCCTATAATGTAGTTGAATATAAGTGAAGGTAATTTAAAGTTCGATTCTCTCTTAATCGGTTGCTGTGGTAGTCTGTAGATTTCTTGAACTCTACAGATCGGCCTACATGATGATATCATCACCAATGTTGATGTTGAAACTATCGCGGGAACATACCGTCTAAACTATTGTACTTTCTCATGATCGACGTCGTTTTGTCAGTGACGTCGCCTTTGGTGGAAATAAGTACTTGTAGATTTAATGTAATGGCTGTTGTTGTAGTACACATTGACTTAACTATCATCTATATGTATGGTGCCGTGACCGATGGATCTCGAAAAATTGAAATCATTCATATCGGGGAACAGGAGTGCTGTTACCAGATTATTCAGAAGATTAGATAAAGCAAAAGAGAATTCAAATTTCAATTAAATAGAAATCATTGCAACGCTTGCAAAACTGATGCAAAAACAAACATTGTTTGAGAACTCAAACGAACAAATTTTAAAGTTAACAGAACCGGAAAATGTGGAAAATGAGGTAATAGATTCAGTGACTATGGAAACGAAGATTCGACACATACGTAAGTTCATAAAAAATGTCCAAACCCCGCAGTCCAGTCATATTGAATCACATACAACAACCCACACTATTTTAATCCAGAAACTATAACGTTTGTTCCAACGCACAACATAGCCAACCCGAACAACGCATAGTAGTTTGAAAACCCATCTGTAAAACCCAGTTACACATTCAACATGCAGCAAAGTACGTTTTCGTCAGCTAGTAATCAGAGTCACCGCCTACCAAAACTTTCGCCTCCAACATTCTCAGGTAACATTTTAGAATGACAACCTTCTGGGACTCATATGAGTCGGCCGTACATCTTAACCTGTCACTTACAAATATACAAAAATTGAATTACTTGAAAGCACAGCTAGAACATGAAGCCCTAGCATCAATAGCAGGTTTTGCACTCACAAATGTTAACTACGATGACGCCGTAATTTTTTTAAAGAGAGGTTCTGTCAACAAGACAAAATAATAAATGCATACATGTAGCCATTATTAGAAATCCCTTTGCTTAGAAATCAACTAACAAGCTTACAAAGTTTTTACGATAAAATGGAAGGTTACGTCAGGGGATTAGAAGCTTTGGGTCAGACACAGGAAACATACGGCCCTCTACTTGTTCCCATTATCATGAACAAATTACCCGGGGAAGTCAGACACCATCTCGCATGAGAACACAGAACAAAACATGGCTATTACGGGACCTCCGTAAAAGCATATTAGATGAGATCAATATAATTGACGCAGGACAAGAGATGGAGTCGACATACGATTTGCCCGCAACACTGTCTTTCTTTTGCCGGAATATTACAAGAATATTGAGACTAGACCTTGCGCTTTCTGTCATGAAATACACGCACCTACTCATTGCAGTTAAATAACCGACGCAGAATCCCATATGATCATAGTAAAACGTGATAAGTTATGCTTTAACTGCGTTGGTAAACACAGAATAAATGAATGTTAATCTAAACACACATGAAAACATTGTAATAAGAAACACCATACAAGCTTGTGTAATGCACGTCCAACAAACAACATAAAACCAGCGAATGAGGTAAGCCATAGAAACGGGAATAGCAGCTCGTCAGGAATATGGCCATTGTTTTATTATAATTCTTTTGTGTGTGTGATACATTATAACGTTGTGTTTATGTTGTGTCGTTTGTTACCTCATATATTTGAGTGTGCATTCACATTACTATTAGACGTGTCACGGTACTTTTCTATCCAAAATTCATGTATTTAGTTTTGATGTTATATTTGTTATTCTCATTAAATTTTGTCTAATGCTTAGTTCGTTTCTCTGTGTGTTGCATTATAATGTTATGTCGTTGTTCTCCTCTTACAATTAATGAGTTTCCCTCAGTTTTAGTTTGTAACTCGGATTTTTTTTCTATCGATCTACGAGTTTCGAACAGCGGTATACTACTGTTGACTTTATTTATTCAGCGCATATGAATTTTCGCGAAAAAGATAATCAGACCAGCAACCCGCCTAACGTTCACCTTGTAAATGACATTCATGATACGGAAGAAGATACTACCATTTTGTATTCTCAATCGATACTTTTGAAAACCGCCGTAGCTCAAGTAGGCTCGAATCATCACTTTATCGATACGAATATTCTTTTTGACGAAGGAGCTCAAAGATCGTTTTTGACGCAGAACTTTGCGAAAAACCTCAATTTATAGATAGAAGGAACAGAGGTAAAACATTTACCGACATTTGGAGGTGAAGAGAAAAACATGAGACACTTAGAAAAGATAACAATCTATCTGAAAACCGATGCAGAACACGTATTGCCAAAGTACTGATAGTTCCGATGATCGCCACGCCTCTACAGAATCACATACGTAATAATGATACACAGAACAGTTATTTGCGTGGTTTAAAGTTAGCGCACACGATGACACAGCAAGATTCATTCGAGATATCGTTGCTTGTAGGCGCAGATCACTACAGGGATATTGCAGAAGATATTCTACGGAGAAACGGTCCAACCGCCGTGAAATATCCAATATCGGATATTTGCTCTCGGGACATACAAACGGTAAGAAAACTCACACGTCGGAAACTAGCATGTTTAATGTTTTAATATCACACAAAGATGAATAAAACAATCTAGAGATATTTTGGAAATTAGAATCAATAGGTATAAATAGTAAGGAGTTAGATAAAGACGACGATGCCTATATTAAAGCATATCAAGACAGATCAATTGAGTTCAGAAAAAATAAACATTTCGCTTAGTAACCATGGAAACAGGATCATGATGAATTGCCTTCAAAAGCAGTCATGAAAAGAAGGACAAAAAACACCATTAAAAAGCATACTCTAAAATCTAATATATTAAAGAAGTATGGGAACATAATACAAGAACAGGAACGAACTGGATTCATAGAGAGAGTGGATGAAACAGCTTACACTCAAGAAAAAAACTATATTCCTCATCATTCAGTACAGAAGGAATCAAGCATTACGCCTATCAGAATTGTTAAGGACTGCAGTTGTCGCCAGTTGCCTAATTCACCAAGTTGTATGGCTGCCTCTTTGATACGCCGTTGAAGCTAAATGACCTGACAAAAATTCTAATGAGATTTAGAGCCAACCCTGTCGTCATAACAACGGATATTGAAAAAGCCTTATTGCATGAAGGATTAAACGAGGATGACCCATACGCTACACGTTTCTTGTGGCTCAGTAACCCATCCGACCAAACACGTTATCTACAAACTTACAGGTTCATATCCGTTCTGTTCGGAGCGACTTGTTCGCCGTTTATGCTCAACGACACGATACTGAAGCATTTACAACATTACAACATTACAGCAGCTACATTTATGGAAAGATACTTTTACGTGGACAATATGTTGACAAGTTTACAGAACGAGGATGAGGCTAATACGTGTTATAAGGAAGCGGGAGCAATGTTGAAGAAAGCCGGATTTAACCTATGAACAGTGAGAATGTACGCCATATATATATATATATATATAGCCAAGACCGAAAATGTACGGAAAAAAGATACGGACATGAACACAAAAGTGCTTGGTATGTTATGGAACAGCAAATCCGATGATCTGATGTACCAGAAATGTGAGATTCTATTACGAGACATTGTAAGGGAGATTTTGAAACATTCTTCGAAAATATGTGAATCACTAGGAATATTGAGTCCGTTAATAATACGAGCAAAGACGCTCATACAGGATCTATGGAAAAGTAAACTTGATTGGGATGAACAAGTTCCGGAAAACTTGAAGGCTACTTGGATTAATGTTGCAAGCGACTTACAGAAAGGGACACAAATCGTATTTCCGAGATATAATTTTCCAGTAATTCTACTTCGGAACGACTTGAACTACACGAATTTTGCGATGCGAGTCTAAAAGCGTATGAAGCGACTGCATATCTGAACAACGGAAACGAAAAAACCTAACACTACAGCAACTAGAACTTATGGTCGCAGCTATCGGAACTAGACAATCGTCACATGTAAAATCAACTTTTGAATGTAAAAAAGTAGTTTTCTGGTCGGATAGCATATTATTACACTGGTTCAAATCGTCGAAACCGTTGAAACGATTTAAATGCGATTTGAGTGCGAGAAATTACGGAATCTACAAATCAATATGAATGGAGATATTGTCCAAAAGAATGCAATCCAACAGATCTCTTAACACGAAGAATTGACGCCGATCAATACATCAATAGCGTCATTTTGTAAAAAAGACCGAATTGGTTAACGAATCGGACAAAATGACCAGAAATAACTCCTACAAGTAAAACAGTATTGACAATTACAGGAGAAAACGACGACGAGGAGTTTAAAACAATGACGTTCATACTGGTTACTATGGTATTAGTAACATTATATTATTTCCGAACTTCCGATGATTGCATTGATGTCCTTGTATCGCTACAGAATGGTTGTTCAGCTTTCGATTAACTTACGAAGTTTTCGAATTACTAAGGAATCAATACCATTTAAGCCTCGGTCACACCTTACGCATGAACGGACGCCTAACGGATGAACATAAAAGTTGTCCGTTGTACTGACCGAATAAAACGGACGTTTAACGAATGCATAACGGACTAACATCGGATATGCAACGTACGAGAAATGGAAACGTTCCGGACAGAACGGCTATCGAACGTACATCCAACGGACGAGTACCGCATAAAACGGACACCTAACGGAAGCGTACCGATTAAAACGGATGAACAAGATATACGGAAAAATTAAAGGCGACAATAATAATACATGTAAATCTCATAAATATTCCAAATGATTCTGTGTAACTGGTTTTGGTTTGCTCTTCAAAATGCCACCAAAGTGCAGTTTCTGGCCTGAATAAGAGCTGCTTGATTGTGAAGGCGTCCCCGTACTCTAAGATCGATTATGAATAAAAAGAATTCATGAACCTTAAGAAATCTGACAAACCAATAATTGGCATTTCTGACACGAATTTTTCAATTGGCATTTATCCGTTTCAGATCCGTTCATCATCCGTTGTATCCGTTATACGTCCGATAGAAGTCCGTTTCTCATTCGTTCAATATCCGTTTTATCCGTTAAACGACCAGTATAAGTCCGTTGGTAAAGCCTCGGTCACACCTTACCGGATAGCTCGAACGGACGCCTAACGGATAACTTTTTTTCAATCCGTTCATGTCC
Source organism: Mytilus galloprovincialis (assembly GCF_965363235.1). Classification (NCBI taxonomy): domain Eukaryota; kingdom Metazoa; phylum Mollusca; class Bivalvia; order Mytilida; family Mytilidae; genus Mytilus; species Mytilus galloprovincialis. Next base: position 53,148,071 of record NC_134851.1, read on the forward strand.
GTTAGACGTCCGTTCTTATCCGTTAGACGTCCGTCCATGTTCGTTAAGCGTACGTTTTATCCGTCGACGTCCGTTCTGTCCGGTGGAAAATTTTGAGCATGTTCAAAACTTTGAACGGACGTCCAACGGATAAAATGTCCGTTGAACGTCCGTTAGGCGTCCGTTTTGTACGGTATTCGTCCGTTTCGTTTCCGTTTTGAATCCGTTACGTGTCCGTTATACATCCGTTGGAGGTCTGGAAAATAAATTCACCAACGAACTTCTACCGGACGTGTAACGGATAAAACGGATGTTGAACGAATGAGAAACGGACTTCTACCGGACGTATAACGGATAAAACGGATGATGAACGGATCTGAAACGGATAAATGCCAATTGAAAATTTCGCGTCAGAAATGCCAATTATTGGTATGTCAGATTTCTTAAGGTTCATGAATTCATAATATTCATAATCGACCTTAGAGTAAGGGCGATTCTTCACAATCAAGCAGCTCTTATTCAGGTCAGACACTGACCTTTTGCGGTATTTTGAAGAATAAACCGAAACCAGTTACACCTTAACATTTTTATGCGATGTACATGTACTATATTATTGTCGCCTTTAATTTTTCCGTATATAATGTTCATCCCTTTTATCCGGTACGCTTCTGTTAGGTGTCCGTTTTATGCGGTACTCGTCCGTTGGATGTACGTTCGACATCCGTTCTGTCCGGTACGTTTCCGTTTCTCGTACGTTGCATATCCGGTGTGTGTCCGTTAGCCATCCGTTACACGTCCGTTTTATTCGGTCAGTACATCAACGGACTCCCAACGGATAACAATTTTGTCAACGGACAACCTTTATTTTCATCCGTTAGGCGTCCGTTAGTGCTATCCGGTAAGGTGTGACAGATGCTTTAGTTATCCTCCAGACCTTCAACGGATGTATAACGGACACGTAACGGATACAAAACGGAAACGAAAGGGACGAGTACCGTACAAAACGGAAGCCTAACGGACGTTCAACGAACATTTTATCCGTTGGACGTCCGTTCAAAGTTTTGAACATGTTCAAAATTTTCCACCGGACAGAACGGACGTCGACGGATAAAACGTACGCTTAACGGACATGCAACGGATATGGACGGACGTCTAACGGATAAGAACGGACGTCTAACGGACATGAACGGATTGAAAAAAAGTTATCCGTTAGGCATCCGTTCGACCTACCCGTTTAGGTGTGACCAAGGCTTAAGGAATGAATTACCCTATCTATTTTTGGTAAAACCTTTATGAATTTCGAGTTTCCAATGCTTTTCAACTTTATACTTAATTTGGTTATTTAAGACTACCCGTGTGATCTTTCCAGCATTGTAGTATATACTACAAATTTAAAACCTGGGACAACCCCATGAAGGGATCGAACTCACATACGAACATACATTTGGAGGACCACCTATGGTTCGACCATCACTGGTTTTCTACGAAGAAGTATTTGTATAGATACTTTCTTTATAAAAGATAACATCTGGTTCTATTTTTTAGCTCTCTGTATATCCAAATATCCTTGGTTCTAATAAATTGAAGGTAACAATACGTAAGGCTAACACTAACAGCTGTTGCATGAGGTTTTGAACTCTTTGAAGGCAATGTCCGAACAATGATCACCGTGAATGTGTTGGATATTCGTGTTGTCTTCCTAAAAGCTAAATTGACAAACAAAGTTGGATCGACTTGCGCGAGAGTGTGGGGTAGAATTGACAGAGACAGAATCATTCAGCGTTGTTACATGCAACTCGGACGTAACAGTCTTTGCACTGAATCTGTCTACTCATCACCAAGTCATCATAGATTTTACAGTGGATGTGAATGCCCTTGAGGGTCTAGCATATAACATTCTCCTAATAGTGTTCGTAGACGAAAGCCTCGACGCTGCCATACTGCTATTGTTGGGAAAATACATCAATGAGAATGATCAGTGATGGGGGACACTCATCCCTTCGTAAGTTTTTCGCACCCCATCACGAGTTGGTTGAACGTTATGGAATAAGCGTTTCACAGATAATATCGGATATGTTCCTTACATCGTAACTACAATCCCCTTCCCTTTTATGAATGTAACCTACCGAATTGGACTATTTTTCCGGATTTGTTATAAGATGAGCAACACGACGGGTGCCACATGTGGAACAGGGTCTGCTTACCCTTCCGGAGCACCTGAGATCAACCCTAGTTTTTGGTGGAGTTCGTATTGCTTATTCTTTAGTTTTCTTTGATGTGTCATGTGTACTATTGTTTGCCTGTTAGTCTTTTTCATTTTCAGCCATGGCATTGTCAGTTTATTTTCGATTTATGAGTTTGACTATATCCCTCTGGTAACTTTTGTCCCTCTTTTAGTTTTACCAAACAGGAGGTTGCGTGTGTCTCCCTCTTTTAAGAATATCTTCCCCAGTGTTGTTTCTAGGAGTTGATACATAGGTGGAGGAAGAGATTTACCAAAGACGTACAAACTATCGTGACATAAACAATCCTATCGGAGCAGTAAAAATTTAGCAACGTCGTTTTACGGCAGTCTGAAGTATAAGAGAAGTACAGAGACAATTAGTTTTTTTACATTTAAATCTTTCAACGGGCGACGACGGAGGGTGGATCGAGGAAATTCCACCTTATGGGTACTACCAGTTGATGGTTGATAAACAAACTAAATAAAAACTCCCCGGTAGATGCATCGATTGAAGCAAAACTTTGCGGGACCTGGTACTACGTCGAACAAACGATTACTACAAAATCCTAAAACATTGGACCATACCAATACGTGGTTCAAGCTGCATATCTTCGTGAATTCTGCTGTTTGTACACTCACTTCTTTGGTCCACTGAAAGGTGTGTTTACATTCTCAAAATACGGTTGCCGGGTTTCGCCGCCAAAGAATAAGACAGGTGTGACGATCAAGGATGATTTTTAAACGGTATTTAAGTCACGCATTCCCACAAAACTATGGACGGTTAAAATACACAACAAAGAGGTCAAGGTGATATTAAAAAAAAACGACGTTGTTGTCTACTCTACCTATCCCAATGTAGCTCGGAAAGTCGAGTGTAGCCGACCGTCATAACCACATCATGAAGGAGAATTCAAAGTAGTACACAAAGCATGATTGGTCCTTTGGGTTATCACGTTGGCCAACAAAAACACTACCAACCAGACTTTGAAATGAATCTATTATAATCTGTTTATCGCTATTTTACCTATAACAATATTGTTAATTTCTTGGTTTCTATGGCTTATTTTTCATATCATTTTACTGTACTGAGAATGGAAATCATGTAAAAATTTCAAAATGTGAGTTTAAATTATAGCACCACTCAAAACCTTGCGCAACATATGCATCTGTATCTCCTCTACAAGACCTATATAGCATACCCCGTGACACCCCTCATTATTTTTTTCTAGGAGCCGTGGAATAGGTCGACCCCCCTATTTTGGACCATTTTTTTTCAAATTTTGGGCTCTAGTTTCAGATTTTCGAACATAGCGCCCTTCGATACCTTGCGCAAAAGAAGCGCCTGTTTCTCCTCTACAAGACCTATATAGTCATACCCCGTGACACCCCTCATTATTTTTCTCTAGGAGCCGTGGAATAGGTCGACCCCCCTATTTTGGACCATTTTTTTCAAATTTTGGGCTCTAGTTTCAGATTTTTAAACATAGCGCCCTTCGATACCTTGCGCAAAAGAAGCGCCTGTTTCTCCTCTACAAGACCTATATAGTCATACCCCGTGACACCCCTCATTATTTTTCTCTAGGAGCCGTGGAATAGGTCGACCCCCCTATTTTGGACCATTTTTTTTTCAAATTTTGGGCTCTTGTTTCAGATTTTTGAACATAGCGCCCTTCGATACCTTGCGCAAAAGAAGCGCCTGTTTCTCCTCTACACGACCTATATAGTCATACCCCGTGACACCCCTCATTATTTTTCTCCAGGAGCCGTGGAATAGATCGACCCCCCTATTTTGGACCATTTTTTTCAAATTTTGGGCTCTAGTTTCAGATTTTTGAACATAGCGCCCTTCGATACCTTGCGCAAAAGAAGCGCCTGTTTCTCCTCTACAAGACCTATATAGTCATACCCCGTGACACCCCTCATTATTTTTCTCTAGGAGCCCTGGAATAGGTCGACCCCCCCTATTTTGGACCATTTTTTTTCAAGTTTTTGGCTCTAGTTTCAGATTTTTGAACATAGCGCCCTTCGATACCTTGCGCAAAAGAAGCGCCTGTTTCTCCTCTACAAGACCTATATAGTCATACCCCGTGACACCCCTCATTATTTTTCTCTAGGAGCCGTGGAATAGGTCGACTCCCCTATTTTGGACCATTTTTTTTCAAATTTTGGGCTCTAGTTTCAGAGTTTCGAACATAGCGCCCTTCGATACCTTGCGCAAAAGAAGCGCCTATTTCTCCTCTACAAGACCTATATAGTCATACCCCGTGACACCCCTCATTATTTTTCTCTAGGAGCCGTGGAATAGGTCGACCCCCCTATTTTGGACCATTTTTTTCAAATTTTGGGCTCTAGTTTCAGATTTTTGAACATAGCGCCCTTCGATACCTTGCGCAAAAGAAGCGCCTGTTTCTCCTCTACAAGACCTATATAGTCATACTCCGTGACACCCCTCATTATTTTTCTCTAGGAGCCGTGGAATAGGTCGACCCCCCTATTTTGGACCATTTTTTTTCAAATTTTGGGCTCTAGTTTCAGATTTTTGAACATAGCGCCCTTCGATACCTTGCGCAAAAGAAGCGCCTGTTTCTCCTCTACAAGACCTATATAGTCATACCCCGTGACACCCCTCATTATTTTTCTCTAGGAGCCGTGGAATAGGTCGACTTCCCTATTTTGGACCATTTTTTTTCAAATTGTGGGCTCTAGTTTCAGATTTTTAAACATAGCGCCCTTCGATACCTTGCGCAAAAGAAGCGCCTGTTTCTCCTCTACAAGACCTATATAGTCATACCCCGTGAAACCCCTCATTATTTTTCTCTAGGAGCCGTGGAATAGGTCGACTCCCCTATTTTGGACCATTTTTTTTCAAATTTTGGGCTCTAGTTTCAGATTTTTGAACATAGCGCCCTTCGATACCTTGCGCAAAAGAAGCGCCTGTTTCTCCTCTACAAGACCAATATAGTCATACCCCGTGACACCCCTCATTATTTTTCTCTAGGAGCCGTGGAATAGGTCGACTCTCCTATTTTGGACCATTTTTTTTCAAATTTTGGGCTCTAGTTTCAGAGTTTTGAACATAGCGCCCTTCGATACCTTGCGCAAAAGAAGCGCCTGTTTCTCCTCTAAAAGACCTATATAGTCATACCCCGTGACACCCCTCATTATTTTTCTCTAGGAGCCGTGGAATAGGTCGACCCCCCTATTTTGGACCAATTTTTTTCAAATTTTGGGCTCTAGTTTCAGATTTTTGAACATAGCGCCCTTCGATACCTTGCGCAAAAGAAGCGCCTGTTTCTCCTCTACAAGACCTATATAGTCATACCCCGTGACACCCCTCATTATTTTTCTCTAGGAGCCGTGGAATAGGTCGACCCCTCTATTTTGGACCATTTTTTTTCAAATTTTGGGCTCTAGTTTCAGATTTTTGAACATAGCGCCCTTCGATACCTTGCGCAAAAGAAGCGCCTGTTTCTCCTCTACAAGACCTATATAGTCATACCCCGTGACACCCCTCATTATTTTTCTCTAGGAGCCGTGGAATAGGTCGACCCCCCTATTTTGGACCATTTTTTTTCAAATTTTGGGCTCTAGTTTCAGATTTTTGAACATAGCGCCCTTCGATACCTTGCGCAAAAGAAGCGCCTGTTTCTCCTCTACAAGACCTATATAGTCATACCCCGTGACACCCCTCATTATTTTTCTCTAGGAGCCGTGGAATAGGTCGACCCCCCTATTTTGGACCATTTTTTTCAAATTTTGGGCTCTAGTTTCAGATTTTTGAACATAGCGCCCTTCGATACCTTGCGCAAAAGAAGCGCCTGTTTCTCCTCTACAAGACCTATATAGTCATACCCCGTGACACCCCTCATTATTTTTCTCTAGGAGCCGTGGAATAGGTCGACCCCCCTATTTTGGACCATTTTTTTTCAAATTTTGGGCTCTAGTTTCAGATTTTTGAACATAGCGCCCTTCCATACCTTGCGCAAAAGAAGCGCCTGTTTCTCCTCTACAAGACCTATATAGTCATACCCCGTGACACCCCTCATTATTTTTCTCTAGGAGCCGTGGAATAGGTCGACCCCCCTATTTTGGACCATTTTTTTTCAAATTTTAGGCTCTAGTTTCAGATTTTTGAACATAGCGCCCTTCCATACCTTGCGCAAAAGAAGCGCCTGTTTCTCCTCTACAAGACCTATATAGTCATACCCCGTGACACCCCTCATTATTTTTCTCTAGGAGCCGTGGAATAGGTCGACCCCCCTATTTTGGACCATTTTTTTTCAAATTTTGAGCTCTAGTTTCAGATTTTTGAACATAGCGCCCTTCGATACCTTGCGCAAAAGAAGCGCCTGTTTCTCCTCTACAAGACCTATATAGTCATACCCCGTGACACCCCTCATTATTTTTCTCTAGGAGCCGTGGAATAGGTCGACCCCCCTATTTTGGATCATTTTTTTCAAATTTTGGGCTCTAGTTTCAGATTTTTGAACATAGCGCCCTTCGATACCTTGCGCAAAAGAAGCGCCTGTTTCTCCTCTACAAGACCTATATAGTCATACCCCGTGACACCCCTCATTATTTTTCTCTAGGAGCCGTGGAATAGGTCGACCCCCCTATTTTGGACCATTTTTTTTCAAATTTTGGGCTCTAGTTTCAGATTTTTTAACATAGCGCCCTTCGATACCTTGCGCAAAAAAAGCGCCTGTTTCTCCTCTACAAGACCTATATAGTCATACCCCGTGACACCCCTCATTATTTTTCTCTAGGAGCCGTGGAATAGGTCGACCCCCCTATTTTGGACCATTTTTTTCAAATTTTGGGCTCTAGTTTCAGATTTTTGAACATAGCGCCCTTCGATACCTTGCGCAAAAGAAGCGCCTGTTTCTCCTCTACAAGACCTATATAGTCATACCCCGTGACACCCCTCATTATTTTTCTCTAGGAGCCGTGGAATAGGTCGACCCCCCTATTTTGGACCATTTTTTTCAAATTTTGGGCTCTAGTTTCAGATTTTTGAACATAGCGCCCTTCGATACCTTGCGCAAAAGAAGCGCCTGTTTCTCCTCTACAAGACCTATATAGTCATACCCCGTGACACCCCTCATTATTTTTCTCTAGGAGCCGTGGAATAGGTCGACCCCCCTATTTTGGACCATTTTTTTCAAATTTTGGGCTCTAGTTTCAGATTTTTGAACATAGCGCCCTTCGATACCTTGCGCAAAAGAAGCGCCTGTTTCTACTCTACAAGACCTATATAGTCATACCCCGTGACACCCCTCATTATTTTTCTCTAGGAGCCGTGGAATAGGTCGACCCCCCTATTTTGGACCATTTTTTTTCAAATTTTGGGCTATAGTTTCAGATTTTTGAACATAGCGCCCTTCCATACCTTGCGCAAAAGAAGCGCCTGTTTCTCCTCTACAAGACCTATATAGTCATACCCCGTGACACCCCTCATTATTTTTCTCTAGGAGCCGTGGAATAGGTCGACCCCCCTATTTTGGACCATTTTTTTTCAAATTTTGGGCTCTAGTTTCAGATTTTTGAACATAGCGCCCTTCCATACCTTGCGCAAAAGAAGCGCCTGTTTCTCCTCTACAAGACCTATATAGTCATACCCCGTGACACCCCTCATTATTTTTCTCTAGGAGCCGTGGAATAGGTCGACCCCCCTATTTTGGACCATTTTTTTTCAAATTTTGAGCTCTAGTTTCAGATTTTTGAACATAGCGCCCTTCGATACCTTGCGCAAAAGAAGCGCCTGTTTCTCCTCTACAAGACCTATATAGTCATACCCCGTGACACCCCTCATTATTTTTCTCTAGGAGCCGTGGAATAGGTCGACCCCCCTATTTTGGACCATTTTTTTCAAATTTTGGGCTCTAGTTTCAGATTTTTGAACATAGCGCCCTTCGATACCTTGCGCAAAAGAAGCGCCTGTTTCTCCTCTACAAGACCTATATAGTCATACCCCGTGACACCCCTCATTATTTTTCTCTAGGAGCCGTGGAATAGGTCGACCCCCCCTATTTTGGACCATTTTTTTCAAATTTTGGGCTCTAGTTTCAGATTTTTGAACATAGCGCCCTTCGATACCTTGCGCAAAAGAAGCGCCTGTTTCTCCTCTACAAGACCTATATAGTCATACCCCGTGACACCACTCATTATTTTTCTCTAGGAGCCGTGGAATAGGTCGACCCCCCTATTTTGGACCATTTTTTTTCAAATTTTGGGCTCTAGTTTCAGATTTTTGAACATAGCGCCCTTCCATACCTTGCGCAAAAGAAGCGCCTGTTTCTCCTCTACAAGACCTATATAGTCATACCCCGTGACACCCCTCATTATTTTTCTCTAGGAGCCGTGGAATAGGTCGACCCCCCTATTTTGGACCATTTTTTTTCAAATTTTGGGCTCTAGTTTCAGATTTTTGAACATAGCGCCCTTCCATTCCTTGCGCAAAAGAAGCGCCTGTTTCTCCTCTACAAGACCTATATAGTCATACCCCGTGACACCCCTCATTATTTTTCTCTAGGAGCCGTGGAATAGGTCAACCCCCCTATTTTGGACCATTTTTTTTCAAATTTTGAGCTCTAGTTTCAGATTTTTGAACATAGCGCCCTTCGATACCTTGCGCAAAAGAAGCGCCTGTTTCTCCTCTACAAGACCTATATAGTCATACCCCGTGACACCCCTCATTATTTTTCTCTAGGAGCCGTGGAATAGGTCGACCCCCCTATTTTGGACCATTTTTTTCAAATTTTGGGCTCTAGTTTCAGATTTTTGAACATAGCGCCCTTCGATACCTTGCGCAAAAGAAGCGCCTGTTTCTCCTCTACAAGACCTATATAGTCATACCCCGTGACACCCCTCATTATTTTTCTCTAGGAGCCGTGGAATAGGTCGACCCCCCTATTTTGGACCATTTTTTTTCAAATTTTGGGCTCTAGTTTCAGATTTTTGAACATAGCGCCCTTCGATACCTTGCGCAAAAGAAGCGCCTGTTTCTCCTCTACAAGACCTATATAGTCATACCCCGTGACACCCCTCATTATTTTTCTCTAGGAGCCGTGGAATAGGTCGACCCCCCTATTTTGGACCATTTTTTTCAAATTTTGGGCTCTAGTTTCAGATTTTTGAACATAGCGCCCTTCGATACCTTGCGCAAAAGAAGCGCCTGTTTCTCCTCTACAAGACCTATATAGTCATACCCCGTGACACCCCTCATTATTTTTCTCTAGGAGCCGTGGAATAGGTCGACCCCCCCTATTTTGGACCATTTTTTTCAAATTTTGGGCTCTAGTTTCAGATTTTTGAACATAGCGCCCTTCGATACCTTGCGCAAAAGAAGCGCCTGTTTCTCCTCTACAAGACCTATATAGTCATACCCCGTGACACCCCTCATTATTTTTCTCTAGGAGCCGTGGAATAGGTCGACCCCCCTATTTTGGACCATTTTTTTTCAAATTTTGGGCTCTAGTTTCAGATTTTTGAACATAGCGCCCTTCCATACCTTGCGCAAAAGAAGCGCCTGTTTCTCCTCTACAAGACCTATATAGTCATACCCCGTGACACCCCTCATTATTTTTCTCTAGGAGCCGTGGAATAGGTCGACCCCCCTATTTTGGACCATTTGTTTTCAAATTTTGGGCTCTAGTTTCAGATTTTTGAACATAGCGCCCTTCCATACCTTGCGCAAAAGAAGCGCCTGTTTCTCCTCTACAAGACCTATATAGTCATACCCCGTGACACCCCTCATTATTTTTCTCTAGGAGCCGTGGAATAGGTCAACCCCCCTATTTTGGACCATTTTTTTTCAAATTTTGAGCTCTAGTTTCAGATTTTTGAACATAGCGCCCTTCGATACCTTGCGCAAAAGAAGCGCCTGTTTCTCCTCTACAAGACCTATATAGTCATACCCCGTGACACCCCTCATTATTTTTCTCTAGGAGCCGTGGAATAGGTCGACCCCCCTATTTTGGACCATTTTTTTCAAATTTTGGGCTCTAGTTTCAGATTTTTGAACATAGCGCCCTTCGATACCTTGCGCAAAAGAAGCGCCTGTTTCTCCTCTACAAGACCTATATAGTCATACCCCGTGACACCCCTCATTATTTTTCTCTAGGAGCCGTGGAATAGGTCGACCCCCCTATTTTGGACCATTTTTTTTCAAATTTTGGGCTCTAGTTTCAGATTTTTGAACATAGCGCCCTTCGATACCTTGCGCAAAAGAAGCGCCTGTTTCTCCTCTACAAGACCTATATAGTCATACCCCGTGACACCCCTCATTATTTTTCTCTAGGAGCCGTGGAATAGGTCGACCCCCCTATTTTGGACCATTTTTTTCAAATTTTGGGCTCTAGTTTCAGATTTTTGAACATAGCGCCCTTCGATACCTTGCGCAAAAGAAGCGCCTGTTTCTCCTCTACAAGACCTATATAGTCATACCCCGTGACACCCCTCATTATTTTTCTCTAGGAGCCCTGGAATAGGGCAACCCCCATTTCTTCAAATGTGTATGTTAGTTCAATTAAACAATGACATCACAGGTGCGATGATTTACAGGGTAGGACTACTTTTACATACGTTCTAAATTGATTTGGTACATTGGTGGCCCTACACCTACAAATAATCCGTTGATAGATGCAGATTTACTATGGTACTGAATATTAGCCTTAAAAGAGATGTGACTTGTTTTATCAATGGATGGGATAAAAACCATTTCAAGCTTGAGTTTAAATTGCAATATTTGGACTGATTTTCTGCCTTTTTAAACATTTTTTTGATTTAACGGCCGTTGCTGTCTTATTCATTTTTTTGGTTTCTCGATATATCGCCTTATTGTTCGCTGGCTTATTGTTCGCTAGCTATTGTTCGCTAGCTTCTGCCTGGTATTAAATTTTGGCATGTATTGTTTATTTACTTTCATTCAAAATGTTTGCTTCTTGTAAAAACATGAAATTTTACACATTTGATTCAATAAACCAGAGCAATCAATTAGGAGAGCCTTTTGTTGATTCGCGAGATAAAAGAAATATTGGTGTTAAGTTAGCTCCCGGTGAAAGTTGTGTAAAGTGAGGTCCTGGTGGAAGGAGGGACTAAACGTAGGAAGAAAAATATTGATTCCGCGAAAACAAAGTTTCTCAATTAAAAGACTTGACTTAAAGTGTTTCCAAAAATCAGGGTCCATATATAAATATTTTGAAAGCCTCTCTTAAGTGAATAATCGCATGATGATTTTAATATTCAGACAATATCCTTTAATGTAATCGACCTCCACATTAAAAAAGATTCACCGCTGCAAATGTTGTTCCGGAGCAACATTTACAGCGATTTTTGGTGGGGTTCTTGTTGCTCAGGTTTTAGTTTTCTATGTTGTGTTTTGTGTACTGCTGTTGGTCTTTTTTTTTTATTTTTGCCATGGCGTCGTCAGTTTATTTTCAACCTATGAGTTGTAATGTCCCTTTGCTATTTTTCTTCTCTCTTTAACTGAAACTGATGCCATCAGGTCATTTTATGAGCGAAATCAAAACTGAGTGTGTAAAAAAGTGTAATACATCACCATGATCACGACTGAAAGGCTAGAATAATATTTTACAAAAAAGAGGTGAATTTGCAAAAACAACCAATCGAAATTTAAGTCCGTAATTCAACCAAGAAGGCTACATTTCTTAATTGGTCACCGTAGTCTTTCTTTGATAGAGATTACCTTTAACCAAGGAGGTTGCTTTAACAGAGTTTTATAGAAGTACATTGTGCTGGCATACACATATCTCACCCGTACATTTGTACAAATATGACCTTTTGCGTGTTACTCAGATGGGGTTACTGGTTAATGTGAAATTCTGTCTTCTTTATAACCCTTTGAAGCTGGTATAATAGTAATAGTTGGGATAATATCTATAGATTGGAGCTGATATCATTGAGAGGTCAGGTGTAATTTTATCCAATATGACCCAGTGGTGTGAGACTGAATTTATATTTTAATGTTTATGATAGTCATCTATTTTTTTTTTCATATTAAAAAAATACCACAAATGTAGACTGGGGCTGTTTTAAGGAATTCAAATGCAGCGAATGTTAAAATTTGTTATGAAATTAAGGTTATTTCTTTACCGATGGACAAGAAGTCTAACTAGTCTTGCTTAGTAGTCAAGATTCCCCCAAAACGTAGCTCTTGTAATTCCTTTCAATAAAAACACAATAAAAATCATTGTATCATTAATGATAAAGACTAAATATTTGCCCTTTGTTTACCCAATGTACTATAGGATATACAGAAAGATAATCTGTCTATAGCTAATTTATTATAATCGGATTATTAGTCAGATTATTGATATTAAACTTAACAAAGACAAATGAGATAATAAAGGCAGTAAAACGGGTCCCTACGTAATTCCTATACTGAATATTAACTTCATAAGAATGTATAATAGTACACCATCTTAGTTATAAAGTTGCGAATCAACCACAAAGTGGAGGTGTCGCGAAGAAATAAAGCACAATGCAGTCTCTACTAGGTATACTTTCTATTTTTGTGTTGTAATGTCCCTTCGGTATCATTCGCCTCTCTTAAACAGAAGATGATACTTAAGGCATGTGTCCCATTGGGTTATTTTATGAGCGAAATCAAAACTTGTCCCATTGGGTTATTTTATGAGCGAAATCAAAACTAAATGTGTAAAAAGGTTTAATCGATCAGCATGGTAAGTGAAGGTATTCTAGTTTTACCCTTTTAGTCTTTAAAGTTGTGAATCCACCATAAAATGGAGGTATCCGGAAGGAGTACAGCACAATGCAGTTTCTACAAGATTATGCACAGAAAAGGGGGAATTAAAATCACATTATGAACGAATTCCCATTAAGGATATTTCTAAGTCTTGTAAATGCATGGACACTCGCGTGTTTGATGACGTCTGCTTGGAAGCTATCACTAATCTCAATGGCTTCATTAAATCTTGCTTAATATAAAATTTCGAGACATGATCTAATTTAAAGGAAACAGATGGCATTTCCACAAAAATTAATGACATGCTTTTATTTTTTGCAATTCATCTTAATTGGAATTCGCTGCTTCGAGTGCTTAATTTCTTTTCCGTCATAATTTTGGCCAATAATTTCTTTGTTTGCTTGTCTTTGTTCTGGGCGATTCGAGCAGTGACAAATTCAAGATCAGATGTGTCGGCCAAGTTTATTAAAATAAGCTGCGGAAATTGTCTCAAAATTGTCACATTCAGATAAGGATGCAACCCAGGGAGGTTTTTGTGGCATTTATATTCTATGTAAAACAATCATTAAAAAAAGCACATCCCCATTTTAAGAAATAAAAAAGCCACGTTTTTTTAATAACAATTGTGTCATATGATATGTCACCAAGAACACTCCTTCTACAAACACACTCTTACTATTTTATTTCATTTTACCGGATATAGCAGTTAAAAAAATATTGTTGTAAGATAAAGCTGTCGGTGGATCAGACAAGTACTACAAGGATATAACATGTTAATGTCATAAGAATAAACCTGCTTTATAAAACTGATACCATTTAACGTGTACTGGACTGCAACCCTAGTGTTTTATATATTAATGACAACTTTATTCAATATAGCACTATATGGCAGCTATAGGATCATAGCTTTTCGTCCATTCAATAAGCTTTAGATTTTCAAATATATTTTGGCCGCGAGCATCACCGAAGAGACATTGATTGTCGAAATGTGCATCTTGTGCAGAAAAATTGGTACCGTTTATGTCCTTACTACCACTGGGTCGATGCCCCTGTTGGTGGACTGATAGTACCCGAGGGTATTACCATCTCAGTAGCCAGTATTTCGGTCCTGGCTTGAAATACGGATTTTGTGATCTGATGCAGAAAAATTGGTAACGTAACGTTATCACTGTAACTAATGTTTGATGTGAATCGCGTTTATCTACATGACTCAGGGCCTGTCCATCATTAACTCCTACTCCTCTAATGCAGTGTTCTCGGAACAGCAATATCAATATAAATATCTTTGGTTTGCACCGAACTTGGATCGATTAACTTGTGAATTTTTGCAACCAAGGAGAGCATCCTGCTAATACACGGCTATAGCTTCCAAACGGAGCGAATGTTTGTCAGAGATATGATGTTTTGTTTGCTCCTCTTTCCTTTATGTGTGCAGACACCTTTAAAAAATAGTTCTTGCTTAATAATTCAGTTTGCTGATTTACGATTACATTCCCTTAGCTTTTCTAACATATTTACTGTAAACATATTTTCAAATATAGAACGAGTGATCAAAACTTGGAAGTTATATACATTTGTCAAATAAGTAACTTCAATTAGAATTATTAAACTTTTCACCTTTTATGACATATCTTCGAAACAACGACGGAATGTCAATACAATCATTTCCATTTCTTTATTATAGAATGTAGCTACTATATTTGTGTCTTAATAGAAACATTCTGAACATGATAAGTACACATTTCAACATTGGCAAACTTATATTTACCAAAACAAATTGGATTTTCACTTCGATGCTACAAGATAGACAGATTTATTATTAACTGTAGTTACCAGAAGAAATCTCGAGGGCTAAAAAAACGTTGGAGTTTGTTCACTTTGTAACAGAAATTATTTCTAGTGTCTCAATCGATGCTGATGAATGCTGTCTTGAAGGACGTAATATCTGGTAATGATGGATGCGTCTGATTTAATGAAATAATCAAAAGTGAATACAAAGTGCTCGCAAAAAACTTTTCAGTTTAGCATCTTTCAAATGAGGAAATTATTGCCTATCTTTCTTGATACATGTATATAAATTTTTATTTTAGTTCATATATATGTATGTTTTAATCAGAGGTAACGGTTTTAGAAGGAGGGTAAATCTCGAAAAGTAAAATGGTCCTTATGGTAAATAGGATATTTTACGCAGAAATAAGACTGACGCATTGGTAAATTTCCAGCAAAAACATTGGTGGTCACATGTCTTACTTAGTTCTTGTCGCTGCTATAATAATATTGTTCATCCAGGTTATAAATAAGTGATTATCTGAACAACAGTATCAGTTATAAATACTTATTCTCTTACTTCTCCAATTTCATTAATATGGCGATTTTTCATAAACTGTGTAATCTACAGCTCATAAGAGTCTCTCCTCAACCTGAAGATTAAGAACTGCAATGAATGCACTGTTCCTGAAATAGATTAGTCACTTTCAAATTTATCAAATGAGCAACGGAATGCTGCTTCAATATATACACAAATGTACGATAACTGGATCCCAAGCTCTTTACTAGACATGCTGCTTCTATATACACAAATGTACGATAAACTGGATCTCAAGCTCTTTACTAGACATGCTGCTTCAATATACACAAATGTACGATAAACTGGCTCTCAAGCTCTTTACTAGACATGCTGCTTCAATATACACAAATGTACGATAAACTGGATCTCAAGCTCTTTAGTAGACATGCTGCTTCAATATACACAAATGTACGATAAACTGGATCTCAAGCTCTTTACTAGACATGCTGCTTCAATATACACAAATGTACGATAAACTGGATCTCAAGCTCTTTACTAGACTATATGTATAAAAAAAATCACCTGAAAAGATTGACAGCACTTTTGCTTCATCCCCTTTCATAATACATGCTTTTAGAAATATCTAGAAAAAATTTAGCCTCACCTTTCACGTCATCTTTTATTTTGATAACAATTAATTTTTAAGATGATAAATTTACTACTTCTAAGTGCATAGAATGGATAAACGAGACGTTCAACAATACTGCATGATTGAGGATAATTATGAAAAGAATGTGTATAGATGACTTTTTTGTTGGATAAGAAATAACGAGACCATACTTAAATTTTGAACTTTAACTTTAAATCCGTCGACATAATACATTTAGAACAAGGATCATGTTGTTAGTATCTGCAAGCATTTGCGTCAAAACAATATGTCACTGTAACTATATTTTCACTAAGCAGGAAATCAGACCAAGGTTATTATTTTGTATCCTTCCGGAACTATAGATATGTGACTGAACTTTTTATAAACAATTAAAAATGTATAGCATTAGTGCGTACGCTGATATGTATCGCCTGTTTAACTGATCAAGGTTAAACGTCACATAAAATTAACTTAATCAATTATAAATGATAATGAGGTCTAGGTCATATAAACACTGCCAGACTGACATGCTACGCAACAACCAATAACATTTGTTTGGATACCGAACGCAAAGTATATGTACAGCAACCAGACAAAACTGATGTTTCCCGCTGTATGTTTATGTTTTTTTTTTAGAACAACACATTTATTTACCAAACAAATAGATATTCAAATATAGATACTGAAGGGTTCCAAGTATGCGTGCATATATTTATAAACAGGTATAACTGAAAATAACAGATACTGAAGAATTTTGCAGTAAGCAAACTAGCATTTTACATTTTCATCTGTAAACCATACACACAATATTCTATAATTGCAGCAGATATTGCACAATGGCACAATTAGAACAAAGTAAGCTATAATTCATTATTTTGTGCTGAACAGTACATGAATACTAGTATTGGACAGTGGTGCAATAGGCTTAACAGTACATGAATACTAGTATTGGACAGTGGTGTAATAGGCTTAACAGTACATGAATACTAGTATTGGACAGTGGTACAATAGGGAAATCCTTACATGAATACTAGTATTGGACAGTGGTGTAATAGGGAAATCCTTTATAATATGTTCTATTTGTGTACTGTGATGACAATAATATTGTAGACAACAATGCATATATGTTTGTATTACGTTGTTAGTATTGGAAACAATCTAAAGTATTTTATTCTTCAGATATATCAATAGTGCTGCTAACATCCCATTCTATACATATAACATATACAAACAAAGGAGTATTGTTGGCATAGCCCGGAATGCAGTTTTACAAACAGTATCCATGTTTATAGCAAAGATTGACGGAATTTGGAATGTGGGCGTCAGTTTTGTTTTATTTGCTCTAGAACTCTAAATTGCGTTGAGCAAATACGTGCACATGATAATTTTAGCTTATAAACAATTCACTTTAAGTCGATTTTTATCTGTAAGCTTGTGTATCCAAGAATTAGTTTTTGCGTTTCCTGTGTTTTGTTATTTATACTTTTATATTTATTAACTGGTATATCAAAATTTTCATTGATTGTATATTCCAATTATGTTACTTTTCTTTATATTGTACATAATAGTATACTATATAGATTCTACCACTGCATTGAGTGTGATTCGAATTATTATACGGTCAGTTCACATCAGTTTTAAGCTAAAACGCGAGGTGTGAAAACGCGAGGTGCAAAAAAAATGTATTTGTTGGACCATTTGGAAAGTTCTCCACTCTGCAAGGATACCATCTTCATTAAATATGATTCTTTAATTCTTTTCAACTATTTGACTTAAATCAAAGTCGTATATGAAATCACTTATAAGGCATTTAATTAAATCAGCATGACCATACTTTATAACTTTAAGCCCTATAATTCGTCATAACTTTAAAGATTTATTATGATTTGTTTATATGACTAATTAACTTCGTCTATCCTTAGTTATAATACGATTATAGTAGATTATGCATGTATCAGAGATTACGAACCCACAAATGAACCGGTAAACCCTAACAAAACAAAGTGCAAAATGAAATTGCATGTAATGCTTTGAACTGGCAAAGACACCATAAGGAATGATCAACGTGCATGTACTAAACTAACAACTAACTGGGAGGTTGTTTAACGACATTGACTACCCACAAGGGTCTTGTCCGATTCTGTATCAATATATCAAAAGAAAAGTAACCCGAATAATTCAGTTCCTCCCCGTAACCAATCTCTCCTACTTGTTAATAAAGTCATTGCATACTCACTCAAAATATTTATCGTTTGTCAAACTTTCAGGCGAAATTGCGCCACGTACGGTTACCACTGAACTATCTTAAAATATCGAAATTTTGAAAATTTTCATTTTTTAAATATTTCCAGTATGATTTGATGTTTCATTATTGCCCTATTCATCTGATATTTACGAAGTACACAATTTTTTACTTTTGTAATTTATTTTTCTGTTGTTTTTTTTTTTATCTGGAGCCTCTAGTTTATTATTGTATTATTCATAGGCGGATCCAAGAGGGGGATGGAGGCCCAGGCCCCCTTTTTGTGGGAAAAATTTGGTTGATCATATAGGGAATCTCTAAAGCATGACTGGAGCGGACCCCCTTAGGTCAGTCAGTGGGCCCCCTTAAAAAAAGTTCTGGATTTGCAACTGTTGCATTGTGTTCTCAATTCTAAAGAGAAAGCAACCGACATCATTTTCATCAAGTTGTTTAGAAGTACCTATCTTGGCCTTGAATGAACAACCTTGACCACTTGACCATTATTTGGATTTAATCTTTTTGGTTTTAATGACCACCACAACTGTTATCTTGTTGACCTGGGACAATATTTTGACAATATTTATACATACAAGTTTATAATCTGATCATTAAATATCAATATCTCATTATCAGTACAATGTTAATATCTTGTTGTCAGTTTCTAACAGAAAATAGATTATAATTGTGATCTTAAAGCTTGTCGCAGACTGGATGATTAGTTTTTGTTTTGGTTTCTATTTTATTACAGAAGATCGATGTCTGAGTCTCTCAGACCGGTGGCTACCAGACAACAAAGAATAAAGAGAAGCACTAAGTTACATGACACGAACTCTTAATTTGTATCCTAAAACTTTCTGGTAACGACAGCCTATCGTTACTAGAAAGTCATTTTATCTGAAATGTCAGTATCCCGACAACTTCGTGTTCTAAACGAAGAGTAGCTTTCTGTAAAATAGTGGAAACTTAGTCAACAGCTAGTTCACTAACGAAGTATTTTACTGTTATTGTGCGTTAGTTATATACAACTACTAAAATGATTTTCACGCTTTCATCTGAAGCAATTGAATTTTTGAATATAATCATTCAAAGGGTCTTTTGTTTTCAGGCTCCAAAGTTTCTATTGTTCAACATGGCATCAAAACAGTCAGGATTGCCTAAAATTCATAAGATCTGCATTTGAAATGCACATTCAATTAGATTTTAATAACATGAAGATGCTTCCATACTAAAACAAACTATAACCAAATACGTCATAGGACAAAACAATATTTTTCGCTTTGACGTGTTTTTTTTCATACAACCCTGGGCTATAAAAAATACCATCTCAGGTACGAAAAAATAAAAATTCAAATCATTATTCCAAAAAACGTTTATCAAATTTATCGGAAAAACCATCTCATTTATAAAACACATTTAAAATTTTAAAGTGTGGGTCTTATCAAATTTCTAAATCGCACTTAACCGTGAATAATGCATTTGTCACAACACAACAAAGACCTTACACTTCCTTTATGTTATGCAAAAGTATTTAAACGAAATTAAAAAGTCAAATTTGAAAAAAATTATCATAAAAATAGTATCTTGTCTCGTCATTTTCATGACATTTAATTATCATTTTAATCTCTTATTAAACTTTTAACGGATAACATCTTAACAACAAAGACTGCATGTATGTATCAGTATAGGAAACGGCGTGCGTTAACAGATTTGCTGCTTACCAGGGCGGATAAAACGGGCGGGATCAAACATGGATAAAACGTGTTTGCTATTACAAAACTGGAGACAAAATGTAAATAACCAACTAAAATGTTTAAAACTACTCATACAATTATGAGGATTCACTGTTACCACTAGTTTCTTCCAAATCGAATACATATATTTCAATCCTACACAATATAACAAACCACTGACCTCAATTTATTATGCAGTTGCATCTATGACCCCTTCGAATTAATTATTCAGTTCTATATTTGTGACTTTAAATTGATTAGTTCTAATTAAGCGAACAAGGCCTCTAGCATTGAGTATGTTCATAATTATCGTCTTCCTGCTCTTGTTGATGATCCCTTGGGTCTGTCTATCATTATTGTACTGCTACTTTTGTTGTTGATGATCCCTTGGGTCTGTCTATCATTATTGTACTGCTACTCTTGTTGTTGATGATCCCTTGTGTCTGTCTATCATTATTGTACTGCTACTCTTGTTGTTGATGATCCCTTGGGTCTGTCTATCATTATTGTACTGCTACTCTTGTTGTTGATGATCCCTTGGGTCTGTCTATCATTATTGTACTGCTACTCTTGTTGTTGATGATCCCTTGTGTCTGTCTATCATTATTGTACTGCTACTCTTGTTGTTGATGATCCCTTGGGTCTGTCTATCATTATTGTACTGCTACTTTTGTTGTTGATGATCCCTTGGGTCTGTCTATCATTATTGTACTGCTACTCTTGTTGTTGATGATCCCTTGTGTCTGTCTATCATTATTGTACTGCTACTCTTGTTGTTGATGATCCCTTGGGTCTGTCTATCATTATTGTACTGCTACTTTTGTTGTTGATGATCCCTTGGGTCTGTCTATCATTATTGTACTGCTACTTTTGTTGTTGATGATCCCTTGGGTCTGTCTATCATTATTGTACTGCTACTTTTGTTGTTGATGATCCCTTGGGTCTGTCTATCATTATTGTACTGCTACTTTTGTTGTTGATGATCCCTTGGGTCTGTCTATCATTATTGTACTGCTACTTTTGTTGTTGATGATCCCTTGGGTCTGTCTATCATTATTGTACTGCTACTCTTGTTGTTGATGATCCCTTGTGTCTGTCTATCATTATTGTACTGCTACTTTTGTTGTTGATGATCCCTTGGGTCTGTCTATCATTATTGTACTGCTACTTTTGTTGTTGATGATCCCTTGGGTCTGTCTATCATTATTGTACTGCTACTTTTGTTGTTGATGATCCCTTGGGTCTGTCTATCATTATTGTACTGCTACTCTTGTTGTTGATGATCCCTTGTGTCTGTCTATCATTATTGTACTGCTACTTTTGTTGTTGATGATCCCTTGGGTCTGTCTATCATTATTGTACTGCTACTTTTGTTGTTGATGATCCCTTGGGTCTGTCTATCATTATTGTACTGCTACTTTTGTTGTTGATGATCCCTTGGGTCTGTCTATCATTATTGTACTGCTACTTTTGTTGTTGATGATCCCTTGGGTCTGTCTATCATTATTGTACTGCTACTTTTGTTGTTGATGATCCCTTGGGTCTGTCTATCATTATTGTACTGCTACTTTTGTTGTTGATGATCCCTTGGGTCTGTCTATCATTATTGTACTGCTACTCTTGTTGTTGATGATCCCTTGTGTCTGTCTATCATTATTGTACTGCTACTTTTGTTGTTGATGATCCCTTGGGTCTGTCTATCATTATTGTACTGCTACTTTTGTTGTTGATGATCCCTTGGGTCTGTCTATCATTATTGTACTGCTACTTTTGTTGTTGATGATCCCTTGGGTCTGTCTATCATTATTGTACTGCTACTTTTGTTGTTGATGATCCCTTGGGTCTGTCTATCATTATTGTACTGCTACTCTTGTTGTTGATGATTACTTGTGTCTGTCTATCATTATTGTACTGCTACTCTTGTTGTTGATGATTACTTGTGTCTGTCTATCATTATTGTACTGCTACTCTTGTTGTTGATGATCCCTTGTGTCTGTCTATCATTATTGTACTGCTACTCTTGTTGTTGATGATTACTTGTGTCTGTCTATCATTATTGTACTGCTACTCTTGTTGTTGATGATTACTTGTGTCTGTCTATCATTATTGTACTGCTACTCTTGTTGATGATCCCTTGGGTCTGTCTATTATTATTGTACTGCTACTCTTGTTGTTGATGATCCCTTGTGTCTGTCTATCATTATAGTCCTGCTACTTTTGTTGTTGATGATCCCTTGTGTCTGTCTATCATTATAGTCCTGCTACTTTTGTTGTTGATGATCCCTTGTGTCTGTCTATCATTATTGTACTGCTACTTTTGTTGTTGATGATCCCTTGGAACTGTCTATCATTATTGTACTGCTACTTTTGTTGTTGATGATCCCTTGTGTCTGTCTATCATTATTGTACTGCTACTCTTGTTGTTGATGATCCCTTGTGTCTGTCTATCATTATTGTACTGCTACTGTTGTTGTTGATGATCCCTTGTGTCTGTCTATCATTATTGTACTGCTACTTTTGTTGTTAATGATCCCTTGTGTCTGTCTATCATTATTGTACTGCTACTTTTGTTGTTGATGATCCCTTGTGTCTGTCTATCATTATTGTACTGCTACTCTTGTTGTTGATGATCCCTTGTGTCTGTCTATCATTATTGTACTGCTACTCTTGTTGTTGATGATCCCTTGTGTCTGTCTATCATTATTGTACTGCTACTCTTGTTGTTGATGATCCCTTGTGTCTGTCTATCATTATTGTACTGCTACTTTTGTTGTTGATGATCCCTTGGGTCTGTCTATCATTATAGTCCTGCTACTGTTGTTGTTGATGATCCCTTGTGTCTGTCTATCATTATTGTACTGCTACTTTTGTTGTTGATAATCCCTTGGGTCTGTCTATCATTATTGTACTGCTACACTTGTTGTTGATGATCCCTTGGGTCCGTCTATCATTATTGTACTGCTACTTTTGTTGTTGATGATCCTTAATTGTGTCTGTCTATCATTATTGTACTGCTACTGTTGTTGTTGATGATCCCTTGGGTCTGTCTATCATTATTGCACTGCTACTTTTGTTGTTGATGATCCCTTGGGTCTGTCTATCATTATTGTACTGCTACTCTTGTTGTTGATGATCCCTTGTGTATCTCCATCATTATAGTCCTGCTACTTTTGTTGTTGATGATCCCTTGTGTCTGTCTATCATTATTGTACTGCTACTTTTGTTGTTGATAATCCCTTGGGTCTGTCTATCATTATAGTCCTGCTACTGTTGTTGTTGATGATCCCTTGTGTCTGTCTATCATTATTCTACTGCTACTCTTGTTGTTGATGATCCCTTGTGTCTGTCTATCATTATTGTACTGCTACTTTTGTTGTTGATGATCCTTAATTGTGTCTGTCTATCATTATTGTACTGCTACTGTTGTTGTTGATGATCCCTTGGGTCTGTCTATCATTATTGCACTGCTACTTTTGTTGTTGATGATCCCTTGGGTCTGTCTATCATTATTGTACTGCTACTCTTGTTGTTGATGATCCCTTGTGTATCTCCATCATTATAGTCCTGCTACTTTTGTTGTTGATGATCCCTTGTGTCTGTCTATCATTATTGTACTGCTACTCTTGTTGTTGATGATCCCTTGGGTCTGTCTATCATTATTGTACTGCTACTCTTGTTGTTGATGATTACTTGTGTCTGTCTATCATTATTGTACTGCTACTCTTGTTGTTGATGATTACTTGTGTATGTCCATTATTATAAGTCTGCTGCTGTTACTGCTCTTTTTGTTTATGGTCTCTTATGTATGTCCACCATTACCGTCCTGTGTCTTTTGTTGTTGATGTCCACTGTGTTCGCCCATCATTACCGTCCTGTGTCTCTTGTTGTTGATGGTCTGTTGTGTCTGTCCATCATGACAGTCCTGCTGCTCTTGTTGGTATTGATGATCCTTTGTGTCTGTCCATCATTATCGTCCTGCTACTATACTGATGCCACTGTTGTTTATGATGCATTTGGTTTATTTTTCAATTATTTAATTTAGGATATAACGCGTCTTCTGATTGGCTGACAGTGTTTCGTCTATCAGCTAATAGACATACATTTTTTGTAATTTAGTTATGTGACCGTGACTTCATCAACGTTTTATCATGATTTGCTTCGGTTTAAAATGGAATTTAAAATTAATTTATAAGACATTGTAACGTTTTCCCCTGTCTATTTGAAATAACATAAACAATGTGGTGCACACTTTAAAATAACCCGCTACGCTGGTTATTCAGTGTACACCACATTTTTAATGTTATTTCCTCATAGGCAAAACAAATATATATTACAGTCATTCCTTAAATATCAATCTGTTGCTTCTTCTTCTCTTGTTGTTGATGATCCCTTTGGTTTGTCCATCATTGCCATCATGTTTCTCTTGATGTTGACGATCCCTCGTGTATGTCTATCATTATAGGTCTGCTGCTAATGTTGTTGATGATGCATTGGGTGTGTCCATCATTATCAGTCTGCTAGTACTGCTGCTCTTGTTATTGACAATCCGTTGTGTGTCTTTATCGACCGACCTGCTGGTACTGCTGTTCTTGTTGTTGGTGATCCCTTGTGTGTGTCTTTAACGACCTGCTGTTACTGCTGCTCTTGTTTTTGGTGATCCCTTGTATGTGTCTTTAACGACCTGCTGGTACTGCTGCTCTTGTTGTTGGTGATCCCTTGTGTGTGTCTTTAACGACCTGCTGGTACTGTTGCTCTTGTTGTTGGTAATACATTGTGTGTGTGTCTTAAACGACCTGCTGGTATGACTGTTCCTATTGTTGGTGATAAGTTTTGTGAGTCTTTAGCGACCTGCTGGCACTGCTGCTCTTGATGTTTATGATCCCTTGTGTGTGCCTTGAACGACCTGCTGGTACTTCTGCCCTTGTTGTTGGTGATCCCTTGACCATTTTGTTCGTTAATAAGTGTCATGTTATCATTAACTCCTCAGGTGGTACGGTCAATAAGCCTTAAAATATCGAATTGTATTCAAATTCCTATCATGTGTCAATCCTTGCAGGTATATATTGACTTCAAAAGTACACATTCCATGTAAAGTAATGTTATTTGACATTGAATTACAATCTTTGATCCCTTAAATCAATATATAACACATGCTGTGTTATAGATCAAACAGATCTAGCTGCAAAAATCCCAATAACAATTATGTAATATATAATGTAATGATTTATATATAAAAATCCACATATCAAATTATATATCAAAGAAAATGTAAAACAAACTTACAGCAAACTCAACTTTATTCAAAACTCAGTATTTTCAAATTCCATCTTAAGTCGCATTAAGCTATCCAGTTTCAAATGCGATTGATATCGTATATATATATATATATATATATCCTATACATAGGCAAGACAGAGGAAAATACGTATGTTATATCTGTGCTGTCTGTCGTTAACGTTGATGGCAGTAATCGGTGTCGTGCTGCGATTTTTTGTTTCGACCATTATTTTATTTGTTTGTGCGTTTCTCTGTGATAAGTGTTCATGTGTGTGTTTGTGCTGTATTTCTGTGTTGTCATTTTAGCGATATTTTAAACATTACCATATAAGCGAGAGGTTTCGCTAGCCATGCAACCATGTTCAACATACTATTTTTCGTATTTTAAATGTCAGGTACCAAGTCTGGAATATGGCAGTTGATATCAAATAGTTTGTTTTTATGTATGTTGGCGTTAGTCTTTGTTTCACTTATGCATTGTCCCTGTTGTTCCGTTGTTTTCCGCTTATATTTGACGTGTTTCCGTTAATCCATTTATCACATATACAGCCTTTAGTAATGTACATAATACTGAAGAAACAGTTGTTTGGTAAACATTGCTACTGATCACTTTAGCCAAACTATTATTTTACTCTTCCCCAATAACTTAGATGCTTCTCCTCCTTTTCCTTTCGACCAAGTCCATCAAGTGCTTTTATGAGTGTTCTTTTTGTGTCCCCTTACACCAAGAGAAACAGGTTAAAATTTCATTTCATGGTTTAATATAAGATCTTTCATTAATATGATAAACAATACAAACGTGAAGCATTTACACAAAGAGAAATTCAAAACATATGAGCAGGGTTTGTCGCTTTAAAGTTCATGATACTATCCACTTTGTTAATAACATAAAATTATCTTTCAAGTCACAGTAATGATCAGTAATGTTTTATGACATTTCAGATTTGCCTAGGAGCAAGATAATGCCATGAAAAGCATAACAACAAACGTAAACTTAAGCAGAGATGGACAAGAGAGAAGAAGTCAATTTACTGGGGATGTGATCCCATTGAAAGCAGATAATCAAAAAGCTATTTAAGTTTCAGTAACTTTATACAGTTCGTATTTAGGTGAAATTAGTTACTCTACAGATATCGTTGGTTAGTGACATTTATGATAAAGATGTTTTCATATCCTCTCAAGGACATCGATTAACTTTTTGACACAAGTTGAAATTAAAGTCAAATTTTCTTAAGTTTAATTTACAGGTAAATGTAATTTCATGGTTTCATGCTCATTTTTAAATTTCGATACTGACCTTCAGCCATAATGTCTAGCAAATTTCCTGTAAAAGATGCCGAGCTGAAACTGAACAATTAATCCCAGCGGGGCACACATTGCATTAAATTGCCCAATCGCGACACTTCGTGGATACAGAATTACCATGAAAACATATATACATAGATCTAGTATTTGAAAATGATCTTATCGTGACTGTGTGGATTGGTCTGAAGGCCGTGAAGGGATCCTTGAAGACACAAATCTGTTCCATGATTGTGGGGGAAATATTACTCTGGAATCCTGACCCAATCTAATAATTTGTCTACTGTCGAGCTGAGAGCCAGGATCCTGGGCTAGGGGAATATTGAAGAAAAAAAAACATTTTGAATGCAACATTAGTTTTACACACATAAAGATCGTGTTGACCTTAAAAATCCGGTCCCAACATTTATGATTAGCAGTTCTATTACTAGACCATCACACTTCATGAATGTTTTTTTCATAAAAAAAAAAGCACTTTCGGATATTGCTCAGTGGCGGATCCAGAAATTTTCATAAGTGGGGGCCCACTGACTGACCTAAGAGGGGGCCCGCTCCAGTCACGCTTCAATGATTCCCTATATAAGCAACCAAATTTTTTCCCAAAAAGGGGGGGGGGGCCTGGGCCCCCTGCCCCCCTAAATCCGCCTCTGTTGCTCTGTTATATTTGTTTATATCTTCTCAATTTTGTTTATTTTCGCCCTTATAGAAGTCATAAGTGATCTTTTAAAATTCAGACGAACGAACAATTTTAACTGTTCTTGGAAATGATTTCTACAATGCAACGTATTATTTATTTCACAGTACAAATTGAATTTTAAAAGGTGTTTTTGGTTTTAATCTAAGTATCAGAGCAAAAATGCGCCTCTATTTTCGATCTTAGTTTAACATGACTTTTGACTTGTTGTACAAAACTGATTTTTACAACCAGCACCAATCAAAAACGATCTGTTTGAGTTCGTTTTAGCGAATTATTATAGACTTTATGAAAAGTATTTAACAAATGGTGCAATAGTTTAAACATGAAGAGGAAACTTAATATAGTTTGAATTCAATTATTTATAATATCAAATAATGAACGTACATTTTGTAATTTTAGACAAGCAATTGTAGGATTTTGTTAACACATGCACTATTTTTATTTATTTCCAAACCAGTTTATAATATGCATAATGCTGATCTATATTGTTACTA
The DNA here is from genome assembly GCF_965363235.1 of Mytilus galloprovincialis. NCBI lineage: Eukaryota > Metazoa > Mollusca > Bivalvia > Mytilida > Mytilidae > Mytilus > Mytilus galloprovincialis. Next base: position 53,175,678 of record NC_134851.1, read on the forward strand.
TTTGCTACCGTGATGTACGGACGAAGGTTACAATTACCTCGGTGGATTATATACTAGTAATTGAATTGTCGAACAATACTAATATAGATCACATAATAAAAACAACATACTTATATTCACAGCTTGAGTTTACATGTATTGAACCTAGAACTATGACAAAAATGAAAGGAATTTTGCACAGCTGTTAATATAGACATATTACGTACATGTCTGATACATATGGACTCGGATAATAATGGATACAATTACTAGTATTTGTTTTCTCATTTCCAATTTAATTTCACTACATTGCTACAGTGGACAATAAAATGAATACGTTCATCATCAGTGTACGGTATAATCTGCACTTCCGTTTACGGAATATCAACCGAATAATAAGCAAAAAGTTTCTGTGCTGTCTAAATATAAATATACATCATTATGCATTTGGGAATGTATACGGTATAGATGAATACTGTATTTCAGAGACATGTCTTTGATACAATACTATATGCTACATATATTGCTTGTCCTATAAAATATTACGCGAGATACGATCCGCTTATACCAGCATTGACAACTAGGGAGTATTTAAACCAAAAATATATTAGGCAAAAAAGTTCTAAGCTACTAACAGTATACATCAAATTATTATGTAATTACTTTTCCTGCTTAATGACACACGTTAAACATATAAATAACAAGAATGACAAAGGTATATAAAAAATGCTGGTTTGTGTAAACATACAATCTTTCTTTAGAACATAATTATTGTAAGTATTCAATAAATTCATTTGGTTACACACGCGACTGACTTGTTAATGTTAATTTGAAGATAAAAAATTTAAATATATAATGTCGGACTATATAAACAAATATTGATTTTATTGGTGACTGGAAGGCGAAGAATTCGGTTAAAACCCAGCAGATGTTATGAATGACAATACATATATAATTTTGCTGAATATTTTTTCATTCAGTTTTCTTCTTAGTATTTTTTTTATAACTTTTTTTGTCGGAGTGTCTGCATAGGCATAACCTGACTGTCATTCGTTCACGTTTGGTCATCTTCGCTAGCCAAGGGTTACGATTGAGGGAAATGGATCGTAACCCTTGGCTATCAAAGATGACGTTTGGTAGACTGAACCGAGTTTACAAGATTAAATTTCAATATTTCAACATATCCCATGCAATTATAAGACTTTTATCTTAATCTTTCCCATGACGGTTGCCGTGTAAATTTTGCAAAAAAAAAAATGCTATGAAAAAGTTAATGTAATCTTGTTACAGGTTTGTATAGTTTAGATTTTGTATTCATGCTTATTTTTAGACTGGCGTATATTTGGTGTTTCTGTGTAAAAAGGTAAGTTTGCATTTTAAGAAGATGCGAAGAAACTTTTATAAGTAGCATAAATTTTCATATTTTCCACTTCTGTGTCCCCTTCGGAAATACTCGTGTTTACCTAATTAAGCTTGTTCCACAGACATGTGTCGAGTAAACCTAATGAAGGTTTTTCAACAGATATGTGTCTTGTGAACATAATGAATGCTGTTCCATAGACATATGTCGTGTGAACCTAATGAAGGTTGTTCAACAGTTATTTGTCGAGGGAACCTAATGGAGGTTGTTCAACAGATATGTGGCATGTGAACCTAATACATGTTGTTCCAAAGACATATGTCGTTTGAACCTAATGAAGGTTGTTCAGCAGATATGTCGTGTGAACCTAATACATGTTGTTTAAAATTCATATGTCGTGTGAACCTAATGAAGGTTGTTCAATACATATTTGTCGTATGAACCTTATAAAAGTGGTTTCAAATCATATGTCGTGTGAACCTTATGAAGGTAGTTCAACATTTATATGTCGAGAGAACCTAATGAAGGTTGTTCAACAGATATGCGTCGTGTGAACCTGATACATATTGTTTCAAATTCATTTGTCGTGTGAACCTGATACATGTTGTTTTAAATTCATATGTCGTGTGAAACTTATACATGTTGTTTTAAATTCATATGTCTTGTGAACCTAATGAAGGTTGTTCAACAGATATGTCGATGAACCTAATAAAGGTTGTTCAGCAGTCATATATCGATTGAACCTAATGAAGGTTGTTTCATAGACATATGTCATGTGAACATAATGAATGTTTTTTCAAAGACATATATGAACCTAATGGAAGTTGTTCAGCAGTCATATGTCGTGTGAACCTAATGAAGGTTGTTCAACAGATATGTGTTGTGTGAACCTAATACCATACTGTTCCAAAGACATATGTCGTGTAAAGTTAATGATGGTTGTTCAAGTCATATATGATGTGAACCAAATGAAGTTTGTTCAACAGATATGTCGTGTGAACCTAATGAAAGTTGTTCAGCAGTCATATGTCGAGTGAACCTCATGAAGGTTGTTCAACAGATATGTGTCGTGTGAACCTAATATATAGTGTTTCAAATTCATATGTCGTGTGAACCTAATGAAGGTTGTTCAACAGATATGTGTTGTGTGAACCCAATCAAGGTTGTTCAACAGATATGTGACATGTGAACCTAATGAATGTTGTTTCAAAGACATATGTCGTGTGAACCGAATGAATATTGTTAAACTGAAATCAGTCAAGTGAACCTAATGAATGTTGTTTCCAAGACACATGGCGTGTCAACCTAATGAAGGTTGTTCAACAGATATGTGTCATGTGACCTTAATGAAAGTTGTTCCAAAGAAGAAATATGTCGTGTAAACTGAATGAATGTTGTTCAACAGATATGTGTCATGTGAACCTAATGCATGTTGTTTCAAAGACATATGTCGTGTGAACCGAATGAATATTGTTAAACTGAAATCAGTCAAGTGAACCTAATGAATGTTGTTTCCAAGACACATGGCGTGTCAACCTAATGAAGGTTGTTCAACAGATATGTGTCATGTGACCTTAATGAAAGTTGTTCCAAAGAAGAAATATGTCGTGTAAACTTAATGAAGGTTGTTCAACAGATATGTGTCGTGTGAACCTTATAAATGTTGTTCCACAGACATATGTCGAGTGAACCTAATAAAGGTTGTTCAACAGATAAGTGTCGTGTGAACCTAAAGAAAGTTGTTCCAAAGACTTATGTCGAGTGAACATAATGAAGGTTGTTCAGCAGATAAGTGTCGTTTGAACATAAAGGAGGTTGATCCAAAGACATATTTTGAGTGAACCTAATGAGTGTGGTTCCCCAGACATGTGTTCTGTGTACCTAATAATGGTTACTTTACACACATTTTTCGTGTGTTCCTAAAGATTGATGTTCCTCAAACATGGGTCGTGTGGTGTGTACCTAATGAAGGTTTCTCCACACACATTTGTCGTGTTCCTAAAGATTGATGTTCCTCAAACATGGGTCGTGTGGTGTGTACCTAATGAAGGTTACTTTACACACATTTGTCATGTGTTCCTAAAGATTGATGTTCCTCAAACATGGGTGTACCTAATGAAGGTTGTTTCACACACATTTTTCATGTGTTCCTGTTCCGTAGACGTGCCCGAGTGTACGAGTGTGTCGTGTGTATCACTAACGAATATTGTTCTATTATCATGTGTCGACCTTACAGATGAAGTATGTCCGACAGACATATGTACCTACTCATTATCTTTACCCCTTCACGTTCCCATCGGTACTCTGATACCGATAGGCTATGTTTTTGGGCAACTAGCTTGCGTAAAGTATTGAATCTTTGACATTTGTTTACGTACAGCAGTTGTTGAGGGCTCGAATCAATCCCCTATATCACAGCTGTGTGATTCATGGTGCCTTTAACTTCTTCCGAGTACGGTTTGGTATCAAACCGCCCCTAGCGGACAACATTTTCTCCTGTACATGTGAAAACTGTGGGTTTTTTTTTAAATTTGAACACATTATTTCCATAGAGTATGGTAAAGTATACTGTTGATTTTGGGGGCAAAATAACTTTTTTTTATTAACCATGCCGTGTATTTTTTCGGGAAACTATTCATAGTATGATTAAAACTTGTACACAAGTTAAATAAGTGATTAAAAGTGTATCAACGCAATCATCAACTTGAAATGCACTCTAAATGTGTGGTCATTTTTTACCAAACTAATTTGAAAAATAGACAAAAAAAAAAAAGGCGAAGATGAAATAGATGTAACTGAACATTGTTTCTGAAGTGCCTGGATATATGGAAGTGCCGAAAACACTTTTGTTGATATAAAGGAACCGGTGAAAGGTTAGAAAAAAATGGCAGACTAAAGTATGATATCATTCTTTATCGGTAATTCGTATATGTTCCCTTTGATCTTACTGCCTAATATTTTCGAGTATCAACGTACTGGCTGTATCACTGAAAATATTAGGCAATACATTGTGTGACGTCATAATTACCGATAAACAGAATAATAGGTAGTTTCGTTTTTGATACTGACTATATCATGTGGAATATCTTAACTCGCCCTAACGGGCTCGTCTAGATATTCCACATGATATAGTCAGTATCAAAAACGAAACTACCTATTATTCTATATATATTTGCTCAAAATGATGGGATTTACAACAATTATATGTTATATCGAGACTAAGTTTCTAAACGAAAATTATCGTCTTATGTTTATTGCATATGTCATCTTTTCTCATGAACAAGTGTATTTAATTCTATCAGCTAAATTGATATTTGATTAAAATTTTGTATCACTCTTTTTCAATTTAACAAATAATTATCTGAGTATGTAAACATATAGTGGTTTCAGACAATGGTCATTGCAGGGGACTGTTGACCAGTGGTCAATTTGTATATATTTGTATATTACAAATATTAGGTTAGGAATGTTATTAATTTACTTATCAATTGAAAACAACCACACGGGAGGCCGCGGGAAAAAAGGTTGCGCGACTCAAACTCATTAAAAATTGTAAATCATCGGTTTCTCAATTCATTAAAAAGTCTACGATGGAGAACGTAAATGGGGCACTTTTTTACCCCTTGAATTCAAAAATCAAAAATTATCATAAATATTTCAAATAATATCCTGCAGATGTTTAAAAGCCATTCATATAAAAAAGAAGATGTGGTATGATTGCCAATGAGACAACTATCCACAAAAGACCAAAATGACACAGACATTAACAACTATAGGTCACCGTACGGCCTTCAACAATAAGCAAATCCCATACCGCATAGTCAGCTATAATAGGCCCCGATAAGACAATGTAAAACAATTCAAACGAGAAAACTAACATATAATATAAAACTAAGAAGATGTGGTATGATTGCCTATGAGACAAGTGGATTTTAGCAATTATAGGCAACAGTGCGACATTAAACAATGAGAAAAAACATACTGTAAAGAAAGCCATAAAATGCTCCAACATGAAAAATATGATGAAACAATTCAATTTAAAAAAATTAAAAAAATTGCGTCGACTATAACATATTTTTTTTTTTTTTACGAAAAACTAATATGACAGACATGACTAAAGAACAACCATTGAACTTCTGACTTGGGACAGGCACATAAAGAATGTGGCGGTGTTAAACTTGTTTGCGAGCGCTTAGCCTCCCCATAACTTGGGTCAGTGGTGTAACAGAACCAAAAAAAGAACAAAGTCTGTCAAACATCAGAAGTCAGAACTTTGTCAATACATCTGAACAACAGGGTTTTAATCTTTTGATTGATGTGCAAACTGAGTAGTAACAACATGTGTCATTTTGAGATATTGTTATCTATATTTATAAATGATCCAATGCTTTAACCCAAACGATCTCTTGCTATACCAGTATATAAAAACAAGGGTGACAAATTGGATCCCAAAAACTTTAGGCCTATCACTATTATTAGCTGCTTTGGCAAATTATTTACCTCTGTTTTGAACACAAGATTAAACAAATTTTCTGATGATTATCAGATTATTTGTGAAAATCAGTCAGGGTTTAGGAATGGATACAGTACTACAGATAACTTATTTGTTATTTACATGTTATTTAGTTTAATGAAAAGTAAAAAGAAAAAAAATGTATTGTGCCTTTATAGACTTTGCTAAAGCATTTGATAGTGTATGGAGAAATGGATTGTTTCAGAAATTGCTTGGAAACGAAATTAACGGTAAAATTTATAACGTTATATTCAATATGTATAGTAGTATTAAATCAAGAATTGTATATAATGGACAATCATCAGATTATTTCCCTTGTAATATTGGTGTAAGACAAGGAGAAAATCTCTCGCCTTTTTTATTCTCCTTATATTTGAATGATTTGGAATCTTTTTTACAAATACATGATGTTATGGGACTTAGTAGTATATCTGAAGAAATTGAGAATGAGATGAATATTTATATTAAACTGTTTGCTTTATTATATGCAGATGATACAGTTCTATTTGCTGAATCAGCTGAATCTCTTCAATCTCAACTTAATACATTTAGTGAATATTGTAAACTTTGGAAACTTAGTGTAAATCCTAGTAAAACGAAAATTATTATTTTTTTCTGGTGGACGTTTATCTCACAATCCTCTTTTTTATTTTGATAATATTGAATTAGATGTTGTCAAAGAAATACCATATTTGGGATTGACTTTTTCAAGGACAGGTAGCTTTGCAAATACTAAAAAGATATTAGTTACTAAGGCATACCGTGCCATGTACGATGTACTTAAGAAGGGAAGAGTTCATAACCTTTCGGTGAGATGTCAGTATGATTTGTTCGATAAGATAGTGAAGCCGATCTTACTTTATGGGTGTGAAATTTGGGGGTTCAGTAATATGGATATTATAGAGAGAGTACATTTGAAATTTTGCAAGATACTACTAAACTTGAAAAAGTCAACTCCAAACTTTATGGTATATGGTGAACTTGGTGTGTATCCCATGGTAGTCTATGTTAAACTACGTATGGTAAATTATTGGTGTAGAATTGTCCACGGCAAAGAAAATAAGTTGTCACACATTTTGTATAACTTTATGTTTTTAAAATATTCACAGAATAATTGTAAGTCTGAATGGGTTATGTTTATAAAAAATATTCTCGATACATGTGGTTATAGTAATATCTGGTTAGCACAAACTGGCTTTAGCACAACATGGCTAAGTAATAGTTTAAAACAGAAACTATTTGATCAATTTCAACAGAACTGGCGTTCAGATATATGTAATTCGTCAAAAGGTTTATCATATCGATTATATAAGGATAAGTTTGAATTCGAAAAATATTTAGATATATTACCAGATAGAGATAGGGTCACATTTTGTAGATTTAGAACTGGTAATCATAGATTACCAATTGAAACTGGAAGATGGATAGGTTTAGATAGAGAAATGAGATATTGTAATGTATGTCAATGTCAAGAATTAGGTGATGAATTTCACTTTCTTTTGAATTGTAGATCCTTAGACGACTCAAGAAAACTGTTTTTGGATAACTGTTATTGTAACAGAGTAAATATAATTAAATTTTGTAAATTATTCCAAACAACACATAGAAATAAGTTAAAAAATATATGCAAATTTATAAAGGTTATAAATTCAGTAGCAGGTCTTCCTGGTTAGCCTTTGTCTATTTGTTTTTCTATTATAATAACTTCTTGTATATATATATATATATATATATATATATATATATATATATATATATATATATATATATATATATATATATACTAACTAATTGCTACCAAAGTCCCGATGCGTTAAAACAGCTACTAAAGTAAGCATGATTCAGCATTTTCAAAGAATTTAAGAAATCGGTTATTATCGAAAATCTTGATGTTATATTAATATTGTTTGGACGTACAATATGTTTTTTATAACAATTTAAGATAAATATGTTACTTTAAACTCAATAAAAAATCGGGAAATGTGTAAACTCGGCCTCCAAAATGTATACGTGCCTACTTTAAATTTTGTGCCTTCTTATACAATTTTTTAAAAAAAATATTGTTAAATTACTACTTAAGTCGCAATCACCGGAACATCTCTTGATTTTGTATTTAAACAAGTATAAGGTCGTTAAAGTCAGCGTATATATTAAGGATAAGAATAACATTTCTTTTCGGAAGTCTTTGTTAATAAACAAACAAAACAGCAGTTCTGTTGGCAAGGAAGTTATATTTGTAGAAAAAAATTAAACGTAATCAAAAACTTTCAAGAAATTACGAGTAGTTTGTCTGAAATTAAAAATACATAAGGAATATCAAAATTATATGTTAACTTGGAGTTGACACGTGCTGCAAAAAAAAGTGCACTGGTATATAAAAGAAAAACTTGATCAAACTTTTTGTGTTGTTTTATTAACATAGAAATATAATTATAAGAAATGAATGCCTCTTTTTGTATTTTTTTTTTTGGTGGTAAAAGGGAAGGGGGATTTTATATTGTTGATCGTGTGCATATTTTTCGAACGAACCGCTTCGTACAAGTTGTGCTTCAGTCGACACTTTTACAACTCAATTAAATTATTAAAAGAAGCATAGTTTCTTAATTGAACAATCTGATTCTAAACATGTGATACGCGTTTTAAAACCCTAGACGGCTATATTATAATAATAATTATTTGCATGTACATTTATATTTTATAACTGACTAAGCGGTATGGGCTTTGCTCATTGTTAAAGGCTTACGGGGTGACCTATAGTTATTATTTCTGGGTCATCTGGTCTCCTGTATAGAATTGTCTCATTTCTACATAATGTACATGTTATTTAAACCCGTCCCCTTACATCTATAGTCTTCTTTTTTCTAAAGCCTGCATATATTCTGGGTTTCTTTTTTACGATTGAATGTTGTTAATTGACAGGTAGTTTTAAAGAGTTTTAAATATTCTTCCCCACATATGATCAGATCAATGTTTTCGTACTTTATATATGCATGAATATGTACTATGCTTGCTTTCTCAATTAAAATTGTGATGTCACAAAAAATTAATAGCACGAAAAGCCCATGAGATGAGGATATTCTTCAGTTTTAATAAAATTTATTAACTAGTAAATTTAAAATGTTCACTGCTGTGTAGATATTTATAAAACTTCGAAGTAGTGATCAATTTCTTCACCAATTGCGATAATTTCACGTTTCTTTCCCGATCCAATTTCCTATTATTTAGGTACCAAGAAACAACATTTATAAATAGTGCTTTTCTGTGTATTGGTTTTTCTAAAAATAGAATAATCCAAAAATACGCAATTCTACTTTCTATTGATTTACCTTCTTTTCTTCGTATGAGCTTCCTCTGTTAGGAACACCCCTCTTTTGAGGGTAATATGGATAAAAGTCTTTAAGTATGTACACACTCCGTGAATATATATACACTTGCTAAAATCTAAAATAAACTTTAAATAAGTGAGTGATAATTGTCAACAGCCATTATTGTTGTTGTTGTTGTGCTGGTAAATTCCTCCGTTGACTTCGGAGCACCCTGTCGTAAACAGGTATAAGGTTACCAAATGAAAAGATTGGTGGTGGTGTTCGGAAAAAGAATCAAATATATCACTAAACGTTCCTTTGTCTAAACTATTGTCTCACACGATATAAAGTTCACAGATTGTTATTATAAGTCGATCCGGCCCAAGTCGATCCGGCCCCAAGTCGATGCGGCCCCATAATAAAATATGAATAAACTATATTCACTATATGGAGTAATTTGTGACAAAGAACAAATGCACTATATTACCGCAAGGCCGTAGCTACCCTTGAGGCAAGTGAGGAAATTGCCTCACTAAAATTTCGACACTGATTATTTTTTTTTTATTCAAATATATAAATATAATGGTCATTTTTGTTGTTCTGTCTCAACCTTAATTTCTATAACTTGTCATCCTTCCTTTTAAACTATTCTTCCTGGATATAACTCAACATTTCGTTTCTTTATATTCGGGTTTTCGAATAGTTATCAAAAGTACCAGGATTATAATTTTATACGCCAGACGCGCGTTTCGTCTACATAAGACTCATCAGTGACGCTCAGATCAAAATAGTTAAAAAAGCCAAATAAATTTAAAGTTGAAGAGCATTGAGGATCAATAATTCCTAAAAGTTGTGCCAAATATGTGTCGAAATCGGACACAAATTATTCAATTTCAGAGGCGGATTTAGGGGGGGCAGGGGGCCCGGACCCCCCCCCCCCCCTTTTGGGAAAAAAATTGGTTGCTTATATAGGGAATCACTGAAGCGTGACTGGAGCGGGCCCCCTCTTAGGTCAGTCAGTGGGCCCCCACTTATGAAAATTTCTGGATACGCCATATACGGATTAGCGCTGATAAATGAAACAACACCACTGATAGCACAACCTTTGTCATACATGTAACTTTTAACTGGCTTCTCCATTGTGTCAATCTTTTGAGATTCCCTCCTATGTTACATCCATCAGAGTACCTATGGTATAATGTGTATTACACCCTCCTATGTTATATCCATCAAAGTTCTTATGGTATTATGCGTATTACACCCTCTTATGTTACATCCATCAGAGTACCTATGGTATTATGTATATTGCACCCTCCTATGTTACATCCATCAGAGAACCTTTGGTATTATGTGTATTACACCCTCCTATGTTACATCCATCAGAGTACCTATGGTATTATGTGTATTACACTCTCCTATGTTACATCCATCAGAGTACCTATGGTATTATGTGTATTACACCCTCCTATGTTACATCCATCAGAGTACATATGGTATTATGTGTATTACACCCTCCTATGTTACATCCATCAAAGTACCTTTGGTATTATGTGTAGTATACCCTCCTATGTTACATCCATCAGAGTATCTATGGTATTATGTATATTACACTCTCCTATGTTACATCCATCAGAGTACCTATGGTATTATGTGTACTACACTCTCCTATGTTACATCCATCAGAGTACCTATGGTATTATGCGTATTACACTCTCCTATGTTACATCCATCAGAGTACCTATGGTATTATGCGTATTACACTCTCATATGTTACATCCATCAGAGTACCTATGGTATTATGCGTATTACACTCTCCTATGTTACATCCATCAGAGTACCTATGGTATTATATGTATTACACCCTCCTACGTTACATCCATCAGAGTACCTATGGTATTATGCGTATTACACCCTCCTATGTTACATCCATCAGAGTACATCAGAATTGGGCGTATGTAAGTTACATTGGTCCCTCAAGTGTTGACCAATATGATCTACAAACATCCAACCCTCGTGAGTACTAATGTATGCAACCATTAAAACTTTGAAAATGCTTTGTCTTCTTGACGTACACATTAACTGTACCACAAGTACTGACCATTATTATCTACAAACATTAACCGAAGTTAATATATGAATAGCGGTTTAGGGCGACCAGCGGTAACCATCGTCAATATATGTGTTTGGTGACCAGAAGTAACCAAAGTGAATGATTGTGTTATGTGAGCATTAATATAAGGTGACCAGAGGTCAACATAGTGAATATATGTACAAGGTGACCAGAGGTAACCAGATTAAATGAGTGTGTTATGTGATCAGAGCATCATTGTAACTGGACCAGAGGTAAACATGGTCAATATGTGTCCAAGGTGAGCAGAGGTAACCTAAGTCAACATATGAAGAGCGGTGTAAGGTGACCAGAGGTAACCTCAGTCAATATTGGTCAGGGGACACATTTATCGTCCATTGATTTTCATTGTCTACGAATATAGTACCTATAGTGCATGTAGTATGAACAGTGTGTTACTTGCTATATTTTTATACCCTTTCCAAATTTGTTTCTTCATGTTTTATACCTCAAATAGCAAGTAGGGGTGTGAATCTGAACTGTAAAAATATTTGGGTCATAGATTTTGAATTAAAGTAATCACTCCTTTTGTAATAGTATACATGCATATTTGAGTACAGTATTGCATATTGCAATTCAAATGCAACAAGTAATCAACAACAAATAGAAAACTAACGACTAAGTAGAATAAAGATGTAAGGGAAATTATAAGTCAATCTTGACGCATTTCTTGTTGCCTAAAATTTCCTTTTTTTCACATAATTATGTTGTTTTTATTTGATTTAAATTTCTGTTATATAATAATTATAGAGCATATATTTTGGTTGTGGTTAAGTTAAATATGATTATTTTTCACTTTATCATGTTTTTTCATTACCATATCCTGATTTAATCTGAAATTTGTCGGATTAGTTATGAATGTTCATCCTATCTTTCCACAGTTATTTGATTCAAGTTATTGCCAAACAAATATATCATAAAAATTTCCAAAATAACCTTGACCTCTGAAAAGCAAATGGTTATTCCTTCATCATACTCAAAAATACACAACCTTTATTTTCTTGGCAGCTTTTAACTATTTTCATTGCATACTTTATGCAGTTTACAACTTTTTTTTTATCTAGAATTATTACCAAAGAGGAGGGGCTTGTAAAATTTAATAGCTTACCGAACTTCATTAGCTTCTCTTTTTGATGAGGAAATTTTACTAAGCCTAGTAAAGACATCGCTTTTTTCAACAATGTTGCTGAAATCTTCAGCCAAGTCTTTTGCCTCTTCTTCTGAAAAGCCTGAAAATAGGCTGATAGAAGTCTTGATGTTCCTTCTTATTACAATTCCTGGTGAAATGTTTGCCACTGATCTGCTCCTCTGGAAATAAAACAAATAGTACGTTTTCAAACACGTTTTTATCCTTTTTAATTTTTTCTTACCCAAATAATTTGTATGGGAAGATAAAGAATTGAAACAGTGCTGATATACTCACAACAAAGCCAGGAATGACGTCACAAGTAACGTAGAGCTAAAAGGGTACTAATGAATTGATTAATAAATATAATCAATGAAGAAGAAAAAAATATATCGAAACACTGTACCTTGGTGAAATTCCAATATTTAGTTTCCACCTTTTATTTAAATTTCAATTTGTTTTAACATGTTTCAATACCTTTGTGTGATCTGATATTGTGATTTACCAGTTATATACCCTATACATCAATGTCTGATCTCTGCCTACCTTTGTTGTGATCTGATGTTGTGATTACCAGTTATATACCCTATACATCAATGATTTTTGCTGCCTTTTTATCTACCGTGTCCTTTGAAAAGACATGATCGCATATGGCTACATGCTATAGATTCGCTTTTTGTATATGTTGTTCGTAAACAAATTTAAACTGCAATGGTGACTGAGGTATAGAAATGTGACAATTTCCGTTTTTTACCGGCAGTCAAACCATTGCTAGAGCGGTTGGTCAATTTGACTGTGTGTGATGATTGAATTCAGAAAGCTAGGATACGTGAAATCTTATGCCTAATGTTTTGAGATTACTATACAAATCTGTGTATTTTGAATAACCTCTGAAACAACTTTTTGGGTGTCCGTAGATACCCGGGGTAGGTACCCAGTTATAATGCTAAAATTTTCCCGACCTTCAATGCAGATATATACCTATTGTACTCTTTCGTCCTGATCATACGTGAAATACTTGGCACTGGACCTTTCCTACTTAATTGATTAGGATTGTCAGTTTTCCTATCAAAGGTCGGTGGTTTTCTCTGGGCACTCCGGCATCCTCCACTGACAATAATAAAAACTGGCTGCCACGAAATAACCAATGGTATGCCTGGGCGGTGCTGGGGGAAGATGTTCACTCTTATGGGTAGTTGCCTTTATGTTGGTTTTCTAGGCTTTTATGATGATTTATCGTGTTTTCCGCTTAATGAAGCACCTATTTATGTTGGAAAACACATGTTAATGTTAGCCAAGGCCTTTATGATGAAAATGACACCTTGTATAGACCAATAATATGGTCAGTTTGGTCACTAGGGAGAAATGATCCGGGGTTGGTATGGTCAATATTGGCGTCTGGCTATCCAAATTGAGGGTAGGGTCGATTAAAAAATTGTTGGCCTACGTCCACATATTTTTGTATTATAAATAAAGATTCAGGCATGTAAAAGACACTATAAGCATTTGTTTGGGCTATACCTGTAATATACACAAATGCCTGGGTGGTGCTGGGGGAAGATTTTTACTCTTATGGGTAGTTGCCTTTATGTTGGTTTTTCTAGGCTTTTATGGTGGTTTATCGTGTTTTACGCTTAATAAAGCACCTATTTATATACAAATACAAATATACAAATATTTTATTGGCACAAACACAATAACAATAATTGGGAAAGGCCCATATTTCAGTGCATTACAACAATGAATACAGCATACTAGTAGTTAAATATATATATAAGAACTCTATTGAAAAGCACATGTTAAAGTTATCCAAGGCCTCTACGATGGAAATGACACCTTGAGATTCATTGCTAGAAAAAAAGACATTTAACGAGTCGTATATATCGGTTTATTAAATATATCTTTTTAACTAAGAAAGTTGGTTTTATATAATTTAACCAAAAATAAAGGTATTTTACACTTTATCTATTTCATAAATAAAAAGCAATATATGGGCGTTTTTCAATAAAAGCGTTCCTTTCAGACCTAAAAAAAATGGAAAATCAACTAGTCTAAAATTTATTTTCAAGAGTTATTTTGAATACCTCTATTATAGACCTGTTTGTAAACAAAAAGTGCAATCTTAAATACTCTTTAAAATGATATTATTTTCATAACTTGTGTACTGTTTCGTGGGGGACTTTTGTCCCCTACGAAACTGCTTCTAAACACATATTTTTGCAATTTTAAATTTTTCCTATAGACATTCCAGTTTGTTTACGTTATATACTAGAAAAATCTCATTTTTTTCTGAATTGGAGAACCATTTTTTATTGATAAAGATTAGACAGTACTTCACATATGAAGGTACAACTCATGTTATGTAGTGGACATTTTGATGCGTTTCGTAGTTGACAAAACCGTTTCGTAGTGGACAAAAAGTTTCGTAGTTGACATCAACCCTATTCTATGTTAATAAAAACATAATAAAAATTACATGAAACTAACCTTTGTTATTTGCTTTGCACGAATATAATTGAAAAAAGAGTAAAAAAAGACTGCATGGTAGTGGTAGTGTCCACTACGAAACGTTTTTCTCCCAAACTTGTTTCGTAGGGGACCGTTTCGTAGGGGACGTATTCACATGTTTTATTTTTTTCTCACAACCCCAATATTGCAATAGTAACAAGACTGACTGTATTCATCAAAGCATTATTAAGCTGTACACTGATATTTTTTTCATAATTTTAAAACCAGTTCCTGAATGAGATTTGGCCCGTTTCGTAGTGGACATTTACAAAAATACGGTATCACTCTGGTCCATTTGATGTGCTCAATTTTTCTTACCAACAGTTTAATTGCCGTTATAAAAGCATCACTTCTTTTGTAAGACCCTAATGTTTATATCTCTTGCAAACAAAAAATTACATTGATTTTATAAAACTGTTTATAAGCAAGTTTTAATGACTTCGTTTCGTAGTGGACATTGTGTTAGGGACACACCTTCTAAAATAAAAGCTGTTTATTAAAATATGTTGGCTCTAAACATACTTTTGAATTATTAAAGAACTTATATTAAGTAAAATTAATATTTATTTCTTCATTTTTTTACGATATTTGAGAGTATGAATGTTGAACAGGCGGTCTAGGGACATGCCATTTTGGTTGTTTTGGACCATTCAGGAATCAATGTCTTATCAATCTCTCTAAAAAATAAACTGTTTCTTTGCTTAAAAATGTTATATCTAATTCAATGTACTGACTGCACAAAAAATTACTTGCAAAGATCAAACACATTTTTTTAAAGTGGCTGGGACAAGAAAGTACGTTTTTATTGAAAAACGCCCATATATATCAGTTTAATTGAGATATAGTATATATGATTAAAGACTGTGCACTCTTAAGTTATATGTTTGAAGCAAGCGCATAGGTCATCATATATACATCTTCAAATTTCAAAGTGTCAGCATTTTACAAAAAAAAACAAAAAACGCATTTGAGCTAATTTTTGGTGCATCTGAAAGATAATGTAAAAGCCTTTAAGGATAATACCATAATTTAATGAACAAATAAGTTTTTTTCATAGAAAAATATATCGTTAAAGTTTATGTATGCAGCAAAATGCATACTTAAACCCCGTGCCTACTTTGGTGAAATGATGACTTATACGGAATTTATAAATGTATTGGTTGTTCTAAAAATAGAATAATCTAAAAATACGCCCTTGTAACACCCTAGTCTGGCATTTGTGACATCCTAGTCATACACAATCAACTTTATAATACGTACAGACATCATATCTTTATAATAAATGCTCTATTGTATCTATCACACCTTTATATATAATGTCCTATCTAACACCCATGTCATGCCCTTGTAACACCCTAGTCAGGTATTTATGACATTCTAGTCATACACAATCAACTATATAATACATACAGACAACATATCTTTGTAATAATTGTTCTACTGTATCTATCACACCTACATGTATAAGGTCTGCATTTAACACCCCAGTCATGCCCTCATAGCACCCTAGTCAGGCAGTTGGGACATCCTAGTCATACACAATCAACTATATAATACATACAGACAACATATCTTTGTAATAATTGTTCTACTGTATCTATCACACCTACATGTATAAGGTCAACATCTAACACCCCAGTCATGCCCTCATAGCACCCTAGTCAGGCAGTTGGGACATCCTAGTCATACATAATCAACTATACCATACGTACAGACATCATATCTTTGTAATAATTGTTCTATTGTATCTATCACACCTTCATTTTTAATGTCTTCATCTAACACCCCAGTCAAGCCCTTGTAACACCCTAGTCTGGCATTTGTGACATCCTAGTCATACACAATCAACTTTATAATACGTACAGACATGATATCTTTGTAATAAATGTTCTATTGTATCTATCACCCGTTTATATATAATGTCCTATCTAACACCCATGCCATGCCCTTGTAACACCCTAGTCTGGCATTTGTGACATCCTAGTCATACACAATCAACTTTATAATACGTACAGACATCATATCTTTATAATAAATGCTCTATTGTATCTATCACACCTTTATATATAATGTCCTATCTAACACCCATGTCATGCCCTTGTAACACCCTAGTCAGGCATTTATGACATTCTAGTCATACACAATCAACTATATAATACATACAGACAACATATTTTTGTAATAATTGTTCTACTGTATCTATCACACCTACATGTATAAGGTCTACATCTAACACCCCAGTCATGCCCTCATAGCACCCTAGTCAGGCAGTTGGGACATCCTAGTCATACACAATCAACTATACCATACGTCCAGACAACATATCTTTGTAATAATTGTTCTTTTGTATCTATCACACCTTCATTTATAATGTCTTCATCTAACACCCCAGTCATGCCCTTGTAACACCCTTGTCTGGCATTTGTGACATCCTAGCCATACACAATCAACTTTATAATACATGCAGACATCATATCTTTGTAATAATTGTTCTACTGTATCTATCACACCTATATGTATAAGGTCTACATCTAACACCCCAGTCATGCCCTCATAGCACCCTAGTTAGGCATTTGGGACATCCTAGTCATACACAATGAACTATACAATACATACAGACATCATATCTTTGTAATAATTGTTCTATTGTATCTATCACACCTTCATTTTTAATGTCTTCATCTAACACCCTAGTCAAGCCCTTGTAACACCCTAATCTGGCATTTGTGACATCCTAGTCATACACAATCAACTTTATAATACGTACAGACATGATATCTTTGTAATAAATGTTCTATTGTATCTATCACCCGTTTATATATAATGTCCTATCTAACACCCATGTCATGCCCTTGTAACACCCTAGTCTGGCATTTGTGACATCCTAGTCATACACAATCAACTTTATAATACGTACAGACATCATATCTTTATAATAAATGCTCAATTGTATCTATCACACCTTTATATATAATGTCCTATCTAACACACACGTAATGCCCTTGTAACACCCTAGTCAGGCATTTATGACATTCTAGTCATACACAATCAACTATATAATACATGCAGACAACATATCTTTGTAATAATTGTTCTACTGTATCTTTCTCACCTACATGTATAAGGTCTACATCTAACACCCCAGTCATGCCCTCCTAGCACCCTAGTCAGGCAGTTGGGACATCCTAGTCATACACAATCAACTATACCATACGTACAGACAACATATCTTTGTAATAATTGTTCTATTGTATCTATCACACCTTCATTTATAATGTCTTCATCTAACACCCCAGTCATGCCCTTGTAACACCCTTGTCTGGCATTTGTGACATCTTAGCCATACACAATCAACTTTATAATACATACAGACATCATATCTTTGTAATAATTGTTCTACTGTATCTATCACACCTACATGTATAAGGTCTACATCTAACACCCCAGTCATGCCCTCATAGCACCCTAGTTAGGCATTTGGGACATCCTAGTCATACACAATGAACTATACAATACATACAGACATCATATCATTGTAATAATTGTTCTATTGTATCTATCACACCTTCATTTTTACTGTCTTCATCTAACACCCCAGTGATGCCCTTGTAACACCCTAGTCTGGCATTTGTGACATCCTACTCTAGACAATCAACTTTATAATACGTACAGACATCATATCTTTATAATAAATGCTCTATTGTATCTATCACACCTTTATATATAATGTCCTATCTAACACTCATGTCATGCCCTATTAACACCCTACTCTGGCATTTGTGACATCCTAGTCATACACAATCAACTTTATAATTCCTGCAGACATCATATCTTTGTAATAATTGTTCTACTGTATCTATCACACCTACATGTATAAGGTCTACATCTAACACCCCAGTCATGCCCTCATAGCACCCTAGTCAAGCAGTTGGGACATCCTAGTCATACACAATTAACTATACCATACGTACAGACATCATATCTTTGTAATAATTGTTCTATTGTATCTATCACACCTTCATGTATAATGTCTTCATCTAACACCCCAGTCATGCCCTTGTAACATCCTAGTTAGGCATTTGTGACATCCTAGTCGTACACAATCAACTTTATAATACATACAAACATCATATCTTTGTAATAATTGCTCTATTGTATCTGTCACACCTTCATTTATAATGTCTTCATCTAACATCCTAGTCATGCCCTTGTAACACCCTAGTCTGGCATTTGTGACATCCTAGTCATACACAATTAACTTTATAATACGTACAGACATCATATCTTTATAATAAATGCTCTATTGTATCTATCACACCTTTATATATAATGTCATATCTAACACCCATGTCATGTCCTTGTAACACCCTAGTCAGGCATTTGTAACATTCTAGTCATACACAATCAACTATATAATACAAACAGATAACATATCTTTGTAATAATTGTTCTTCTGTATCTATCACACCTTCATTTATAATGTCTTCATCTAACACCCCATTCATGCCCTAGTAACCCCCTTGTCTGGCATTTGTGACATCCTAGCCATACACAATCAACTATATAATACATACAGACATCATATCTTTGTAATAATTGTTCTATTGTATCTATCACACATTGATTTATAATGTCCTATCTAACACCCATGTCATGCCCTTGTAACACCCCAGTCTGGCATTGATGACATTCTAGTCATACACCATCAACTATATAATACAAACAGACAACATATCTTTGTAATAATTGTTCTACTGTATCTATCACACCTACATGTATAAGGTCTACATCTAACACCCCAGTCATGCCCTCATAGCACCCTAGTTAGGCATTTGGGACATCCTAGTCATACACAATGAACTATACAATACATACAGACATCATATCTTTGTAATAATTGTTCTATTGTATCTATCACACCTTTATCTAACACCCCAGTCATGCCCTTGTAACATCCTAGTCTGGCATCTGTGACATCCTAGTCATACACAATCAACTTTATAATTCATACAGACATCATATCTTTGTAATAAGTGTTCTATTGTATCTATCACACCTACATATATAAGGTCTACATCTAACACCCCAGTCATGCCCTCATAGCACCCTAGTTAGTCATACACAATCAACTATATAATACATACATACATCATATCTTTGTAATAATTGTTCTTCTGTATCTATCACACCTTCATTTATAATGTCTTCATCTAACACCCCATTCATGCCCTTGTAACCCCTTGTCTGGCATTTCTGACATCCCAGCCATACACAATCAACTTTATAATACATACAGACATCATATCTTTGTAATAATTGTTCTATTGTATCTATCACAAATTAATTTATAATGTCTTCATCTAACACCCCAGTCATGCCCTTGTAACACCCTAGCCTGGCATTTGTGACATCCTAGTCATACACAATCAACTTTATAATACGTACAGACATCATATCTTTATAATAAATGCTCTATTGTATCTATCACACCTTTATATATAATGTCTTATCTAACACCCATGTCATGCCCTTGTAACACCCTAGTCAGGCATTTATGACATTTTAGTCATACACAATCAACTGTATAATACATACAAACCACATATCAATGTAATAATTGTTCAACTGTATCTATCACACCTACATGTATAAGGTCTTCATCTAACACCCCAGTCAAGCCCTCATAGCACCCTAGTCAGGCATTTGGGACATACTAGTCGTACACAATCAACTATACAATACATACAGACATCATAGCTTTGTAATAATTGTTCTATTGTATCTATCACAACTTCATTTATAATGTCTTCATCTAACACCCCAGTCATGGCCTTGTAACATCCTAGTCTGGCATTTGTGACATCCTAGTCGTACACAATCAACTTTATAATACATACAGACATCATATCTTTGTAATAATTGTTCTATTGTATCTATCACACCTTCATTTATAATGTCTTTATCTAACACCCTAGTCATGCCCTTGTAACACCCTAGTCTGGCATATGTGACATCCTAGTCATACACAATCAACTTTATAATACATACAGACAACATTTCTTTGTAATAATTGTTCTACTGTATCTATCACACCTACATGTATAATGTCCTTTCTAACATCCATGGCATGCCCTTGTAACACCCTAGTCAGGCATTTATGACATTCTAGTAATACACAATCAACTATATAATACATACAGACAACATATCTTTGTAATAATTGTTCTACTGTATCTATCACACCTACATGTATAAGGTCTACATCTAACACCCCAGTCAAGCCCTCATAGCACCCTAGTCAGGCATTTGGGACATCCTAGTCATACACAATCAACTATGCAATACATACAGACATCATATCTTTTGTAATAATTGTTCTATTGAATCTATCACACATTGATTTATAATGTCTTCATCTAACACCCCAGTCATGCCCTTGTAACATCCTAGTCTGGCATTTGTGACATCCTAGTCATACACAATCAACTATATAATAAATACAGACATCATGTCTTTGTAATAATTGTTCTATTGTATCTATCACACCTACATATATAAGGTCTACATCTAACACCCCAGTCATGCCCTCATAACACCCTAGTCAGGCATTTGTGACATCCTAGTCATACACCATCAACTATATAATACATACAGAGACATCATATCTTTGTAATAATTGTTCTATTGTATCTATCACACCTTCATTAATAATGTCTTCTTCTAACACCTCAGTCATGCCCTTGTAACACCCTAGTCAGGCATTTGTGACATCCAAGTCATACACAATCATCTATATAATAAATACAGACCTCATATCTTTATAATAAATCCTCTATTGTATCTATCACACCTTTATATATAATGTCCTATCTAACACCCATGTCATGCCCTTGTAACACCCTAGTCTGGCATTTATGACATTCTAGTCATACACAATCAACTATATAATACATACAGACAACATATCTTTGAAATAATTGTTCTACTGTATCTATCACACCTACATGTATAAGGTCTTCATCTAACACCCCAGTCAAGCCCTCATAGCACCTTAGTCAGGCATTTGGGACATACTAGTCGTACACAATCAACTATACAATACATACAGACATCATAGCTTTGTAATAATTGTTCTTCTGTATCTATCACACCTTCATTTATAATGTCTTCATCTGACACCCCATTCATGCCCTTGTAACCCCTTGTCTGGCATTTCTGACATCCCAGCCATACACAATCAACTTTATAATACATACAGACATCATATCTTTGTAATAATTGTTCTATTGTATCTATCACAAATTAATTTATAATGTCTTCATCTAACACCCCAGTCATGCCCTTGTAACACCCTAGCCTGGCATTTGTGACATCCTAGTCATACACAATCAACTTTATAATACGTACAGACATCATATCTTTATAATAAATGCTCTATTGTATCTATCACACCTTTATATATAATGTCTTATCTAACACCCATGTCATGCCCTTGTAACACCCTAGTCAGGCATTTATGACATTTTAGTCATACACAACCAACTGTATAATACATACAAACAACATATCAATGTAATAATTGTTCAACTGTATCTATCACACCTACATGTATAAGGTCTTCATCTAACACCCCAGTCAAGCCCTCATAGCACCCTAGTCAGGCATTTTGGGACATACTAGTCGTACACAATCAACTATACAATACATACAGACATCATAGCTTTGTAATAATTGTTCTATTGTATCTATCACAACTTCATTGATAATGTCTTCATCTAACACCCCAGTCATGGCCTTGTAACATCCTAGTCTGGCATTTGTGACATCCTAGTCGTACACAATCAACTTTATAATACATACAGACATCATATCTTTGTAATAATTGTTCTATTGTATCTATCACACCTACATATATAAGGCCTACATCTAACACATCATATCTTTGTAATAATTGTTCTATTGTATATATCACACCTTCATCTATAATGTCTTTATCTAACACCCTAGTCATGCCCTTGTAACACCCTAGTCTGGCATTTGTGACATCCTAGTCATACACAATCAACTTTATAATACATACAGACAACATTTCTTTGTAATAATTGTTCTACTGTATCTATCACACGTACATGTATAATGTCCTTTCTAACATCCATGGCATGCCCTTGTAACACCCTAGTCAGGCATTTATGACATTCTAGTCATACACAATCAACTATATAATACATACAGACAACATATCTTTGCAATAATTGTTCTACTGTATCTATCACACCTACATGGATAAGGTCAACATCTAACACCCCAGTCATGCCCTCATAGCACCCTAGTCAGGCAGTTGGGACATTCTAGTCATACACAATCAACTATACCATACGTACAGACATCATATCTTTGTAATAATTGTTCTATTGTATCTATCACACATTCATTTTTAATTTCTTCATCTAACACCCCAGTCAAGCCCTTGTAACACCCTAGTCTGGCATTTGTGACATCCTAGTCATACACAATCAACTTTATAATACGTACAGACATCATATCTTTATAATAAATGCTCTATTGTATCTATCACACCTTTATATATAATGTCCTATCTAACACCCATGTCATGCCCTTGTAACACCCTAGTCAGGCATTTATGACATTCTAGTCATACACAATCAACTATATAATACATACAGACAACATATCTTTGTAATAATTGTTCTACTGTATCTATCACACCTACATGTATAAGGTCTGCATCTAACACCCCAGTCATGCCCTCATAGCACCCCAGTCAGGCAGTTGGGACATCCTAGTCATACACAATCAACTATATAATACATACAGACAACATATCTTTGTAATAATTGTTCTACTGTATCTATCACACCTACATGTATAAGGTCAACATCTAACACCCAAGTCATGCCCTCATAGCACCCTAGTCAGGCAGTTGGGACATCCTAGTCATACACAATCAACTATACCATACGTACAGACATCATATCTTTGTAATAATTGTTCTATTGTATCTATCACACCTTCATTTTTAATGTCTTCATCTAACACCCCAGTCAAGCCCTTGTAACACCCTAGTCTGGCATTTGTGACATCCTAGTCATACACAATCAACTATATAATACATACAGACATGATATCTTTGTAATAAATGTTCTATTGTATCTATCACCCGTTTATATATAATGTCCTATCTAACACCCATGCCATGCCCTTGTAACACCCTAGTCTGGCATTTGTGACATCCTAGTCATACACAATCAACTTTATAATACGTAGAGACATCATATCTTTATAATAAATGCTCTATTGTATCTATCACACCTTTATATATAATGTCCTATCTAACACCCATGTCATGCCCTTGTAACACCCTAGTCCGGTATTTATGACATTCTAGTCATACACAATCAACTATATAATACATACAGACAACATATCTTTGTAATAATTGTTCTACTGTATCTATCACACCTACATGTATAAGGTCTACATCTAACACCCCAGTCATGCCCTCATAGCACCCTAGTCAGGCAGTTGGGACATCCTAGTCATACACAATCAACTATACCATACGTCCAGACAACATATCTTTGTAATAATTGTTCTTTTGTATCTATCACACCTTCATTTATAATGTCTTCATCTAACACCCTAGTCATGCCCTTGTAACACCCTAGTCTGGCATTTGTGACATCCTAGCCATACACAATCAACTTTATAATACATGCAGACATCATATCTTTGTAATAATTGTTCTACTGTATCTATCACACCTACATGTATAAGGTCTACATCTAACACCTTAGTCATGCCCTCATAACACCCTAGTCAGGCATTTGGGACATCCTAGTCATACACAATCAACTATACAATACATACAGACATTATATCATTGTAATAACTGTTATATTGTATCTATCACACCTTTATTTATAATGTCTTCATCTAACACCCCAGTCATGCCCTTGTAACACCCTAATCAGGCATTTGTGACATCCTAGTCCTACACCATCAACTATATAATACATACAAAAACATCATATCTTTGTAATAATTGTTCTATTGTATCTATTACACCTTCATTGTGTTATTAAAATTTGCTGTTACAAAATGATAGAAATTATTATAAATTAAGGAATGTATCTCCCTCGTGCAAAGCTCTGATTTCTTTCACGGATTTGGCTATACTTTTTTGGACCTTTTGGATTATAGCTCTTCATCTTTTATATAAGCTTTGGATTTCAAATATTTTGGCCACGAGCATCACTGAAGAGACATGTATTGTCGAAATGCGCATCTGGTGCAAGAAAATTAGTACCGTAAATTTTATTTACTACCACTGGGTCGATGCCTCTGCTGGTGGACTATTAGTCCCCGAGGGTATTACCAGCCCAGTAGCCAGTACTTCGGTACTGGCATGAAAATACGGATTTTTTGTGTTATTAAAATTTGCTGTTACAAAATGATAGAAATTATTATAAATTAAGGAATGTATCTCCCTCGTGCAAAGCTCTGATTTCTTTCACGGATTTGGCTATACTTTTTTGGACCTTTTGGATTATAGCTCTTCATCTTTTATATAAGCTTTGGATTTCAAATATTTTGGCCAAGAGCATCACTGAAGAGACATGTATTGTCGAAATGCGCATCTGGTGCAAGAAAATTAGTACCGTAAATTTTATTTACTACCACTGGGTCGATGCCTCTGCTGGTGGACTATTAGTCCCCGAGGGTATTACCAGCCCAGTAGCCAGTACTTCGGTACTGGCATGAAAATACGGATTTTTTGTGTTATTAAAATTTGCTGTTACAAAATGATAGAAATTATTATAAATTAAGGAATGTATCTCCCTCGTGCAAAGCTCTGATTTCTTTCACGGATTTGGCTATACTTTTTGGACCTTTTGGATTATAGCTCTTCATCTTTTATATAAACTTTGGATTTCAAATATTTTGGCCACGAGCATCACTGAAGAGACATGTATTGTCGAAATGCGCATCTGGTGCAAGAAAATTAGTACCGTAAATTTTATTTACTACCACTGGGTCGATGCCTCTGCTGGTGGACTATTAGTCCCCGAGGGTATTACCAGCCCAGTAGCCAGTACTTCGGTACTGGCATGAAAATACGGATTTTTTGTGTTATTAAAATTTGCTGTTACAAAATGATAGAAATTATTATAAATTAAGGAATGTATCTCCCTCGTGCAAAGATCTGATTTCTTTCACGGATTTGGCTATACTTTTTTGGACCTTTTGGATTATAGCTCTTCATCTTTTATATAAGCTTTGAATTTCAAATATTTTGGCCAAGAGCATCACTGAAGAGACATGTATTGTCGAAATGCGCATCTGGTGCAAGAAAATTAGTACCGTAAATTTTATTTACTACCACTGGGTCGATGCCTCTGCTGGTGGACTATTAGTCCCCGAGGGTATTACCAGCCCAGTAGCCAGTACTTCGGTACTGGCATGAAAATACGGATTTTTTGTGTTATTAAAATTTGCTGTTACAAAATGATAGAAATTATTATAAATTAAGGAATGTATCTCCCTCGTGCAAAGCTCTGATTTTTTTCACGGATTTGGCTATACTTTTTTGGACCTTTTGAATTATAGCTCTTCATCTTTTATATAAGCTTTGGATTTCAAATATTTTGGCCACGAGCATCACTGAAGAGACATGTATTGTCGAAATGCGCATCTGGTGCAAGAAAATTAGTACCGTAAATTTTATTCATTTATAATGTCTTCATCTAAAACCCCAGTCATGCCCTTGTAACATTCTAGTCTGGCATTTGTGACATCCTAGTCGTACACAATCAACTTTATAATACATACAGACGTCATATCTTTGTAATAATTGTTCTATTGTATCTATCACACCTACATATATAAGGTCTACATCTAACACCCCAGTCATGCCCTCATAACACCCTAGTCAGGCATTTGTGACATCATAGTCATACACAATCAACTATACAATACATACAGAAACATCATATCTTTGTAATAATTGTTCTATTGTATCTATCACACCTACATATATAAGGTCTACATCTAACACCCCAGTCATGCCCTCATGGTACCCTAGTCAGGCATTTATGACATTCTTGTCATACACCATCAACTATATTATACATACAGAAACATCATATCTTTGTAATAATTGTTCTATTGTATCTATCACACCTTTATTTATAATGTCTTCATCTAACACCCCAGTCATGCCTTTGAAATACCCTAATCAGGCATTTGTGACATCCTAGT
This sequence comes from Mytilus galloprovincialis, assembly GCF_965363235.1. NCBI lineage: Eukaryota > Metazoa > Mollusca > Bivalvia > Mytilida > Mytilidae > Mytilus > Mytilus galloprovincialis. The sequence continues at coordinate 53,202,876 of NC_134851.1, forward strand.
CATACACATTCAACTTTATAATACATACAGACATCATATCTTTGTAATAATTGTTCTATTGTATATATCACACCTTCATTGATAATGTCTTCATCTAACACCCGAGTCATGCCCTTGTAACAACCTAGTTAGGCATTTGTGACATCCTAGTCATACACAATCAACTAAACAATACATACAGACATCATATCTTTGTAATAATTGTTCTATTGTATCTATCACACCTTCATTGATAATGTCTTCATCTAACACCCCAGTCTTGCCCTTATAACACCCTAGTCTTGCAGTTGTGACATCCTAGTCATACACAATCAACTATATAATACATACAGACATCATATCTTTGTAATAATTGTTCTATTGTATCTATCACACCTTCATTTATTATGTCTCCATCTAACTGTTCTAACACCCCAGTCATGCCCTTGTAACACCCTAATCAGGCATTTATGACATTTTGTCATACACAATCAACTATATAATACATACAGACAACATATCTTTGTAATAATTGTTCTATTGTATCTATCACGCCTTCATTTATAATGTCTTCATCTAACACCCTAGTCATGTCCTCATAGCACCCTAGTCAGGCTATTGGGACATTCTTGTCATACGCAATCAACTATACAATACATACAGACATCATAGCTTTGTAATAATTGTTCTATTGTATCTATCACAATATCATTTATAATGTCTTCATCTAACACCCGAGTCATGGCCTTGTAACATCCTAGTCTGGCATTTGTGACATCATAGTCGTACACAATCAACTTTATAATAAATACAGACATCATATCTTTGTAATAATTGTTCTATTGTATCTATCACACCTACATATATAAGGTCTACATCTAACACATCATATCTTTGTAATAATTGTTCTATTGTATCTATCACACCTTCATTTATAATGTCTTTACCTAACACCCTAGTCATGCCCTTGTAACACCCTAGTCTGGCATTTGTGACATCCTAGTCATACACAATCAACTTCATAATACATACAGACAACATATCTTTGTAATAATTGTTCTACTGTATCTATCACACGTACATGTATAATGTCCTTTCTAACATCCATGGCATGCCCTTGGAACACCCTAGTCAGGCATTTATGACATTCTAGTAATACACAATCAACTATATAATACATACAGACAACATATCTTTGTAATAATTGTTCTACTGTATCTATCACACCACATGTATAAGGTCTACATCTAACACCCCAGTCATGCCCTCATAGCACCCTAGTCAGGCATTTGGGACATCCTAGTCATACACAATCAACTATGCAATACATACAGACATCATATCTTTTTAATAATTGTTCTATTGTATCTATCACACCTTCATTTTTAATTTCTTCATCTAACACCCCAGTCAAGCCCTTATAACACACTAGTCTGGCATTTGTTACATCCTAGTCATACACAATCAACTTTATAATACGTACAGACATCATATCTTTATAATAAATGCTCTATTGTATCTATCACACCTTTATATATAATGTCCTATCTAACACCCATACCATGCCCTTGTAACACCCTAGTCAGGCATTTATGACAGTCTAGTCATACACAATCAACTAAACAATACATACAGACATCATATCTTTGTAATAATTGTTCTATTGTATCTATCACACCTTCATTGATAATGTCTTCATCTAACACCACAGTCTTGCCCTTGAAACACCCTAGTCTGGCAGTTGTGACATCCTAGTCATACACAATCAACTATATAATACATACAGACATCATATCTTTGTAATAATTGTTCTATTGTATCTATCACACCTTCATTTATTATGTCTCCATCTAACTGTTCTAACACCCCAGTCATGCCCTTGTAACACCCTAATCAGGCATTTATGACATTTTGTCATACACAATCAACTATATAATACATACAGACAACATATCTTTGTAATAATTGTTCTATTGTATCTATCACGCCTTCATTTATAATGTCTTCATCTAACACCCTAGTCATGTCCTCATAGCACTCTAGTCAGGCTATTGGGACATTCTAGTCATACGCAATCAACTATACAATACATACAGACATCTTAGCTTTGTAATAATTGTTCTATTGTATCTATCACAACTTCATTTATTATGTCTTCATGTAACACCCGAGTCATGTTCTTGTAACATCCTAGTCTGGCATTTGTGACATCATAGTCGTACACAATCAACTTTATAATACATACAGACATCATATCTTTGTAATAATTGTTCTATTGTATCTATCACACCTACATATATAAGGTCTACATCTAACACATCATATCTTTGTAATAATTGTTCTATTGTATCTATCACACCTTCATTTATAATGTCTTTATCTAACACCCTAGTCATGCCCTTGTAACACCCTAGTCTGGCATTTATGACATCCTAGTCATACACAATCAACTTTATAATACATACAGACAACATATCTTTGTAATAATTGTTCTACTGTATCTATCACACCTACATGTATAATGTCCTTTCTAACATCCATGGCATGCCCTTGGAACACCCTAGTCAGGCATTTATGACATTCTAGTAATACACAATCAACTATATAATACATACTGACAACTTATCTTTGTAATAATTGTTCTACTGTATCTATCACACCACATGTATAAGGTCTACATCTAACACCCCAGTCATGCCCTCATAGCACCCTAGTCAGGCATTTGGGACATCCTAGTCATACACAATCAACTATGCAATACATACAGCCATCATATCTTTTTAATAATTGTTCTATTGTATCTATCACACATTCATTTATAATGTCTTCATCTAACACCCCAGTCATGCCCTTGTAACATCCTAGTCTGGCATTTGTGACATCCTAGTCATACACAATCAACTATATAATAAATACAGACATCATGTCTTTGTAATACTTGTTCTATTGTATCTATCACACCTACATATATAAGGTCTACATCTAACACCCCAGTCATGCCCTCATAGCACCCTAGTCAGGCATTTGTGACATCCTGGTCATACACCATCAACTATATAATACATACAGAGACATCATATCTTTGTAATAATTGTTCTATTGTATCTATCACACCTTCATTAATAATGTCTTCTTCTAACACCTCAGTCATGCCCTTGTAACACCCTAGTCAGGCATTTGTGACATCCAAGTCATACACAATCATCTATATAATACATACAGACCTCATATCTTTATAATAAATGCTCTATTGTATCTATCACACCTTTATATATAATGTCCTATCTAACACCCATGTCATGCCCTTGTAACACCCTAGTCAGGCATTTATGACATTCTAGTCATACACAATCAACTATATAATACATACAGACAACAAATCTTTGAAATAATTGTTCTACTGTATCTATCACACCTACATGTATAAGGTCTGCATCTAACACCCCAGTCATGCCCTCATAGCACCCTAGTCAGGCATTTGTGACATTCTAGTCATACACAATCAACTATATAATACATACAGACAACATATCTTTGAAATAATTGTTCTACTGTATCTATCACACCTACATGTATAAGGTGAACATCTAACACCCCAGTCATGACCTTATAGCACCCTAGTCAGGCAGTTGGGACATCCTAGTCATACACAATCAACTATACCATACGTACAGACATCATATCTTTGTAATAATTGTTCTATTGTATCTATCACACCTTCATTTTTAATTTTCTTCATCTAACACCCCAGTCAAGCCCTTGTAACACCCTAGTCTGGCATTTGTGACATCCTAGTCATACACAATCAACTTTATAATACGTACAGACATCATATCTTTATAATAAATGCTCTATTGTATCTATCACACCTTTATATATAATGTCCTATCTAACACCCATGTCATGCCCTTGTAACACCCTAGTCAGGCATTTATGACAGTCTAGTCATACACAATCAACTATATAATACATACAGACAACATATCTTTGAAATAATTGTTCTACTGTATCTATCACACCAACATGTATAAGGTCTGCATCTAACACCCCAGTCATGCCCTCATAGCACCCTAGTCAGGCAGTTGGGACATCCTAGTCATACACAATCAACTATATAATACATACAGACAACATATCTTTGTAATAATTGTTCTACTGTATCTATCACACCTACATGTATAAGGTCAACATCTAACACCCCAGTCATGCCCTCATAGCACCCTAGTCAGGCAGTTGGGACATCCTAGTCATACACAATCAACCATACCATACGTACAGACATCATATCTTTGTAATAATTGTTCTATTGTATCTATCACACCTTCATTTTTAATGTCTTCATGTAACACCCCAGTCAAGCCCTTGTAACACCCTAGTCTGGCATTTGTGACATCCTAGTCATACACAATCAACTTTATAATACGTACAGACATCATATCTTTGTAATAAATGTTCTATTGTATCTATCACACGTTTATATATAATGTCCTATCTAACACCCATGTCATGCCCTTGTAACACCCTAGTCTGGCATTTGTGACATCCTAGCCATACACAATCAACTTTATAATACATGCAGACATCATATCTTTGTAATAATTGTTCTACTGTATCTATCACACCACATGTATAATGTCTTCATCTAACACACGAGTCATGGCCTTGTGACATCCTAGTCTGGCATTTGTGACATCATAGTCGTACACAATCAACTTTATAATACATACAGACATCATATCTTTGTAATAATTGTTCTATTGTATCTATCACACCTACATATATAAGGTCTACATCTAACACATCATATCTTTGTAATAAATGTTCTATTGTATCTATCACACCTTCATTTATAATGTCTTTATCTAACACCCTAGTCATGCCCTTGTAACACCCTAGTCTGGCATTTGTGACATCCTAGTCATACACAATCAACTTTATAATACATACAGACCTCATATCTTTATAATAAATGCTCTATTGTATCTATCACACCTTTATATATAATGTCCTATCTAACACCCATGTCATGCCCTTGTAACACCCTAGTCAGGCATTTATGACATTCTAGTCATACACAATCAACTATATAATACATACAGACAACAAATCTTTGAAATAATTGTTCTACTGTATCTATCACACCTACATGTATAAGGTCTGCATCTAACACCCCAGTCATGCCCTCATAGCACCCTAGTCAGGCATTTGTGACATTCTAGTCATACACAATCAACTATATAATACATACAGACAACATATCTTTGAAATAATTGTTCTACTGTATCTATCACACCTACATGTATAAGGTGAACATCTAACACCCCAGTCATGACCTTATAGCACCCTAGTCAGGCAGTTGGGACATCCTAGTCATACACAATCAACTATACCATACGTACAGACATCATATCTTTGTAATAATTGTTCTATTGTATCTATCACAACTTCATTTTTAATTTTCTTCATCTAACACCCCAGTCAAGCCCTTGTAACACCCTAGTCTGGCATTTGTGACATCCTAGTCATACACAATCAACTTTATAATACGTACAGACATCATATCTTTATAATAAATGCTCTATTGTATCTATCACACCTTTATATATAATGTCCTATCTAACACCCATGTCATGCCCTTGTAACACCCTAGTCAGGCATTTATGACAGTCTAGTCATACACAATCAACTATATAATACATACAGACAACATATCTTTGAAATAATTGTTCTACTGTATCTATCACACCAACATGTATAAGGTCTGCATCTAACACCCCAGTCATGCCCTCATAGCACCCTAGTCAGGCAGTTGGGACATCCTAGTCATACACAATCAACTATATAATACATACAGACAACATATCTTTGTAATAATTGTTCTACTGTATCTATCACACCTACATGTATAAGGTCAACATCTAACACCCCAGTCATGCCCTCATAGCACCCTAGTCAGGCAGTTGGGACATCCTAGTCATACACAATCAACCATACCATACGTACAGACATCATATCTTTGTAATAATTGTTCTATTGTATCTATCACACCTTCATTTTTAATGTCTTCATGTAACACCCCAGTCAAGCCCTTGTAACACCCTAGTCTGGCATTTGTGACATCCTAGTCATACACAATCAACTTTATAATACGTACAGACATGATATCTTTGTAATAAATGTTCTATTGTATCTATCACACGTTTATATATAATGTCCTATCTAACACCCATGTCATGTCCTTGTAACACCCTAGTCTGGCATTTGTGACATCCTAGTCATACACAATCAACTTTATAATACGTACAGACATCATATCTTTGTAATAAATGTTCTATTGTATCTATCACACGTTTATATATAATGTCCTATCTAACACCCATGTCATGCCCTTGTAACACCCTAGTCTGGCATTTGTGACATCCTAGCCATACACAATCAACTTTATAATACATGCAGACATCATATCTTTGTAATAATTGTTCTACTGTATCTATCACACCACATGTATAATGTCTTCATCTAACACACGAGTCATGGCCTTGTAACATCCTAGTCTGGCATTTGTGACATCATAGTCGTACACAATCAACTTTATAATACATACAGACATCATATCTTTGTAATAATTGTTCTATTGTATCTATCACACCTACATATATAAGGTCTACATCTAACACATCATATCTTTGTAATAAATGTTCTATTGTATCTATCACACCTTCATTTATAATGTCTTTATCTAACACCCTAGTCATGCCCTTGTAACACCCTAGTCTGGCATTTGTGACATCCTAGTCATACACAATCAACTTTATAATACATACAGACAACATATCTTTGTAATAATTGTTCTACTGTATCTATCACACCTACATGTATAATGTCCTTTCTAACATCCATGTCATGCCCTTGGAACACCCTAGTCAGGCATTTATGACATTCTAGTAATACACAATCAACTATATAATACATACAGACAACATATCTTTGTAATAATTGTTCTACTGTATCTATCACACCACATGTATAAGGTCTACATCTAACACCCCAGTCATGCCCTCATAGCATCCTAGTCAGGCGTTTGGGACATCCTAGTCATACACAATCAACTATGCAATACATACAGACATCATATCTTTTTAATAATTGTTCTATTGTATCTATCACACATTCATTTATAATGTCTTCATCTAACACCCCAGTCATGCCCTTGTAACATCCTAGTCTGGCATTTGTGACATCCTAGTCATACACAATCAACTATATAATAAATACAGACATCATGTCTTTGTAATAATTGTTCTATTGTATCTATCACACCTACATATAAAAGGTCTACATCTAACACCCCAGTCATGCCCTCATAACACCCTAGTCAGGCATTTGTGACATCCTAGTCATACACCATCAACTATATAATACATACAGAGACATCATATCTTTGTAATAATTGTTCTATTGTATCTATCACACCTTCATTAATAATGTCTTCTTCTAACACCTCAGTCATGCCCTTGTAACACCCTAGTCAGGCATTTGTGACATCCAAGTCATACACAATCATCTATATAATACATACAGACCTCATATCTTTATAATAAATGCTCTATTGTATCTATCACACCTTTATATATAATGTCCTATCTAACACCCATGTCATGCCCTTGTAACACCCTAGTCAGGCATTTATGACATTCTAGTCATACACAATCAACTATATAATACATACAGACAACATATCTTTGAAATAATTGTTCTACTGTATCTATCACACCTACATGTATAAGGTCAACATCTAACACCCCAGTCATGCCCTCATAGCACCCTAGTCAGGCAGTTGGGACATCCTAGTCATACACAATCAACTATACCATACGTACAGACATCATATCTTTGTAATAATTGTTCTATTGTATCTATCACACCTTCATTTTTAATTTTCTTCATCTAACACCTCAGTCAAGCCCTTGTAACACCCTAGTCTGGCATTTGTGACATCCTAGTCATACACAATCAACTTTATAATACGTACAGACATCATATCTTTATAATAAATGCTCTATTGTATCTATCACACCTTTATATATAATGTCCTATCTAACACCCGTGTCATGCCCTTGTAACACCCTAGTCAGGCATTTATGACAGTCTAGTCATACACAATCAACTATATAATACATACAGACAACATATCTTTGTAATAATTGTTCTACTGTATCTATCACACCTACATGTATAAGGTCTGCATCTAACACCCCAGTCATGCCCTCATAGCACCCTAGTCAGGCAGTTGGGACATCCTAGTCATACACAATCAACTATATAATACATACAGACAACATATCTTTGTAATAATTGTTCTACTGTATCTATCACACCTACATGTATAAGGTCTGCATCTAACACCCCAGTCATGCCCTCATAGCACCCTAGTCAGGCAGTTGGGACATCCTAGTCATACACAATCAACTATATAATACATACAGACAACATATCTTTGTAATAATTGTTCTACTGTATCTATCACACCTACATGTATAAGGTCAACATCTAACACGCCAGTCATGCCCTCATAGCACCCTAGTCAGGCAGTTGGGACATCCTAGTCATACACAATCAACCATACCATACGTACAGACATCATATCTTTGTAATAATTGTTCTATTGTATCTATCACACCTTCATTTTTAATGTCTTCATCTAACACCCCAGTCAAGCCCTTGTAACACCCTAGTCTGGCATTTGTGACATCCTAGTCATACACAATCAACTTTATAATACGTACAGATATGATATCTTTGTAATAAATGTTCTACTGTATCTATCACACGTTTATATATAATGTCCTATCTAACACCCATGTCATGCCCTTGTAACACCCTTGACTGGCATTTGTGACATCCTAGCCATACACAATCAACTTTATAATACATACAGACATCATATCTTTGTAATAATTGTTCTACTGTATCTATCACACCTACATGTATAAGGTCTACATCTAACACCCCAGTCATGCCCTCATAGCACCCTAGTTAGGCATTTGGGACATCCTAGTCATACACAATGAACTATAAAATACATACAGACATCATATCTTTGTAATAATTGTTCTATTGTATCTATCACACCTTCACTTTTAATGTCTTCATCTAACACCCTGGTCAAGCCCTTGTAACACCCTAGTCTGGCATTTGTGACATCCTAGTCATACACAATCAACTTTATAATACGTACAGACATGATATCTTTGTAATAAATGTTCTATTGTATCTATCACCCGTTTATATATAATGTCCTATCTAACACCCATGTCATGCCCTTGTAACAATAAGGATACTGTGGCCTATAGACATAGTGTCAGAGTCAATCTATCACAGTGAGATTATTTATCCCGTAACAATAATGATACTGTTACCTATAGGCATGGTATCAGAGTCAATCTATCACAGTCAGATGATTTATCCTGTAACAATAATGATACCTTGACCAATAGAAATGGCGTCAGAGTAAATCTATCACAGTCAGATGATTTATCCTGTACTACTAGTGGTACTGTGGCCAACAGACATAGTGTCAGAGTCAATCTATCACAGTCAGATGATATATCCTGTAACAATAATGATACTGTGACCTATAAACATGGTGTCAGAGTTAATCTATCACAGTCAAATGATTTATCCTGTAACAATAATGATACTGTCACCTACACACATGATGTCAGAGACAATCTATCACAGTCAGATGATTTACCATATAACACTAATGATACTGTGACCTATAGACATAGTGTCAGAATCAATCTATCACAGTCTGATGATTTATCCTGTAACAATAATATTACCTTGACCAATAGAAATGGTGTCAGAGTCAATCTATCACAGTCAGATGATTTATCCCGTAATAATAATGATACTGTGACATATAGACATGGTGTCAGACTCAATCCATCACAGTCAGATTATTTATCCCGTAACAATATTTATACTGTGACCTATATACATGGTGTCAGAGTCAATCTATCACAGTCAGATGATTTATCCTATAACAGTAATGATACCTTGACCAATAGAAATGGCGTCAGAGTAAATCTGTCACAGTCAGATGATTTATCCTGTACGACTAGTGGTACTGTGGCCAATAGACATAGTGTCAGAGTCAATCAATCACAGTCAGATGATTTATCCTGTAACGGTAATGATACTGTCACCTATAGACATGATGTCAGAGTAAATCTATCACAGTCAGACGATTTATCCTGTAACAATAATGATACTTTGACCTATAGATATAGTGTCAGAGTCAATCTATCGCAGTCAGATGATTTATCCTGTAACAAAAATGGCACTGTGGCCTATAGACGTGGTGTCAGAGTCAATCTATCACAGTCAGGTGACTTATCCTGTAGTAATAATGGTACTGTGGCCTATAGACATAGTGTCAGAGTCAATTTATCACAGTCAGATGATTTATCCCGTTATAATAATGAAACTGTGACCTATAGACATGGTGTAAGAGTCAATCTATCACAGTCAGATGATTTATCCCGTATCAATAATAATACTGTGACCTATAGACATGATGTCAGAGTCAATCTATCACAGTCAAATGATTTATCCTGTCACAATAATGATACCTTGAACAAAAGAAAAGGCGTCAGAGTAAATATATCACAGTCAGATGATTTATCCTGTACCACTAGTGGTATTGTGGCCAATAGACATAGTGTCAGAGTCAATCTATCACAGTCAGATGATTTATCCTGTAACAATAATGATACTGTGACATATAGACATGGTGTAAGAGTCAATCTCTCACAGTCATATGATTTATCATGTAACAATAAGGATACTGTCACCTATAGACATGATGTCAGAGACAATCTATCACAGTCATACGATTTATCCTGTAACAATAATGATACTGTGACCTATAGACATAGTGTTAGAATCAATCTATCACAGTTCGATGATTTATCCTGTTACAATAATGATACCTTGACCAATAGAAATGGTGTCAGAGTAAATCTATCACAGTCAGATGATTTATCTTGTACCAATAATGGTACTTTGGCCAATATACATAGTGTGAGAGTCAATCTATCACAGTCAGATGATTTATCCTGTAACAATAATGATACTGTGACCTATAGACATACTGTCAGAGTCAATATATCACAGTCAGATGATTTATCCTGTAACAATAAGGATACTGTGACCTATAGATATAGTGTCAGAGTCAATCTATCACAGTCAGATGATTTATCCTGTAACAAAAATGGTACTGTGGCCTATAGACTTGGTGTCAGAGTCAATCTATCACAGTCAGATGATTTATCCCGTAATAATAATGATACTGTGACCTATAAACATGGTGTCAGAGTCAATCTATCACAGTCCGATGATTTATCCTGTAACAATAATGATGCCTTGATCAAAAGAAATGGTGTCAGAGTAAACCTATTACAGTCAGATGATTTATCCTGTACCACCAGTGGTACTGCGGCCAAAAGACATAGTGTCAGAGTCAATCTATTACACTCAGATGATATCTCCTGTAACAATAATGATACTGTGACCTATAGACATGATGTCAGAGTTAATCTATTACAGTCAGATGATTTATCCTGTAACAATAATGATACTGTCACCTATAGACATGATGTCAGAGACAATCTATCACAGTCAGATGATTTACCCTGTAACAATAATGATACTATGACCAATAGAAATGGTGTCAGAGTAAATCTATCACAGTCAGATGATTTATCCTGTAAAAATAATGATACTGTGACCTGTAGACATACTGTCAGAGTCAATCTATCACAGTCAGATGATTTATTCTGTAACAATATTGATACTTTGACCTAAAGACATAGTGTCAGAATCAATCTATCACAGTCCGATGATTTATCCTGTAACAATAATGATACTTTGAGCTAAAGACATAGTGTCAGAATCAATCTATCACAGTCAGATGATTTTTCCTGTAATAATAAGGATACTATGGCCTAAAGACATAGTGTCAGAGTCAATCTATAACAGTCAGATGATTTATCCTGTAACAATAAGGCTACTGTGACCTATAGACATAGTGTCAGAGTCAATCTATCACAGTCAGATGATTTATCCTGTAACAAAAATGGTACTGTGGCCTATAGACGTGGTGTCAGTGTCAATCTATCACAGTCAGATGATTTATCCTGTAACAATAATGATACTTTGAGCTAAAGACATAGTGTCAGAATCAATCTATTACAGTCAGATGATTTTTCCTGTAACAATAAGGATACTGTGGCCTATAGACATCGTGTCAGAGTCAATCTATAACAGTCAGTAGATTTATCCTGTATCAATAACGATACTGTGACCTATAGACATAGTGTCAGAGTCAATCTATCACAGTCAGATGATTTATCCTGTAACAAAAATGGTACTGTGGCCTATAGACGTGGTGTCAGAGTCAATCTATCACAGTCAGATGATTTACCCCGTAATAATAAGGATACTGTGACCTATAGACATAGTGTCAGAGTCAATCTATAACAGTCAGATGATTTATTCTGTAACAATAAGGATACTGTGACCTATAGACATAGTGTCAGAGTCAATCTATCACAGTCAGATGATTTTTCCTGTAACAATAACGATACTGTGGCCTATAGACATAGTGTCAGAGTCAATCTATCACAGTGAGATTATTTATCCCGTAACAATAATGATACTGTTACATATAGGCATGGTATCAGATCTAGAGTCAATCTATCACAGTCAGATGATTTATCCTGTAACGATAATGATACCTTGACCAATAGAAATGGCGTCAGAGTAAATTTATCACAGTCAGATGATTTATCCTGTACTACTAGTGGTACTGTGGCCAACAGACATAGTGTCAGAGTCAATCTATCACAGTCAGATGATATATCCTGTAACAATAATGATTCTGTGACCTATAAACATGGTGTCAGAGTTAATGTATCACAGTCAGATGATATATCCTGTAACAATAATGATACTGTAACCTACACACATGATGTCAGAGACAATCTATCACAGTTAGATGATTTATCATATAACACTAATGATACTGTGACCTATAGACATAGTGTCAGAATCAATCTATCACAGTCAGATGATTTATTCTGTAACAATAAGGATACCTTGACCAATAGAAATGGTGTCAGAGTCAATCTATCACAGTCAGATGATTTATCCCGTAATAATAATGATACTGTGACCTATAGACATGGTGTCAGACTCAATCCATCACAGTCAGATCATTTATCCCGTAACAATAATGATACTGTGACCTATACACATGGTGTCAGAGTCAATCTATCACAGTCAGATGATTTATCCTACAAGAGTAATGATACCTTGACCAATAGAAATGGCGTCAGAGTAAATCTGTCACAGTCAGATGATTTATCCTGTACCACTAGTGGTACTGTGGCCAATAGACATAGTGTCAGAGTCAATCAATCACAGTCAGATGATTTATCCTGTAACGGTAATGATACCGTCACCTATAGACATACTGTCAGAGTCAATATATCACTGTTAGATGATTTATCCTGTAACAATAAGGATACCGTGACTTATAGACATAGTGTCAGAGTCAATCTTTCACAGTCAGATGATTTATCCTACAACAGTAATGATACCTTGACCAATAGAAATGGCGTCAGAGTAAATCTGTCACAGTCAGATGATTTATCCTGTACCACTAGTGGTACTGTGGCCAATAGACATAGTGTCAGAGTCAATCAATCACAGTCAGATGATTTATCCTGTAACGGTAATGATACTGTCACCTATAGACATGATGTCAGAGTCAATCTATCACAGTCAGACGATTTATCCTGTAACAATGATGATAATGTGACCCATAGACATAGTTGTCAGAATCAATTTATCACAGTCAGATGATTTATCCTGTAACAATAATGATACTTTGACCTATGGACATAGTGTCAGAGTCTATCTATCGCAGTCAGATGATTTATCCTGTAACAAAAATGGCACTGTGGCCTATAGACGTGGTGTCAGAGTCAATCTATCACAGTCAGGTGATTTATCCTGTAGCAATAATGGTACTGTGGCCTATAGACATGGTGTCAGACTCAATCCATCACAGTCAGATCATATATCCCGTAACAATAATGATACTGTGACCTATAGACATGGTGTCAGAGTCAATCTATCACAGTCAGATGATTTATCCTGGAACAATAATGATTCCTTGACCAATAGAAATGGTGTCAGAGTCAATCTATCACAGTCAGGTGATTTATCCTGTAGCAATAATGGTACTGTGGCCTATAGACATAGTGTCAGAGTTAATTTATCACAGTCAGATGATTTATCCCGTAATAATAATGAAACTGTGACCAATAGAAATGGTGTCAGAGTCAATCTATCACAGTCAGATGATTTACCCTGTAACAATAATGATACTATGACCAATAGAAATGGTGTCAGAGTAAATCTATCACAGTCAGATGATTTATCCTGTAAAAATAATGATACTGTGACCTGTAGACATACTGTCAGAGTCAATCTATCACAGTCAGATGATTTATCCTGTAACAATATTGATACTTTGACCTAAAGACATAGTGTCAGAATCAATCTATCACAGTCCGATGATTTATCCTGTAACAATAATGATACTTTGAGCTAAAGACATAGTGTCAGAATCAATCTATCACAGTCAGATGATTTTTCCTGTAATAATAAGGATACTATGGCCTAAAGACATAGTGTCAGAGTCAATCTATAACAGTCAGATGATTTATCCTGTAACAATAAGGCTACTGTGACCTATAGACATAGTGTCAGAGTCAATCTATCACAGTCAGATGATTTATCCTGTAACAAAAATGGTACTGTGGCCTATAGACGTGGTGTCAGTGTCAATCTATCACAGTCAGATGATTTATCCTGTAACAATAATGATACTTTGAGCTAAAGACATAGTGTCAGAATCAATCTATCACAGTCAGATGATTTTTCCTGTAACAATAAGGATACTGTGGCCTATAGACATCGTGTCAGAGTCAATCTATAACAGTCAGTAGATTTATCCTGTAACAATAACGATACTGTGACCTATAGACATAGTGTCAGAGTCAATCTATCACAGTCAGATGATTTATCCTGTAACAAAAATGGTACTGTGGCCTATAGACGTGGTGTCAGAGTCAATCTATCACAGTCAGATGATTTACCCCGTAATAATAAGGATACTGTGACCTATAGACATAGTGTCAGAGTCAATCTATAACAGTCAGATGATTTATTCTGTAACAATAAGGATACTGTGACCTATAGACATAGTGTCAGAGTCAATCTATCACAGTCAGATGATTTTTCCTGTAACAATAACGATACTGTGGCCTATAGACATAGTGTCAGAGTCAATCTATCACAGTGAGATTATTTATCCCGTAACAATAATGATACTGTTACATATAGGCATGGTATCAGATCTAGAGTCAATCTATCACAGTCAGATGATTTATCCTGTAACGATAATGATACCTTGACCAATAGAAATGGCGTCAGAGTAAATTTATCACAGTCAGATGATTTATCCTGTACTACTAGTGGTACTGTGGCCAACAGACATAGTGTCAGAGTCAATCTATCACAGTCAGATGATATATCCTGTAACAATAATGATTCTGTGACCTATAAACATGGTGTCAGAGTTAATGTATCACAGTCAGATGATATATCCTGTAACAATAATGATACTGTAACCTACACACATGATGTCAGAGACAATCTATCACAGTCAGATGATTTATCATATAACACTAATGATACTGTGACCTATAAACATAGTGTCAGAATCAATCTATCACAGTCAGATGATTTATCCTGTAACAATAATGATACCTTGACCAATAGAAATGGTGTCAGAGTCAATCTATCACAGTCAGATGATTTATCCCGTAATAATAATGATACTGTGACCTATAGACATGGTGTCAGACTCAATCCATCACAGTCAGATCATTTATCCCGTAACAATAATGATACTGTGACCTATATACATGGTGTCAGAGTCAATCTATCACAGTCAGATGATTTATCCTACAACAGTAATGATACCTTGACCAATAGAAATGGCGTCAGAGTAAATCTGTCACAGTCAGATGATTTATCCTGTACCACTAGTGGTACTGTGGCCAATAGACATAGTGTCAGAGTCAATCAATCACAGTCAGATGATTTATCCTGTAACGGTAATGATACCGTCACCTATAGACATACTGTCAGAGTCAATATATCACTGTTAGATGATTTATCCTGTAACAATAAGGATACCGTGACTTATAGACATAGTGTCAGAGTCAATCTTTCACAGTCAGATGATTTATCCTACAACAGTAATGATACCTTGACCAATAGAAATGGCGTCAGAGTAAATCTGTCACAGTCAAATGATTTATCCTGTACCACTAGTGGTACTGTGGCCAATAGACATAGTGTCAGAGTCAATCAATCACAGTCAGATGATTTATCCTGTAACGGTAATGATACTGTCACCTATAGACATGATGTCAGAGTCAATCTATCACAGTCAGACGATTTATCCTGTAACAATGATGATAATGTGACCCATAGACATAGTTGTCAGAATCAATTTATCACAGTCAGATGATTTATCCTGTAACAATAATGATACTTTGACCTATAGACATAGTGTCAGAGTCTATCTATCGCAGTCAGATGATTTATCCTGTAACAAAAATGGCACTGTGGCCTATAGACGTGGTGTCAGAGTCAATCTATCACAGTCAGGTGATTTATCCTGTAGCAATAATGGTACTGTGGCCTATAGACATGGTGTCAGACTCAATCCATCACAGTCAGATCATATATCCCGTAACAACAATGATACTGTGACCTATAGACATGGTGTCAGAGTCAATCTATCACAGTCAGATGATTTATCCTGGAACAATAATGATTCCTTGACCAATAGAAATGGTGTCAGAGTCAATCTATCACAGTCAGGTGATTTATCCTGTAGCAATAATGGTACTGTGGCCTATAGACATAGTGTCAGAGTCAATTTATCACAGTCAGATGATTTATCCCGTAATAATAATGAAACTGTGACCTATAGACATGGTGTAAGAGTCAATCTATCACAGTCAGATGATTTATCCCGTATGAATAATGATACTGTGACCTATAGACATACTGTCAGAGTCAATATATCACAGTGAGATTATTTATCCCGTAACAATAATGATACTGTTACCTATAGGCATGGTATCAGAGTCAATTTATCACAGTCAGATGATTTATCCTGTAACAATAATGATACTGTGACCTATAGACATACTGTCAGAGTCAATATATCACAGTCAGATGATTTATCCTGTAACAATCAGGATACTGTGACCTATAGACATACTGTCAGAGTCAATCTATCACAGTCAGATGATTTATCCTGTAACAAAAATGGTACTGTGGCCTATAGACTTGGTGTCAAAGTCAATCTATCACAGTCAGATGATTTATCCCGTAATAATAATGATACTGTGACCTATAGAAATGGTGTCAGAGTCAATCTATCACAGTCAGATGATTTATCCTGTAACAATAATGATAATGTGACCTATAGACATAGTGTCAGAATCAATCTATCACAGTCCGATGATTTATCCTGTAACAATAATGATACCTTGACCAATAGAAATGGTGTCAGAGTCAATCTATCACAGTCAGATGATTTATCCTGTAATAATAATGATACTGTGACCTAAAGACATGGTGTCAGACTCAATCCATTACAGTCAGATTATTTATCCCGTAACAATAATGATACTGTGACCTATATACATGGTGTCAGAGTCAATCTATCACAGTCAAATGATTTATCCTATAACAGTAATGATACCTTGACCAATAGAAATGGCGTCAGAGTAAATCTGTCACAGTCAGATGATTTATCCTGTACCACTAGTGGTACTGTGACCAATAGACATAGTGTCAGAGTCAATCAATCACAGTCAGATGATTTATCCTGTAACGGTAATGATACTGTCACCTATAGACATGATGTCAGAGTCAATCTATCACAGTCAGACGATTTATCCTGTAACAATGATGATAATGTGACCCTTAGACATAGTTGTCAGAATCAGTCTATCACAGTCAGATGATTTATCCTGTAACAATAATGATACTTTGACCTATAGACATAGTGTCAGAGTCAATCTATCGCAGTCAGATGATTTATCCTGTAACAAAAATGGTACTGTGGCCTATAGACATGGTGTCATAGTCAATCCATCACAATCAGATGATTTATCCTGTAACAAAAATGGCACTGTGGCCTATAGACGTGGTGTCAGAGTCAATCTATCACAGTCAGGTGATTTATCCTGTAGCAATAATGGTACTGTGGCCTATAGACATAGTGTCAGAGTCAATTTATCACAGTCAGATGATTTATCCCGTAATAATAATGAACTGTGACCTATAGACATGGTGTAAGAGTCAATCTATCACAGTCAGATGATTTATCCCGTATGAATAATGATACTGTGACCTATAGACATGGTGTCAGAGTCAATTTATCACAGTCAGATGATTTATTCTGTTAACAATAATGATACCTTGAACAAAAGAAAAGGCGTCAGAGTAAATATATCACAGTCAGATGATTTATCCTGTACCACTAGTGGTACTGTGGCCAATAGACATAGTGTCAGAGTCAATCTATCACAGTCAGATGAGATATCATGTAACAATAATGATACTGTGACCTATAGACATGGCGTCAGAGTCAATCTATCACAGTCATATGATTTATAATGTAACAATAATGATACTGTCACCTATAGACATGATGTCAGAGACAATCTATCACAGTCATATGATTTATCCTGTAACAATAATGATACTGTGACATATAGACATAGTGTCAGAATCAATCTATCACAGTCCGATGATTTATCCTGTAACAATAATGATACCTTGACCAATAGAAATGGTGTCAGAGTAAATCTATCACAGTCAGATGATTTATCTTGTACCAATAATGGTACTTTGGCCAATATACATAGTGTGAGAGTCAATCTATCACAGTCAGATGAGTTATCCTGTAACAATAATGATACTGTGACCTATAGACATACTGTCAGAGTCAATATATCACAGTCAGATGATTTATCCTGTAACAATAAGGATACTGTGACTTATAGACATAGTGTCAGAGTCAATCTATAACAGTCAGATGATTTGTCCTGTAACAAAAATGGTACTGTGGCCTATAGACTTGGTGTCAGAGTCAATCTATCACAGTCAGATGATTTATCCCGTAATAATAATGATACTGTGACCTATAGACATGGTGTCAGAGTCAATCTATCACAGTCAGATGATTTATCTTTCAACAATAATGATACTGTGACCTATAGACATAGTGTCAGAATCAATCTATCACATTCCGATGATTTATCCTGTAACAATAATGATACCTTGACCAATAGAAATGGTGTCAGAGAAAACCTATCACAGTCAGATGATTTATCTTGGACCAAGAATGGTACTTTGGCCAATATACATAGTGTGAGAGTCAATCTATCACAGTCAGATGATTTATTCTGTAACAATAATGATACTGTGACCTATAGACATACTGTCAGAGTCAATATATCACAGTCAGATGATTTATCCTGTAACAATAAGGATACCGTGACTTATAGACATAGTGTCAGAGTCAATCTTTCACTGTCAGATCATTTATCCTGTAACAAAAATGGTACTGTGGCCTATAGACGTTGTGTCAGAGTCAATCTATCACAGTGAGATTATTTATCCCGTAACAATAATGATACTGTTACATATAGGCATGGTATCAGATCTAGAGTCAATCTATCACAGTCAGATGATTTATCATGTAACAATAATGATACCTTGACCAATAGAAATGGCGTCAGAGTAAATCTATCACAGTCAGATGATTTATCCTGTACTACTAGTGGTACTGTGGCCAACAGACATAGTGTCAGAGTCAATCTATCACAGTCAGATGATATATCCTGTAACAATAATGATTCTGAGACCTATAAACATGGTGTCAGAGTTAATGTATCACAGTCAGATGATATATCCTGTAACAATAATGATACTGTAGCCTACACACATGATGTCAGAGACAATCTATCACAGTCAGATGATTTATCATATAACACTAATGATACTGTGACCTATAGACATAGTGTCAGAATCAATCTATCACAGTCAGATGATTTATCCTGTAACAATAATGATACCTTGACCAATAGAAATGGTGTCAGAGTCAATCTATCACAGTCAGATGATTTATCCCGTAATAATAATGATACTGTGACCTATAGACATGGTGTCAGACTCAATCCATCACAGTCAGATCATTTATCCCGTAACAATAATGATACTGTGACTTATATGCATGGTGTCAGAGTCAATCTATCACAGTGAGATGATTTATCCTACAACAGTAATGATACCTTGACCAATAGAAATGGCGTCAGAGTAAATCTGTCACAGTCAGATGATTTATCCTGTACCACTAGTGGTACTGTGGCCAATAGACATAGTGTCAGAGTCAATCAATCACAGTCAGATGATTTATCCTGTAACGGTAATGATACCGTCACCTATAGACATACTGTCAGAGTCAATATATCACAGTCAGATGATTTATCCTGTAACAATAAGGATACCGTGACTTATAGACATAGTGTCAGAGTCAATCTTTCACAGTCAGATGATTTATCCTGTAACAATAATGATACTTTGACCTATAGACATAGTGTCAGAGTCAATCTATCGCAGTCAGATGATTTATCCTGTAACAAAAATGGTACTGTGGCCTATAGACATGGTGTCATAGTCAATCCATCACAATCAGATGATTTATCCTGTAACAAAAATGGCACTGTGGCCTATAGACGTGGTGTCAGAGTCAATCTATCACAGTCAGGTGATTTATCCTGTAGCAATAATGGTACTGTGGCCTATAGACATAGTGTCAGAGTCAATTTATCACAGTCAGATGATTTATCCCGTAATAATAATGAACTGTGACCTATAGACATGGTGTAAGAGTCAATCTATCACAGTCAGATGATTTATCCCGTATGAATAATGATACTGTGACCTATAGACATGGTGTCAGAGTCAATTTATCACAGTCAGATGATTTATTCTGTTAACAATAATGATACCTTGAACAAAAGAAAAGGCGTCAGAGTAAATATATCACAGTCAGATGATTTATCCTGTACCACTAGTGGTACTGTGGCCAATAGACATAGTGTCAGAGTCAATCTATCACAGTCAGATGAGATATCATGTAACAATAATGATACTGTGACCTATAGACATGGCGTCAGAGTCAATCTATCACAGTCATATGATTTATAATGTAACAATAATGATACTGTCACCTATAGACATGATGTCAGAGACAATCTATCACAGTCATATGATTTATCCTGTAACAATAATGATACTGTGACATATAGACATAGTGTCAGAATCAATCTATCACAGTCCGATGATTTATCCTGTAACAATAATGATACCTTGACCAATAGAAATGGTGTCAGAGTAAATCTATCACAGTCAGATGATTTATCTTGTACCAATAATGGTACTTTGGCCAATATACATAGTGTGAGAGTCAATCTATCACAGTCAGATGAGTTATCCTGTAACAATAATGATACTGTGACCTATAGACATACTGTCAGAGTCAATATATCACAGTCAGATGATTTATCCTGTAACAATAAGGATACTGTGACTTATAGACATAGTGTCAGAGTCAATCTATAACAGTCAGATGATTTGTCCTGTAACAAAAATGGTACTGTGGCCTATAGACTTGGTGTCAGAGTCAATCTATCACAGTCAGATGATTTATCCCGTAATAATAATGATACTGTGACCTATAGACATGGTGTCAGAGTCAATCTATCACAGTCAGATGATTTATCTTTCAACAATAATGATACTGTGACCTATAGACATAGTGTCAGAATCAATCTATCACATTCCGATGATTTATCCTGTAACAATAATGATACCTTGACCAATAGAAATGGTGTCAGAGAAAACCTATCACAGTCAGATGATTTATCTTGGACCAAGAATGGTACTTTGGCCAATATACATAGTGTGAGAGTCAATCTATCACAGTCAGATGATTTATTCTGTAACAATAATGATACTGTGACCTATAGACATACTGTCAGAGTCAATATATCACAGTCAGATGATTTATCCTGTAACAATAAGGATACCGTGACTTATAGACATAGTGTCAGAGTCAATCTTTCACTGTCAGATCATTTATCCTGTAACAAAAATGGTACTGTGGCCTATAGACGTTGTGTCAGAGTCAATCTATCACAGTGAGATTATTTATCCCGTAACAATAATGATACTGTTACATATAGGCATGGTATCAGATCTAGAGTCAATCTATCACAGTCAGATGATTTATCATGTAACAATAATGATACCTTGACCAATAGAAATGGCGTCAGAGTAAATCTATCACAGTCAGATGATTTATCCTGTACTACTAGTGGTACTGTGGCCAACAGACATAGTGTCAGAGTCAATCTATCACAGTCAGATGATATATCCTGTAACAATAATGATTCTGAGACCTATAAACATGGTGTCAGAGTTAATGTATCACAGTCAGATGATATATCCTGTAACAATAATGATACTGTAGCCTACACACATGATGTCAGAGACAATCTATCACAGTCAGATGATTTATCATATAACACTAATGATACTGTGACCTATAGACATAGTGTCAGAATCAATCTATCACAGTCAGATGATTTATCCTGTAACAATAATGATACCTTGACCAATAGAAATGGTGTCAGAGTCAATCTATCACAGTCAGATGATTTATCCCGTAATAATAATGATACTGTGACCTATAGACATGGTGTCAGACTCAATCCATCACAGTCAGATCATTTATCCCGTAACAATAATGATACTGTGACTTATATGCATGGTGTCAGAGTCAATCTATCACAGTGAGATGATTTATCCTACAACAGTAATGATACCTTGACCAATAGAAATGGCGTCAGAGTAAATCTGTCACAGTCAGATGATTTATCCTGTACCACTAGTGGTACTGTGGCCAATAGACATAGTGTCAGAGTCAATCAATCACAGTCAGATGATTTATCCTGTAACGGTAATGATACCGTCACCTATAGACATACTGTCAGAGTCAATATATCACAGTCAGATGATTTATCCTGTAACAATAAGGATACCGTGACTTATAGACATAGTGTCAGAGTCAATCTTTCACAGTCAGATGATTTATCCTACAACAGTAATGATACCTTGACCAATAGAAATGGCGTCAGAGTAAATCTGTCACAGTCAGATGATTTATCCTGTACCACTAGTGGTACTGTGGCCAATAGACATAGTGTCAGAGTCAATCAATCACAGTCAGATGATTTATCCTGTAACGGTAATGACACTGTCACCTATAGACATGATGTCAGAGTCAATCTATCACAGTCAGACGATTTATCCTGTAACAATGATGATAATGTGACCCATAGACATAGTTGTCAGAATCAATTTATCACAGTCAGATGATTTATCCTGTAACAATAATGATACTTTGACCTATAGACATAGTGTCAGAGTCTATCTATCGCAGTCAGATGATTTATCCTGTAACAAAAATGGCACTGTGGCCTATAGACGTGGTGTCAGAGTCAATCTATCACAGTCAGGTGATTTATCCTGTAGCAATAATGGTACTGTGGCCTATAGACATGGTGTCAGACTCAATCCATCACAGTCAGATCATTTATCCCGTAACAATAATGATACTGTGACCTATAGACATGATGTCAGAGTTAATCTATCACAGTCAGATGATTTATCCTGTAACAATAATGATTCCTTGACCAATAGAAATGGTGTCAGAGTCAATCTATCACAGTCAGATGATTTATCCCGTAATAATAATGATACTTTGACCTAAAGACATAGTGTCAGAGTCAATCTATCACAGTCAGATGATTTTTCCTGTAACAATAAGGATACTGTGGCATATAGACATAGTGTCAGAGTCAATCTATCACAGTGAGATTATTTATCCCGTAACAATAATGATACTGTTACCTATAGGCATGGTATCAGAGTCAATCTATCACAGTCAGATGATTTATCCTGTAACAATAATGATACCTTGACAAAGAGAAATGGCGTCAGAGTAAATCTATCACAGTCAGATGATTTATCCTGTACTACTAGTGGTACTGTGGCCAACATACATAGTGTCAGAGTCAATCTATCACAGTCAGATGATATATCCTGTAACAATAATGATACTGTGACCTATAAACATGGTGTCAGAGTTAATCTATCACAGTCAGATGATTTTTCCTGTAACAATAATGATGCTGTCACCTACACACATGATGTCAGAGACAATCTATCACAGTCAGATGATTTATCATATAACACTAATGATACTGTGACCTATAGACATAGTGTCAGAATCAATCTATCACAGTCCGATGATTTATCCTGTAACAATAATGATACCTTGACCAATAGAAATGGTGTCAGAGTCAATCTATCACAGTCAGATGATTTATCCCGTAATAATAATCATACTGTGACCTATAGACATGGTGTCAGACTCAATCCATTTCAGTCAGATTATTTATCCCGTAACAATAATGATACTGTGACCTATATACATGGTGTCAGAGTCAATCTATCACAGTCAGTTGATTTATCCTATAACAGCAATGATACCTTGACCAATAGAAATGGCGTCAGAGTAAATCTGTCACAGTCAGATAATTTATCCTGTACCACTAGTGGTACTGTGACCAATATTCATAGTGTCAGAGTCAATCAATCACAGTCAGATGATTTATCCTGTAACGGTAATGATACTGTCACCTATAGGCATGATGTCAGAGTCAATCTATCACAGTCAGACGATTTATCCTGTAACAATGATGATAATGTGATCCATAGACATAGTTGTCAGAATCAATCTATCACAGTCAGATGATTTATTCTGTATCAATAATGATACTTTGACCTATAGACATAGTGTCAGAGTCAATCTATCGCAGTCAGATGATTTATCCTGTAACAAAAATGGCACTGTGGCCTATAGACGTGGTGTCAGAGTCAATCTATCACAATCAGGTGATTTATCCTGTAGCAATAATGGTACTGTGGCCTATAGACATGGTGTCAGAGTCAATCTATCACAGTCAGATGATTTATCCTGTAACAATAATGATACCTTGACCAATAGAAATGGTGTCAGAGTCAATCTATCACAGTTAGATGATTTATCCCGTAATAATAATGATACTTTGACCTAAAGACATAGTGTCAGAGTCAATCTATCACAGTCAGATGATTTTTCCTGTAACAATTAGGATACTGTGGCATATAGACATAGTGTCAGAGTCAATCTATCACAGTGAGATTATTTATCCCGTAACAATAATGATACTGTTACCTATAGGCATGGTATCAGAGTCAATCTATCACAGTCAGATGATTTATCCTGTAACAATAATGATACCTTGACCAAGAGAAATGGCATCAGAGTAAATCTATCACTGTCAG
The DNA here is from genome assembly GCF_965363235.1 of Mytilus galloprovincialis. Taxonomy (NCBI): domain Eukaryota; kingdom Metazoa; phylum Mollusca; class Bivalvia; order Mytilida; family Mytilidae; genus Mytilus; species Mytilus galloprovincialis. The sequence continues at coordinate 53,228,541 of NC_134851.1, forward strand.
ATGATTTATCCTGTACTACTAGTGGTACTGTGGCCAACATACATAGTGTCAGAGTCAATCTATCACAGTCAGATGATATATCCTGTAACAATAATGATACTGTGACCTATAAACATGGTGTCAGAGTTAATCTATCACAGTCAGATGATTTTTCCAGTAACAATAATGATGCTGTCACCTACACACATGATTTCAGAGACAATCTATCACAGTCAGATGATTTATCATATAACACTAATGATACTGTGACCTATAGACATAGCGTCAGAATCAATCTATCACAGTCCGATGATTTATCCTGTAACAATAATGATACCTTGACCAATAGAAATGGTGTCAGAGTCAATCTATCACAGTCAGATGATTTATCCCGTAATAATAATGATACTGTGACCTATAGACATGGTGTCAGACTCAATCCATTACAGTCACATTATTTATCCCGTAACAATAATGATACTGTGACCTATATACATGGTGTCAGAGTCAATCTATCACAGTCAGATGATTTATCCTATAACAGTAATGATACCTTGACCAATAGAAATGGCGTCAGAGTAAATCTGTCACAGTCAGATTATTTATCCTGTACCACTAGTGGTACTGTGACCAATAGACATAGTGTCAGAGTCAATCAATCACAGTCAGATGATTTATCCAGTAACGGTAATGAGACTGTCACCTATAGACATGATGTCAGAGTCAATCTATCACAGTCAGACGATTTATCCTGTAACAATGATGGTAATGTGACCCTTAGACATAGTTGTCAGAATCAATCTATCACAGTCAGATGATTTATCCTGTAACAATAATGATACTTTGACCTATAGACATAGTGTCAAAGTCAATCTATCGCAGTCAGATGATTTATCCTGTAACAAAAATGGTACTGTGGCCTATAGACATGGTGTCATAGTCAATCCATCACAATCAGATGATTTATCCTGTAACAAAAATGGCACTGTGGCCTATAGACGTGGTGTCAGAGTCAATCTATCACAGTCAGGTGATTTATCCTGTAGCAATAATGGTACTGTGGCCTATAGACATAGTGTCAGAGTCAATTTATCACAGTCAGATGATTTATCCCGTAATAACAATGAAACTGTGACCTATAGACATGGTGTAAGAGTCAATCTATCACAGTCAGATGATTTATCCCGTATGAATAATGATACTGTGACCTACAGACGTACTGTCAGAGTCAATATATCACAGTGAGATTATTTATCCCGTAACAATAATGATACTGTTACCTATAGGCATGGTATCAGAGTCAATTTATCACAGTCAGATGATTTATCCTGTAACAATAATGATACTGTGACCTATAGACATACTGTCAGAGTCAATATATCACAGTCAGATGATTTATCCTGTAACAATCAGGATACTGTGACCTATAGACATACTGTCAGAGTCAATCTATCACAGTCAGATGATTTATCCTGTAACAAAAATGGTACTGTGGCCTATAGACTTGGTGTCAGAGTCAATCTATCACAGTCAGATGATTTATCCCGTAATAATAATGATACTGTGACCTATAGAAATGGTGTCAGAGTCAATCAATCACAGTCAGATGATTTATCCTGTAACAATAATGATACTGTGACCTATAGACATAGTGTCAGAATCAATCTATCACAGTCCGATGATTTATCCTGTAACAATAATGATACCTTGACCAATAGAAATGGTGTCAGAGTCAATCTATCACAGTCAGATGATTTATGCCGTAATAATAATGATACTGTGACCTAAAGACATGGGTCAGACTCAATCCATTACAGTCAGATTATTTATCCCGTAACAATAATGATACTGTGACCTATATACATGGTGTCAGAGTCAATCTATCACAGTCAAATGATTTATCCTATAACAGTAATGATACCTTAACCAATAGAAATGGCGTCAGAGTAAATCTGTCACAGTCAGATGATTTATCCTGTACCACTAGTGGTACTGTGACCAATAGACATAGTGTCAGAGTCAATCAATCACAGTCAGATGATTTATCCTGTAACGCTAATGATACTGTCACCTATAGACATGATGTCAGAGTCAATCTATCACAGTCAGACGATTTATCCTGTAACAATGATGGTAATGTGACCCTTAGACATAGTTGTCAGAATCAATCTATCACAGTCAGATGATTTATCCTGTAACAATAATGATACTTTGACCTATAGACATAGTGTCAGAGTCAATCTATCGCAGTCAGATGATTTATCCTGTAACAAAAATGTTACTGTGGCCTATAGACATGGTGTCATAGTCAATCCATCACAATCAGATGATTTATCCTGTAACAAAAATGGCACTGTGGCCTATAGACGTGGTGTCAGAGTCAATCTATCACAGTCAGGTGATTTATCCTGTAGCAATAATGGTACTGTGGCCTATAGACATAGTGTCAGAGTCAATTTATCACAGTCAGATGATTTATCCCGTAATAATAATGAAACTGTGACCTATAGACATGGTGTAAGAGTCAATCTATCACAGTCAGATGATTTATCCCGTATGAATAATGATACTGTGACCTATAGACATGGTGTCAGAGTCAATCTATCACAGTCAGATGATTTATTCTGTTAACAATAATGATACCTTGAACAAAAGAAAAGGCGTCAGAGTAAATATATCACAGTCAGATGATTTATCCTGTACCACTAGTGGTACTGTGGCCAATAGACATAGTGTCAGAGTCAATCTATCACAGTCAGATGAGATATCATGTAACAATAATGATACTGTGACCTATAGACATGGCGTCAGAGTCAATCTATCACAGTCATATGATTTATCATGTAACAATAATGATACTGTCACCTATAGACATGATGTCAGAGACAATCTATCACAGTCATATGATTTATCCTGTAACAATAATGATACTGTGACATATAGACATAGTGTCAGAATCAATCTATCACAGTCCGATGATTTATCCTGTAACAATAATGATACCTTGACCAATAGAAATGGTGTCAGAGTAAATCTATCACAGTCAGATGATTTATCTTGTACCAATAATGGTACTTTGGCCAATATACATAGTGTGAGAGTCAATCTATCACAGTCAGATGATTTATTCTGTTAACAATAATGATACCTTGAACAAAAGAAAAGGCGTCAGAGTAAATATATCACAGTCAGATGATTTATCCTGTAACAATAAGGATACTGTGACCTATAGACATAGTGTCAGAGTCAATCTATCACAGTCAGATGATTTATCCCGTAACAATAATGATACTGTGACCTATAGACATAGTGTCAGAATCAATCTATCACAGTCCGATGATTTATCCTGTAACAATAATGATATCTTGACCAATAGAAATGGTGTCAGAGTAAATCTATCACAGTCAGATGATTTATCTTGTACCAATAATGGTACTTTGGCCAATATACATAGTGTGAGAGTCAATCTATCACAGTCAGATGATTTATCCTGTAGCAATAATGGTACTGTGGCCTATAGACATAGTGTCAGAGTCAATTTATCACAGTCAGATGATTTATCCCGTAATAATAATGAAACTGTGACCTATAGACATGGTGTAAGAGTCAATCTATCACAGTCAGATGATTTATCCCGTATGAATAATGATACTGTGACCTATAGACATAGTGTCAGAGTCAATCTATCACAGTCAGATGAGATATCATGTAACAATAATGATACTGTGACCTATAGACATGGCGTCAGAGTCAATCTATCACAGTCATATGATTTATCCTGTAACAATAATGATACTGTGACCTATAGACATACTGTCAGAGTCAATATATCACAGTCAGATGATTTATCCTGTAACAATAAGGATACTGTGACCTATAGACATAGTGTCAGAGTCAATCTATCACAGTCAGATGATTTGTCCTGTAACAAAAATGGTACTGTGGCCTATAGACGTGGTGTCAGAGTCAATCTATCACAGTCAGGTGATTTATCCTGTAGCAATAAAGGTACTGTGGCCTATAGACATGGTGTCAATCAGAGTCAATCTATCACAGTCAGATGATTTATTCTGTTAACAATAATGATACCTTGAACAAAAGAAAAGGCGTCAGAGTAAATATATCACAGTCAGATGATTTATCCTGTACCACTAGTGGTACTGTGGCCAATAGACATAGTGTCAGAGTCAATCTATCACAGTCAGATGAGATATCATGTAACAATAATGATACTGTGACCTAAAGACATGGCGTCAGAGTCAATCTATCACAGTCATATGATTTATCATGTAACAATAATGATACTGTCACCTATAGACATGATGTCAGAGACAATCTATCACAGTCATATGATTTATCCTGTAACAATAATGATACTGTGACCTATAGACATAGTGTCAGAGTAAATCTATCACAGTCAGATGATTTATCTTGTACCAATAATGGTACTTTGGCCAATATACATAGTGTGAGAGTCAATCTATCACAGTCAGATGATTTATCCTGTAACAATAATGATACTGTGACCTATAGACATACTGTCAGAGTCAATATATCACAGTCAGATGATTTATCCTGTAACAATCAGGATACTGTGACCTATAGACATACTGTCAGAGTCAATCTATCACAGTCAGATGATTTATCCTGAAACAAAAATGGTACTGTGGCCTATAGACTTGGTGTCAGAGTCAATCTATCACAGTCAGATGATATATCCCATAATAATAATGATACTGTGACCTATAGAAATGGTGTCAGAGTCAATCTATCACAGTCAGATGATTTATCCTGTAACAATAATGATACTGTGACCTATAGACATAGTGTCAGAATCAATCTATCACAGTCCGATGATTTATCCTGTAACAATAATGATACCTTGACCAATAGAAATGGTGTCAGAGTCAATCTATCACAGTCAGATGATTTATCCCGTAATAATAATGATACTGTGACCTAAAGACATGGTGTCAGACTCAATCCATTACAGTCAGATTATTTATCCCGTAACAATAATGATACTGTGACCTATATACATGGTGTCAGAGTCAATCTATCACAGTCAAATGATTTATCCTATAACAGTAATGATACCTTGACCAATAGAAATGGCGTCAGAGTAAATCTGTCACAGTCAGATGATTTATCCTGTACCACTAGTGGTACTGTGACCAATAGACATAGTGTCAGAGTCAATCAATCACAGTCAGACGATTTATCCTGTAACGGTAATGATACTGTCACCTATAGACATCATGTCAGAGTCAATCTATCACAGTCAGACGATTTATCCTGTAACAATGATGATAATGTGACCCATAGACATAGTTGTCAGAATCAATCTATCACAGTCAGATGATTTATCCTGTAACAATAATGATACTGTGGCCTATAGACATGGTGTCATAGTCAATCCATCATAATCAGATGATTTATCCTGTAACAAAAATGGCACTGTGGCCTATAGACGTGGTGTCAGAGTCAATCTATCACAGTCAGGTGATTTATCCTGTAGCAATAATGGTACTGTGGCCTATAGACATAGTGTCAGAGTCAATTTATCACAGTCAGATGATTTATCCCGTAATAATAATGAAACTGTGACCTATAGACATGGTGTAAGAGTCAATCTATCACAGTCAGATGATTTATCGCGTATGAATAATGATACTGTGACCTATAGACATGGTGTCAGAGTCAATCTATCACAGTCAGATGATTTATTCTGTTAACAATAATGATACCTTGAACAAAAGAAAAGGCGTCAGAGTAAATATATCACAGTCAGATGATTTATCCTGTACCACTAGTGGTACTGTGGCCAATAGACATAGTGTCAGAGTCAATCTATCACAGTCAGATGAGATATCATGTAACAATAATGATACTGTGACCTATAGACATGGCGTCAGAGTCAATCTATCACAGTCATATGATTTATCTTGTAACAATAATGATACTGTCACCTATAGACATGATGTCAGAGACAATCTATCACAGTCATATGATTTATCCTGTAACAATAATGATACTGTGACCTATAGACATAGTGTCAGAATCAATCTATCACAGTCCGATGATTTATCCTGTAACAATAATGATACCTTGACCAATAGAAATGGTGTCAGAGTAAACCTATCACAGTCAGATGATTTATCTTGTACCAATAATGGTACTTTGGCCAATATACATAGTGTGAGAGTCAATCTATCACAGTCAGATGATTTATCCTGTAACAATAATGATACTGTGACCTATAGACATACTGTCAGAGTCAATATATCACAGTCAGATGATTTATCCTGTAACAATAAGGATACCGTGACTTATAGACATAGTGTCAGAGTCAATCTTTCACTGTCAGATGATTTATCCTGTAACAAAAATGGTACTGTGGCCTATAGACATGGTGTCAGAGTCAATCTATCACAGTCAGATGATTTATCCCGTATCAATAATGATACTGTGACCTATAGACATGGTGTCAGAGTCAATCTATCACAGGCAGATGATTTATCCTGTAACAATAATGATACCTTGAACAAAAGAAAAGGCGTCAGAATAAATATATCACAGTCAGATGATTTATCCTGTACCACAAGTGGTACTGTGGCCAATAGACATAGTGTCAGAGTCAATCTATCACAGTCAGATGATATATCATGTAACAATAATGATACTGTGACCTATAGACATGGCGTCAGAGTCAATCTATCACAGTCATATGATTTATCATGTAACAATAATGATACTGTCACCTATAGACATGATGTCAGAGACAATCTATCACAGTCATATGATTTATCTTGTAACAATAATGATACTGTGACCTATAGACATAGTGTCAGAATCAATCTATCACAGTCCGATGATTTATCCTGTACCAATAATGATACCTTGACCAATAGAAATGGTGTCAGAGTAAATCTATCACAGTCAGATGATTTATCTTGTACCAATAATGGTACTTTGGCCAATATACATAGCTTGAGAGTCAATCTATCACAGTCAGATGATTTATCCTGTAACAATAATGATACTGTGACCTATATACATACTGTCAGAGTCAATATATCACAGTCAGATGATTTATCCTGTAACAATAAGGATACTGTGACCTATAGACATAGTGTCAGAGTCAATCTATCACAGTCAGATGATTTATCCCGTAACAATAATGATACTGTGACCTATAGACATAGTGTCAGAATCAATCTATCACAGTCCGATGATTTATCCTGTAACAATAATGATATCTTGACCAATAGAAATGGTGTCAGAGTAAATCTATCACAGTCAGATGATTTATCTTGTACCATTAATGGTACTTTGGCCAATATACATAGTGTGAGAGTCAATCTATCACAGTCAGATGATTTATCCTGTAACAATAATGATACTGTGACCTATAGACATACTGTCAGAGTCAATATATCACAGTCAGATGATTTATCCTGTAACAATAAGGATACCGTGACCTATAGACATAGTGTCAGAGTCAATCTATCACTGTCAGATCATTTATCCTGTAACAAAAATGGTACTGTGGCCTATAGACGTTGTGTCAGAGTCAATCTATCACAGTCAGATGATTTATCCCGTAATAATAATGATACTGTGACCTATAGACATGGTGTCAGAGTCAATCTATCACAGTCAGATGATTTATCCTTTAACAATAATGATACTGTGACCTATAGACATGGCGTCAGAGTAAATATATCACAGTCAGATGATTTATCCTGTACCACTAGTGGTACTGTGGCCAATAGACATAGTGTCAGAGTCAATCTATCACAGTCAGATGAGATATCATGTAACAATAATGATACTGTGACCTATAGACATGGCGTCAGAGTCAATCTATCACAGTCATATGATTTATCTTGTAACAATAATGATACTGTCACCTATAGACATGATGTCAGAGACAATCTATCACAGTCATATGATTTATCCTGTAAAAATAATGATACTGTGACCTATAGACATAGTGTCAGAATCAATCTATCACAGTCCGATGATTTATCCTGTAACAATAATGATACCTTGACCAATAGAAATGGTGTCAGAGTAAACCTATCACAGTCAGATGATTTATCTTGTACCAATAATGGTACTTTGGCCAATATACATAGTGTGAGAGTCAATCTATCACAGTCAGATGATTTATCCTGTAACAATAATGATTCTGTGACCTATAGACATACTGTCAGAGTCAATATATCACAGTCAGATGATTTATCCTGTAACAATAAGGATACCGTGACTTATAGACATAGTGTCAGAGTCAATCTTTCACTGTCAGATGATTTATCCTGTAACAAAAATGGTACTGTGGCCTATAGACGTGGTGTCAGAGTCAATCTATCACAGTCAGATGATTTATCCCGTAATAATAATGATACTGTGACCTATAGACATGGTGTCAGAGTCAATCTATCACAGTCAGATGATTTATCCCGTATCAATAATGATACTGTGACCTATAGACATGGTGTCAGAGTCAATCTATCACAGGCAGATGATTTATCCTGTAACAATAATGATACCTTGAACAAAAGAAAAGGCGTCAGAATAAATATATCACAGTCAGATGATTTATCCTGTACCACTAGTGGTACTTTGGCCAATAGACATAGTGTCAGAGTCAATCTATCACAGTCAGATGATATATCATGTAACAATAATGATACTGTGACCTATAGACATGGCGTCAGAGTCAATCTATCACAGTCATATGATTTATCATGTAACAATAATGATACTGTCACCTATAGACATGATGTCAGAGACAATCTATCACAGTCATATGATTTATCTTGTAACAATAATGATACTGTGACCTATAGACATAGTGTCAGAATCAATCTATTACAGTCCGATGATTTATCCTGTACCAATAATGATACCTTGACCAATAGAAATGGTGTCAGAGTAAATCTATCACAGTCAGATGATTTATCTTGTACCAATAATGGTACTTTGGCCAATATACATAGCTTGAGAGTCAATCTATCACAGTCAGATGATTTATCCCGTAACAATAATGATACTGTGACCTATAGACATACTGTCAGAGTCAATATATCACAGTCAGATGATTTATTCTGTAACAATAATGATACTGTGACCTATAGACATAGTGTCAGAATCAATCTATCACAGTCCGATGATTTATCCTGTAACAATAATGATATCTTGACCAATAGAAATGGTGTCAGAGTAAATCTATCACAGTCAGATGATTTATCTTGTACCAATAATGGTACTTTGGCCAATATACATAGTGTGAGAGTCAATCTATCACAGTCAGATGATTTATCCTGTAACAATAATGATACTGTGACCTATAGACATACTGTCAGAGTCAATATATCACAGTCAGATGATTTATCCTGTAACAATAAGGATACCGTGACCTATAGACATAGTGTCAGAGTCAATCTATCACTGTCAGATCATTTATCCTGTAACAAAAATGGTACTGTGGCCTATAGACGTTGTGTCAGAGTCAATCTATCACAGTCAGATGATTTATCCCGTAATAATAATGATACTGTGACCTATAGACATGGTGTCAGAGTCAATCTATCACAGTCAGATGATTTATCCTTTAACAATAATGATACTGTGACCTATAGACATAGTGTCAGAATCAATCTATCACAGTCCGATGATTTATCCTGTAACAATAATGATACCTTGACCAATAGAAATGGTGTCAGAGTAAACCTATCACAGTCAGATGATTTATCTTGTACCAATAATGGTACTTTGGCCAATATACATAGTGTGAGAGTCAATCTATCACAGTCAGATGATTTATCCTGTAACAATAATGATACTGTGACCTATAGACATAGTGTCAGAATCAATCTATCACAGTCCGATGATTTATCCTGTAACAATAATGATACCTTGACCAATAGAAATGGTGTCAGAGTAAACCTATAACAGTCAGATGATTTATCTTGTACCAATAATGGTACTTTGGCCAATATACATAGTGTGAGAGTCAATCTATCACAGTCAGATGATTTATCCTGTAACAATAATGATACTGTGACCTATAGACATACTGTCAGAGTCAATATATCACAGTCAGATGATTTATCCTGTAACAATAAGGATACCGTGACTTATAGACATAGTGTCAGAGTCAATCTTTCACTGTCAGATGATTTATCCTGTAACAAAAATGGTACTGTGGCCTATAGACGTGGTGTCAGAGTCAATCTATCACAGTCAGATGATTTATCCCGTAATAATAATGATACTGTGACCTATAGACGTGGTGTCAGAGTCAATCTATCACAGTCAGATGATTTATCCCGTATCAATAATGATACTGTGACCTATAGACATGGTGTCAGAGTCAATCTATCACAGGCAGATGATTTATCCTGTAACAATAATGATACCTTGAACAAAAGAAAAGGCGTCAGAATAAATATATCACAGTCAGATGATTTATCCTGTACCACTAGTGGTACTGTGGCCAACATACATAGTGTCAGAGTCAATCTATCACAGTCAGATGATATATCATGTAACAATAATGATACTGTGACCTATAGACATGGCGTCAGAGTCAATCTATCACAGTCATATAATTTATCATGTAACAATAATGATACTGTCACCTATAGACATGATGTTAGAGACAATCTATCACAGTCATATGATTTATCTTATAACAATAATGATACTGTGACCTATAGACATAGTGTCAGAATCAATCTATCACAGTCCGATGATTTATCCTGTAACAATAATGATACCTTGACCAATAGAAATGGTGTCAGAGTAAATCTATCACAGTCAGATGATTTATCTTGTACCAATAATGGTACTTTGGCCAATATACATAGCTTGAGAGTCAATCTATCACAGTCAGATGATTTATCCTGTAACAATAATGATACTGTGACCTATAGACATACTGTCAGAGTCAATATATCACAGTCAGATGATTTATCCTGTAACAATAAGGATACTGTGACCTATAGACATAGTGTCACAGTCAATCTATCACAGTCAGATGATTTATCCCGTAACAATAATGATACTGTGACCTATAGACATAGTGTCAGAATCAATCTATCACAGTCCGATGATTTATCCTGTAACAATAATGATATCTTGACCAATAGAAATGGTGTCAGAGTAAATCTATCACAGTCAGATGATTGATCTTGTACCAATAATGGTACTTTGGCCAATATACATAGCTTGAGAGTCAATCTATCACAGTCAGATGATTTATCCTGTAACAATAATGATACTGTGACCTATAGACATACTGTCAGAGTCAATATATCACAGTCAGATGATTTATCCTGTAACAATAAGGATACTGTGACCTATAGACATAGTGTCAGAGTCAATCTATCACAGTCCGATGATTTATCCTGTAACAATAATGATATCTTAACCAATAGAAATGGTGTCAGAGTAAATCTATCACAGTCAGATGATTTATCTTGTACCAATAATGGTACTTTGGCCAATATACATAGTGTGAGAGTCAATCTATCACAGTCAGATGATTTATCCTGTAACAATAATGATACTGTGACCTATAGACATACTGTCAGAGTCAATATATCACAGTCAGATCATTTATCCTGTAACAATAATGATACTTTGAGCTAAAAACATAGTGTCAGAATCAATCTATCACAGTCAGATGATTTTTACTGTAACAATAAGGATACTGTGGCCTATAGACATAGTGTCAGAGTCAATCTATCACAGTCAGATGATTTTTACTGTAACAATAAGGATAATGTGGCCTATAGACATAGTGTCAGAGTCAATCTATAACAGTCAGATGATTTATCCTGTAACAATAAGGATACTGTGACCTATAAACATAGTGTCAGAGTCAATCTATCACAGTCAGATGATTTATCCTGTAACAAAAATGGTACTGTGGCCTATAGACTTGGTGTCAGAGTCAATCTATCACAGTCAGATGATATATCCCGTAATAATAATGATACTGTGACCTATAGAAATGGTGTCAGAGTCAATCTATCACAGTCAGATGATTTATCCTGTAACAATAATGATACTGTGACCTATAGACATAGTGTCAGAATCAATCTATCACAGTCCGATGATTTATCCTGTAACAATAATGATACCTTGACCAATAGAAATGGTGTCAGAGTCAATCTATCACAGTCAGATGATTTATCCCGTAATAATAATGATACTGTGACCTAAAGACATGGTGTCAGACTCAATCCATTACAGTCAGATTATTTATCCCGTAACAATAATGATACTGTGACCTATATACATGGTGTCAGAGTCAATCTATCACAGTCAAATGATTTATCCTATAACAGTAATGATACCTTGACCAATAGAAATGGCGTCAGAGTAAATCTGTCACAGTCAGATGATTTATCCTGTACCACTAGTGGTACTGTGACCAATAGACATAGTGTCAGAGTCAATCAATCACAGTCAGATGATTTATCCTGTAACGGTAATGATACTGTCACCTATAGACATCATGTCAGAGTCAATCTATCACAGTCAGACGATTTATCCTGTAACAATGATGATAATGTGACCCATAGACATAGTTGTCAGAATCAATCTATCACAGTCAGATGATTTATCCTGTAACAATAATGATACTTTGACCTATAGACATAGTGTCAGAGTCAATCTATCGCAGTCAGATGATTTATCCTGTAACAAAAATGGTACTGTGGCCTATAGACATGGTGTCATAGTCAATCCATCACAATCAGATGATTTATCCTGTAACAAAAATGGCACTGTGGCCTATATACATAGCTTGAGAGTCAATCTATCACAGTCAGATGATTTATCTTGTAACAATAATGATACTGTCACCTATAGACATGATGTCAGAGACAATCTATCACAGTCATATGATTTATCCTGTAACAATAATGATACTGTGACCTATAGACATAGTGTCAGAATCAATCTATCACAGTCCGATGATTTATCCTGTAACAATAATGATACCTTGACCAATAGAAATGGTGTCAGAGTAAACCTATCACAGTCAGATGATTTATCTTGTACCAATAATGGTACTTTGGCCAATATACATAGTGTGAGAGTCAATCTATCACAGTCAGATGATTTATCCTGTAACAATAATGATACTGTGACCTATAGACATACTGTCAGAGTCAATATATCACAGTCAGATGATTTATCCTGTAACAATAAGGATACCGTGACTCATAGACATAGTGTCAGAGTCAATCTTTCACTGTCAGATGATTTATCCTGTAACAAAAATGGTACTGTGGCCTATAGACGTGGTTTCAGAGTCAATCTATCACAGTCAGATGATTTATCCCGTAATAATAATGATACCTAGAACAAAAGAAAAGGCGTCAGAATAAATATATCACAGTCAGATGATTTATCCTGTACCACTAGTGGTACTGTGGCCAATAGACATAGTGTCAGAGTCAATCTATCACAGTCAGATGATATATCATGTAACAATAATGATACTGTGACCTATAGACATGGGGTCAGAGTCAATCTATCACAGTCATATGATTTATCATGTAACAATAATGATACTGTCACCTACAGACATGATGTCAGAGACAATCTATCACAGTCATATGATTTATCTTGTAACAATAATGATACTGTGACCTATAGACATAGTGTCAGAATCAATCTATCACAGTCCGATGATTTATCCTGTACCAATAATGATACCTTGACCAATAGAAATGGTGTCAGAGTAAATCTATCACAGTCAGATGATTTATCTTGTACCAATAATGGTACTTTGGCCAATATACATAGCTTGAGAGTCAATCTATCACAGTCAGATGATTTATCCTGTAACAATAATGATACTGTGACCTATAGACATACTGTCAGAGTCAATATATCACAGTCAGATGATTTATCCTGTAACAATAAGGATACTGTGACCTATAGACATAGTGTCAGAGTCAATCTATCACAGTCAGATGATTTATCCCGTAACAATAATGATACTGTGACCTATAGACATAGTGTCAGAATCAATCTATCACAGTCCGATGATTTATCCTGTAACAATAATGATATCTTGACCAATAGAAATGGTGTCAGAGTAAATCTATCACAGTCAGATGATTTATCTTGTACCAATAATGGTACTTTGGCCAATATACATAGTGTGAGAGTCAATCTATCACAGTCAGATGATTTATCCTGTAACAATAATGATACTGTGACCTATAGACATACTGTCAGAGTCAATATATCACAGTCAGATGATTTATCCTGTAACAATAAGGATACCGTGACCTATAGACATAGTGTCAGAGTCAATCTATCACTGTCAGATCATTTATCCTGTAACAAAAATGGTACTGTGGCCTATAGACGTTGTGTCAGAGTCAATCTATCACAGTCAGATGATTTATCCCGTAATAATAATGATACTGTGACCTATAGACATGGTGTCAGAGTCAATCTATCACAGTCAGATGATTTATCCTTTAACAATAATGATACTGTGACCTATAGACATAGTGTCAGAATCAATCTATCACAGTCCGATGATTTATCCTGTAACAATAATGATACCTTGACCAATAGAAATGGTGTCAGAGTAAACCTATCACAGTCAGATGATTTATCTTGTACCAATAAAGGTACTTTGGCCAATATACATAGTGTGAGAGTCAATCTATCACAGTCAGATGATTTATCCTGTAACAATAATGATACTGTGACCTATAGACATAGTGTCAGAATCAATCTATCACAGTCCGATGATTTATCCTGTAACAATAATGATACCTTGACCAATAGAAATGGTGTCAGAGTAAACCTATAACAGTCAGATGATTTATCTTGTACCAATAATGGTACTTTGGCCAATATACATAGTGTGAGAGTCAATCTATCACAGTCAGATGATTTATCCTGTAACAATGATGATACTGTGACCTATAGACATACTGTCAGAGTCAATATATCACAGTCAGATGATTTATCCTGTAACAATAAGGATACCGTGACTTATAGACATAGTATCAGAGTCAATCTTTCACTGTCAGATGATTTATCCTGTAACAAAAATGGTACTGTGGCCTATAGACGTGGTGTCAGAGTCAATCTATCACAGTCAGATGATTTATCCCGTAATAATAATGATACTGTGACCTATAGACGTGGTGTCAGAGTCAATCTATCACAGTTAGATGATTTATCCCGTATCAATAATGATACTGTGACCTATAGACATGGTGTCAGAGTCAATCTATCACAGGCAGATGATTTATCCTGTAACAATAATGATACCTTGAACAAAAGAAAAGGCGTCAGAATAAATATATCACAGTCAGATGATTTATCCTGTACCACTAGTGGTACTGTGGCCAATAGACATAGTGTCAGAGTCAATCTATCACAGTCAGATGATATATCATGTAACAATAATGATACTGTGACCTATAGACATGGCGTCAGAGTCAATCTATCACAGTCATATAATTTATCATGTAACAATAATGATACTGTCACCTATAGACATGATGTCAGAGACAATCTATCACAGTCATATGATTTATCTTGTAACAATAATGATACTGTGACCTATAGACATAGTGTCAGAATCAATCTATCACAGTCCGATGATTTATCCTGTAACAATAATGATACCTTGACCAATAGAAATGGTGTCAGAGTAAATCTATCACAGTCAGATGATTTATCTTGTACCAATAATGGTACTTTGGCCAATATACATAGCTTGAGAGTCAATCTATCACAGTCAGATGAATTATCCTGTAACAATAATGATACTGTGACCTATAGACATACTGTCAGAGTCAATATATCACAGTCAGATGATTTATCCTGTAACAATAAGGATACTGTGACCTATAGACATAGTGTCAGAGTCAATCTATCACAGTCAGATGATTTATCCCGTAACAATAATGATACTGTGACCTATAGACATAGTGTCAGAATCAATCTATCACAGTCCGATGATTTATCCTGTAACAATAATGATATCTTGACCAATAGAAATGGTGTCAGAGTAAATCTATCACAGTCAGATGATTTATCTTGTACCAATAATGGTACTTTGGCCAATATACATAGCTTGAGAGTCAATCTATCACAGTCAGATGATTTATCCTGTAACAATAATGATACTGTGACCTATAGACATACTGTCAGAGTCAATATATCACAGTCAGATGATTTGTCCTGTAACAATAAGGATACTGTGACCTATAGACATAGTGTCAGAGTCAATCTATCACAGTCAGATGATTTATCCCGTAACAAAAATGATACTGTGACCTATAGACATAGTGTCAGAATCAATCTATCACAGTCCGATGATTTATCCTGTAACAATAATGATATCTTGACCAATAGAAATGGTGTCAGAGTAAATCTATCACAGTCAGATGATTTATCTTGTACCAATAATGGTACTTTGGTTAATATACATAGTGTGAGAGTCAATCTATCACAGTCAGATGATTTATCCTGTAACAATAATGATACTGTGACCTATAGACATACTGTCAGAGTCAATATATCACAGTCAGATGATTTATCCTGTAACAATAATGATACTTTGATTTAAAAACATAGTGTCAGAATCAATCTATCACAGTCCGATGATTTATCCTGTAACAATAATGATATCTTGACCAATAGAAATGGTGTCAGAGTCAATCTATCACAGTCAGATGATTTATCCCGTAACAATAATGATACTGTTACCTATAGGCATGGTATCAGAGTCAATCTATCACAGTCAGATGATTTATCCTGTAACAATAATGATACTGTGACCTATAGACATACTGTCAGAGTCAATATATCACAGTCAGATGATTTATCCTGTAACAATAATGATACTTTGAGCTAAAAACATAGTGTCATAGTCAATCTATCACAGTCAGATGATTTATCCCGTAATAATAATGATATTTTGACCTAAAAAAATAGTGTCAGAGTCAATCTATCACAGTCAGATGATTTATCCCGTAACAATAATGATACTGTTACCTATAGGCATGGTATCAGAGTCAATCTATCACAGTCAGATGATTTATCCTGTAACAATAATGAAACCTTGACCAATAGAAATGGCGTCAGAGTAAATCTATCACAGTCAGATGATTTATCCTGTACTACTAGTGGTACTGTGGCCAACATACATAGTGTCAGAGTCAATCTATCACAGTCAGATGATATATCCTGTAACAATAATGATACTGTGACCTATAAACATGGTGTCAGAGTTAATCTATCACAGTCAGATGATTTATCCTGTAACAATAATGATGCTGTCACCTACACACATGATGTCAGAGACAATCTATCACAGTCAGATGATTTATCATATAACACTAATGATACTGTGACCTATAGACATAGTGTCAGAATCAATCTATCACAGTCCGATGATTTATCCTGTAACAATAATGATACCTTGACCAATAGAAATGGTGTCAGAGTCAATCTATCATAGTCAGATGATTTATCCCGTAAAAATAATGATACTGTGACCTATAGACATGGTGTCAGACTCAATCCATTACAGTCAGATTACTTATCCCGTAACAATAATGATACTGTGACCTATATACATGGTGTCAGAGTCAATCTATCACAGTCAGATCATTTATCCTATAACAGTAATGATACCTTGACCAATAGAAATGGCGTCAGAGTAAATCTGTCACAGTCAGATGATTTATCCTGTAACAAAAATGGTACTGTGGCCTATAGACGTGGTGTCAGTGTCAATCTATCACAGTCAGATGATTTATCCTGTAACAATAATGATACTTTGAGCTAAAGACATAGTGTCAGAATCAATCTATCACAGTCAGATGATTTTTCCTGTAACAATAAGGATACTGTGGCCTATAGACATAGTGTCAGAGTCAATCTATAACAGTCAGATGATTTATCCTGTAACAATAAGGATACTGTGACCTATAGACATAGTGTCAGAGTCAATCTATCACAGTCAGATGATTTATCCTGTAACAAAAATGGTACTGTCGCCTATAGACGTGGTGTCAGAGTCAATCTATCACAGTCAGATGATTTACCCCGTAATAATAATGATACTTTGACCTAAAGACATAGTGTCAGAGTCAATCTATCACAGTCAGATGATTTATCCCGTAACAATAATGATACTGTTACCTATAGGCATGGTATCAGAGTCAATCTATCACAGTCAGATGATTTATCCTGTAACAAAAATGATACCTTGATCAATAGAAATGGCGTCAGAGTAAATCTATCACAGTCAGATGATTTATCCTGTACTACTAGTGGTACTGTGGCCAACAGACATAGTGTCAGAGTCAATCTATCACAGTCAGATGATATATCCTGTAACAATAATGATACTGTGACCTATAAACATGGTGTCAGAGTTATTCTATCACAGTCAGATGATTTATCCTGTAACAATAATGATACTGTCACCTACACACATGATGTCAGAGACAATCTATCACAGTCAGATGATTTATCATATAACACTAATGATACTGTGACCTATAGACATAGTGTCAGAATCAATCTATCACAGTCCGATGATTTATCCTGTAACAATAATGATACCTTGACCAATAGAAATGGTGTCAGAGTCAATCTATCACAGTCAGATGATTTATCCCGTAATAATAATGATACTGTGACCTATAGACATGGTGTCAGACTCAATCCATCACAGTCAGATTATTTATCCCGTAACAATAATGATACTGTGACCTATATACATGGTGTCAGAGTCAATCTATCACAGTCAGATGATTTATCCTATAACAGTAATGATACCTTGACCAATAGAAATGGCGTCAGAGTAAATCTGTCACAGTCAGATGATTTATCCTGTACCACTAGTGGTACTGTGGCCAATAGACATAGTGTCAGAGTCAATCAATCACAGTCAGATGATTTATCCTGTAACGGTAATGATACTGTCACCTATAGACATGATGTCAGAGTGAATCTATCACAGTCAGACGATTTATCCTGTAACAATGATGATAATGTGACCCATAGACATAGTTGTCAGAATCAATTTATCACAGTCAGATGATTTATCCTGTAACAATAATGATACTTTGACCTATAGACATAGTGTCAGAGTCAATCTATCGCAGTCAGATGATTTATCCTGTAACAAAAATGGCACTGTGGCCTATAGACTTGGTGTCAGAGTCAATCTATCACAGTCAGGTGATTTATCCTGTAGCAATAATGGTACTGTGGCCTATAGACATGGTGTTAGAGTCAATCTATCACAGTCAGATGATTTATCCTGTAACAATAATGATACCTTGACCAATAGAAATGGTGTCATAGTCAATCTATCACAGTCAGATGATTTATCCCGTAATAATAATGATACTTTGACCTAAAGACATAGTGTCAGAGTCAATCTATCACAGACAGATGATTTTTCCTGTAACAATAAGGATACTGTGGCATATAGACATAGTGTCAGAGTCAATCTATCACAGTGAGATTATTTATCCCGTAACAATAATGATACTGTTACCTATAGGCATGGTATCAGAGTCAATCTATCACAGTCAGATGATTTATCCTGTAACAATAATGATACCTTGACCAATAGAAATGGCGTCAGAGTAAATCTATCACAGTCAGATGATTTATCCTGTACTACTAGTGGTACTGTGGCCAACATACATAGTGTCAGAGTCAATCTATCACAGTCAGATGATATATCCTGTAACAATGATGATGCTGTCACCTACACAAATGATGTCAGAGACAATCTATCACAGTCAGATGATTTATCATATAACACTAATGATACTGTGACCTATAGACATAGTGTCAGAATCAATCTATCACAGTCCGATTATTTATCCTGTAACAATAATGATACCTTGACCAATAGAAATGGTGTCAGAGTCAATCTATCACAGTCAGATGATTTATCCCGTAATAATAATGATACTGTTTCATTAGATAGACCATCTAACATCATAGTACTATCTTACTACACAATAAAAACCAATTATACCAAGCATGTTTCATTAGATAGACCATCTAATATCATAGTACTATATTACTACACAATGAAAACCAATTATACCAAGCATGTTTCATTAGATAGACCATCTAACATCATAATACTATCTTACTACACAATAAAAACCAATTATACCAAGCATGTTTCATTAAATAGACCAACTAACATCATAGTACTATCTTTCTACACAATAAAAACCAATTATACCAAGCATGTTTCATTAGATAGACCATCTAGCATCATAGTACTATCTTATGTCGCAATAAAAACCAATTATACCAAGCATGTTTCATTAGATAGACCATCTAACATCATAGTACTATATTTCTACACAATAAAAACCAATTATACCAAGCATGTTTCAAAAGATAGACCATCTCACATCATAGTACTATCTTTCTTCACAATAAAAAACAATTATACCAAGCATGTTTCATTAGATAGACCATCTAACATCATAGTACTATCTTTCTACACAATAAAAACCAATTATACCAAGCATGTTTCATTAGATAGACCATCTAACATCATAGTACTATCTTATATCGCAATAAAAACCAATTATACCAAGCATGTTTCATTAGATAGACCATCTAACATCATAGTACTATCTTACTACACAATAAAAACCAATTATACCAAGCATGTTTCATTAGATACACCATCTAACATCATAGTACTATCTTTCTTCACAATAAAAACCAATTATACCAAGCATGTTTCATTAGATAGACCATCTAACATCATAGTACTATCTTTCTACACAATAAAAACCATTTATACCAAGCATGTTTCATTAGATAGACCATCTAACATCATAGTACTATCTTATGTCGCAATAAAAACCAATTATACCAAGCATGTTTCATTAGATAGACCATCTAACATCATAGTACTATCTTTATACGCAATAAAAACCAATTATACCAAGCATGTTTCATTAGATGGACCGTCTAACATCATAGTACTATCTTTCTACGCAATAAAAACCAATTATACCAAGCATGTTTCATTAGATAGACCATCTAACATCATAGTACAATCTTTCTGCGCAATAAAAACCAATTATACCAAGCATGTTTCATTAGAAAGACCATCTAACATGATAGTACTATCTTTCTACGCAATAAAAACCAATTATACCAAGCATGTTTCATTAGATAGACCATCTAACATCATAGTACTATCTTTCTACGCAATAAAAACCAATTATATCAAGCATGTATTATTAGATAGACCATCTAACATCATAGTACTATCTTTCTACACAATAAAAACCAATTATACCAAGCATGTTTCATTAGATAGACCATCTAATATCATAGTACTATCTTTCTACACAATAAAAATTAACTATACCAAGCATGTTTCATTAGATAGACCATCTAACATCATAGTACTATCTTTCTACGCAATAAAAACCAATTATACCAAGCATGTTTCATTAGATAGACCATCTAATATCATAGTACTATATTACTACACAATAAAAACCAATTATACCAAGCATGTTTCATTAGATAGACCATCTAACATCATAGTACTATATTTCTACACAATAAAAACCAATTATACCAAGCATGTTTCAAAAGATAGACCATCTCACATCATAGTACTATCTTTCTTCACAATAAAAAACAATTATACCAAGCATGTTTCATTAGATAGACCATCTAACATCATAGTACTCTCTTTCTACACAATAAAAACCAATTATACCAAGCATGTTTCATTAGATAGACCATCTAACATCATAGTACTATCTTATATCGCAATAAAAACCAATTATACCAAGCATGTTTCATTAGATAGACCATCTAACATCATAGTACTATCTTACTACACAATAAAAACCAATTATACCAAGCATGTTTCATTAGATACACCATCTAACATCATAGTACTATCTTTCTTCACAATAAAAACCAATTCTACCAAGCATGTTTCATTAGATAGACCATCTAACATCATAGTACTATCTTTCTACACAATAAAAACCATTTATACCAAGCATGTTTCATTAGATAGACCATCTAACATCATAGTACTATCTTATGTCGCAATAAAAACCAATTATACCAAGCATGTTTCATTAGATAGACCATCTAACATCATAGTACTATCTTTATACGCAATAAAAACCAATTATACCAAGCATGTTTCATTAGATGGACCGTCTAACATCATAGTACTATCTTTCTACGCAATAAAAACCAATTATACCAAGCATGTTTCATTAGATAGACCATCTAACATCATAGTACAATCTTTCTGCGCAATAAAAACCAATTATAACAAGCATGTTTCATTAGAAAGACCATCTAACATCATAGTACTATCTTTCTACGCATAAAAAACCAATTATACCAAGCATGTTTCATTAGATAGACCATCTAACATCATAGTACTATCTTTCTACGCAATAAAAACCAATTATATCAAGCATGTATTATTAGATAGACCATCTAACATCATAGTACTATCTTTCTACACAATAAAAACCAATTAAACCAAGCATGTTTCATTAGATAGACCATCTAATATCATAGTACTATCTTTCTACACAATAAAAATTAACTATACCAAGCATGTTTCATTAGATAGACCATCTAACATCATAGTACTATCTTTCTACGCAATAAAAACCAATTATACCAAGCATGTTTCATTAGATAGACCATCTAATATCATAGTACTATATTACTACACAATAAAAACCAATTATACCAAGCATGTTTCATTAGATAGACCATCTAACATCATAGTACTATATTTCTACACAATAAAAACCAATTATACCAAGCATGTTTCAAAAGATAGACCATCTCACATCATAGTACTATCTTTCTTCACAATAAAAAACAATTATACCAAGCATGTTTCATTAGATAGACCATCTAACATCATAGTACTATCTTTCTACACAATAAAAACCAATTATACCAAGCATGTTTCATTAGATAGACCATCTAACATCATAGTACTATCTTATATCGCAATAAAAACCAATTATACCAAGCATGTTTCATTAGATAGACCATCTAACATCATAGTACTATCTTACTACACAATAAAAACCAATTATACCAAGCATGTTTCATTAGATACACCATCTAACATCATAGTACTATCTTTCTTCACAATAAAAACCAATTATACCAAGCATGTTTCATTAGATAGACCATCTAACATCATAGTACTATCTTTCTACACAATAAAAACCATTTATACCAAGCATGTTTCATTAGATAGACCATCTAACATCATAGTACTATCTTATGTCGCAATAAAAACCAATTATACCAAGCATGTTTCATTAGATAGACCATCTAACATCATAGTACTATCTTTATACGCAATAAAAACCAATTATACCAAGCATGTTTCATTAGATGGACCGTCTAACATCATAGTACTATCTTTCTACGCAATAAAAACCAATTATACCAAGCATGTTTCATTAGATAGACCATCTAACATCATAGTACAATCTTTCTGCGCAATAAAAACCAATTATACCAAGCATGTTTCATTAGAAAGACCATCTAACATCATAGTACTATCTTTCTACGCAATAAAAACCAATTATACCAAGCATGTTTCATTAGATAGACCATCTAACATCATAGTACTATCTTTCTACGCAATAAAAACCAATTATACCAAGCATGTATTATTAGATAGACCATCTAACATCATAGTACTATCTTTCTACACAATAAAAACCAATTATACCAAGCATGTTTCATTAGATAGACCATCTAATATCATAGTACTATCTTTCTACACAATAAAAATTAACTATACCAAGCATGTTTCATTAGATAGACCATCTAACATCATAGTACTATCTTTCTACGCAATAAAAACCAATTATACCAAGCATGTTTCATTAGATAGACCATCTAATATCATAGTACTATATTACTACACAATAAAAAACAATTATACCAAGCATGTTTCATTAGATAGACCATCTAACATCATAGTACTATCTTACTACAAAATAAAAACCAATTATACCAAGCATGTTTCATTAGATACACCATCTAACATCATAGTACTATCTTTCTACGCAATTAAAACCAATTATACCAAGCATGTTTCATTAGATAGACCATCTAACATCATAGTACTATCTTACTACACAATAAAAACCAATTATGCCCAGCATGTTTCATTAGATACACCATCTAACATCATAGTACTATCTTACTACACAATAAAAACCAATTATACCAAGCATGTTTCATTAGATAGACCATCTAACATCATAGTACTATCTTATATCGCAATAAAAACCAATTATACTAAGCATGTTTCATTAGATGGACCGTCTAACATCATAGTACTATCTTTCTACACAATAAAAACCATTTATACCAAGCATGTTTCATTAGATAGACCATCTAACATCATAGTACTATCTTTCTACACAATAAAAACCAATTATACCAAGCATGTTTCATTAGATAGACCATCTAACATCATAGTACTATCTTTCTACACAATAAAAACCAATTATACCAATCAAGTTTCATTAGATAGACCATCTAACATCATAGTACTATCTTTCTACACAATAAAAACCAATTATACAAAGGATGTTTCAATAGTTAGACCATCTAAGATCATAGTACTATCTTTCTACACAATAAAAACCAATTATACCAAGCATGTTTCATTAGATAGACCATCTAACATCATAGTACTATCTTTCTACACAATAAAAACCAATTATACCAAGCATTTTTAAAAAAATAGACCATCTAACATCATAGTATTTTCTTTCTACACAATAAAAACCAATTGTACCAAGTATGTTTCATTAGATAGACCATCTAACATCATAGTACTATCTCTTTACACAATAAAAACAAATTATACAAAGCATGTTTAATTAGATAGACCATCTAACATCATAGTACTATCTTTCTACACAATAAAAACCAATTATACCAATTATGTTTCAAAAGATAGACCATCTAACATCATAGTACTATCTTTCTACACAATAAAAACAAACTATACCAAGCATGTTTGATTAGATAGACCATCTAACATCATAGTACTATCTTTCTACACAATAAAAACCAATTATACCAAGCATATTTCATTAGATAGGCCATCTAACATCATAGTACTATCTTTCTACACAATAAAAACCAATTATACCAAGCATGTTTCATTAGATAGACCATCTAACATCATAGTACTATCTTTTTACACAATAAAAACCAATTATACCAAGCATGTTTCATTAAATAGACCATCTTACATCATAGTACTATCTTTCTACACATTAAAAACCAATTATACCAAGCATGTTCCATTAGATAGACCATCTAACATCATAGTACTATCTTTCTACACAATAAAAACCAACTAAACCAAGCATGTTTCATTAGATAGACCATCTTACATCATAGTACTATCTTTCTACACAATAAAAACCAACTATACCAAGCATGTTTCATTAGATAGACCATCTAACATCATAGTAATATCTTTATACACAATAAAAACCAATTATACCAAGCATGTTTCAAAAGATAGACCATCTAACATCATATTACTATCTTTCTACACAATAAAAACCAATTATACCAAGCATGTTTCATTAGTGAGACCATCTAACATCATAGTACTATCTTTCTACACAATAAATACCAATTATACCAATCATGTTTCATTAGATAGACCATCTAACATCATAGTACTATCTTTCTACACAATAAAAACCAATTATACCCAGCATGTTTCATTAGATAGACCATCTAACATCATAGTACTATCTGCATGTTTCATTAGATAGACCATCTAACATCATAGTACTATCTTTCTACACAATAAAAACCAATTATACCAAGCATGTTTCATTAGATAGACCATCTAACATCATAGTACTATCTTTCTACACAATAAAAACCAATTATACCAAGCATGTTTCATTAGATAGACCATCTAACATCATAGTACTATCTTTCTACACAATAAAAACCAATTATACCAAGCATGTTTCATTAGATAGACCATCTAACATCATAGTACTATCTTTCTACACAATAAAAACCAATTATACAAAGGATGTTTCAATAGTTAGACCATCTAAGATCATAGTACTATCTTTCTACACAATAAAAACCAATTATACCAAGCATGTTTCATTAGATACACCATATAACATCATAGTACTATCTTTCTACACAATAAAAACCAATTATACCAAGCATTTTTAAAAAAATAGACCATCTAACATCATAGTATTTTCTTTCTACACAATAAAAACCAATTATACCAAGTATGTTTCATTAGATAGACCATCTAACATCATAGTGCTATCTCTTTACACAATAAAAACAAATTATACAAAGCATGTTTAATTAGATAGACCATCTAACATCATTGTACTATCTTTCTACACAATAAAAACCAATTTTACCAATTATGTTTCAAAAGATAGACCATCTAACATCATAGTACTATCTTTCTACACAATAAAAACAAATTATACCAAGCATGTTTGATTCGATAGACCATCTAACATCATAGTACTATCTTTCTACACAATAAAAACCAATTATACCAAGCATATTTCATTAGATAGGCCATCTAACATCATAGTACTATCTTTCTACACAATAAAAACCAATTATACCAAGCATGTTTCATTAGATAGACCATCTAACATCATAGTACTATCTTTTTACACAATAAAAACCAATTATACCAAGCATGTTTCATTAGATAGACCATCTTACATCATAGTACTATCTTTCTACACATTAAAAACCAATTATACCAAGCATGTTCCATTAGATAGACCATCTAACATCATAGTACTATCTTTCTACACAATAAAAACCAACTAAACCAAGCATGTTTCATTAGATAGACCATCTTACATCATAGTACTATCTTTCTACACAATAAAAACCAACTATACCAAGCATGTTTCATTAGATAGACCATCTAACATCATAGTAATATCTTTATACACAATAAAAACCAATTATACCAAGCATGTTTCAAAAGATAGACCATCTAACATCATATTACTATATTTCTACACAATAAAAACCAATTATACCAAGCATGTTTCATTAGTGAGACCATCTAACATCATAGTACTATCTTTCTACACAATAAATACCAATTATACCAATCATGTTTCATTAGATAGACCATCTAACATCATAGTACTATCTTTCTACACAATAAAAACCAATTATACCCAGCATGTTTCATTAGATAGACCATCTAACATCATAGTACTATCTGCATGTTTCATTAGATAGACCATCTAACATCATAGTACTATCTTTCTACACAATAAAAACCAATTATACCAAGCATGTTTCATTAGATAGACCATCTAACATCATAGTACTATCTTTCTACACAATAAAAACCAATTATACCAAGCATGTTTCATTAGATAGACCATCTAACATCATAGTACTATCTTTCTACACAATAAAAACCAATTATACCAAGCATGTTTCATTAGATAGACCATCTAACATCATAGTACTATCTTTCTACACAATAAAAACCAATTATACCAAGCATGTTTCATTAGATAGACCATCTAACATCATAGTACTATCTTTCTACACAATAAAAACCAATTATACCAATCAAGTTTCATTAGATAGACCATCTAACATCATAGTACTATCTTTCTACACAATAAAAACCAATTATACAAAGGATGTTTCAATAGTTAGACCATCTAAGATCATAGTACTATCTTTCTACACAATAAAAACCAATTATACCAAGCATGTTTCATTAGATACACCATCTAACATCATAGTACTATCTTTCTACACAATAAAAACCAATTATACCAAGCATTTTTAAAAAAATAGACCATCTAACATCATAGTATTTTCTTTCTACACAATAAAAACCAATTATACCAAGTATGTTTCATTAGATAGACCATCTAACATCATAGTACTATCTCTTTACACAGTAAAAACAAATTATACAAAGCATGTTTAATTAGATAGACCATCTAACATCATAGTACTATCTTTCTACACAGTAAAAACCAATTTTACCAATTATGTTTCAAAAGATAGACCATCTAACATCATAGTACTATCTTTCTACACAATAAAAACAAATTATACCAAGCATGTTTGATTCGATAGACCATCTAACATCATAGTACTATCTTTCTACACAATAAAAACCAATTATACCAAGCATATTTCATTAGATAGGCCATCTAACATCATAGTACTATCTTTCTACACAATAAAAACCAATTATACCAAGCATGTTTCATTAGATAGACCATCTAACATCATAGTACTATCTTTTTACACAATAAAAACCAATTATACCAAGCATGTTTCATTAGATAGACCATCTTACATCATAGTACTATCTTTCTACACATTAAAAACCAATTATACCAAGCATGTTCCATTAGATAGACCATCTAACATCATAGTACTATCTTTCTACACAATAAAAACCAACTAAACCAAGCATGTTTCATTAGATAGACCATCTTACATCATAGTACTATCTTTCTACACAATAAAAACCAACTATACCAAGCATGTTTCATTAGATAGACCATCTAACATCATAGTAATATCTTTATACACAATAAAAACCAATTATACCAAGCATGTTTCAAAAGATAGACCATCTAACATCATATTACTATCTTTCTACACAATAAAAACCAATTATACCAAGCATGTTTCATTAGTGAGACCATCTAACATCATAGTACTATCTTTCTACACAATAAATACCAATTATACCAATCATGTTTCATTAGATAGACCATCTAACATCATAGTACTATCTTTCTACACAATAAAAACCAATTATACCAAGCATGTTTCATTAGATAGACCATCTAACATCATAGTACTATCTTTTTACACAATAAAAACCAATTAAACCAAGCATGTTTCATTAAATAGACCATCTAACATCATAGTACTATCTTTCTACACAATAAAAACCAATTATACCAAGCATGTTTCATTAGATAGACCATCTAACATCATAGTACTATCTTTCTACACAATAAAAACCAATTATACCAAGCATGTTTCATTAGATAAACCATCTAACATCATAGTACTATCTTTCTACACAATAAAAACCAATTATACCAAGCATGTTTCATTAGATAGACCATCTAACATCATAGTAATATCTTATGTCGCAATAAAAACCAATTATACCAAGCATGTTTCATTAAATATGCCATCTAACATCATAGTACTATCTTTCTACAAACTAAAAACCAATTATACCAAGCATGTTTCATTAGATAGACCATCTAACATCATAGTACTATCTTTCTACACAATAATAACCAATTATACCAAGCATGTTTCATTAGATAGACCATCTAACATCATAGTACTATCTTTCTACACAATAAAAACCAATTATACCAAGCATGTTTCATTAGATAGACTATCTAATATCATAGTACTATCTTATGTCGCAATAAAAACCAATTATACCAAGCATGTTTCATTAGATAGACCATCTAACATCATAGTACTATCTTACTACACAATAAAAACCAATTATACCAAGCATGTTTCATTAGATACACCATCTAACATCATAGTACTATCTTTCTACACAATAAAAACCAATTATACCAAGCATGTTTCATTAGATAGACCATCTAACACCATAGTACTATCTTTCTACACAATAAAAACCAATTATACCAAGCATGTTTCATTAGATAAACTAACATCATAGTACTATCTTTCTACACAATAAAAACCAATTATACCAATCAAGTTTCATTAGATAGACCATCTAACATCATAGTACTATATTTCTACACAATAAAAACCAATTATACAAAGGATGTTTCAATAGATAGACCATCTAACATCATAGTACTATCTTTCTACACAATAAAAACAAATTATACCAAGCATGTTTCATTAGATAGACCATCTAACATCATAGTACTATCTTTCTACACAATAAAAACCAATTATACCAAGCATTTTTAGAAAAAATAGACCATCTAACATCATAGTATTTTCTTTCTACACAATAAAAACCAATTATACCAAGTATGTTTCATTAGATAGACCATCTAACATCATAGTACTATCTTTTTACACAATAAAAACAAATAATACAAAGCATGTTTAATTAGATAGACCATCTAACATCATAGTACTATCTTTCTACACAATAAAAACCAATTATACCAAGCATGTTTCAAAAGATAGACCATCTAACATCATAGTAGTATCTTATGTCGCAATAAAAACAAATTATACCAAGCATGTTTGATTAGATAGACCATCTAACATCATAGTACTATCTTTCTACACAATCAAAACCAATTATACCAAGCATGTTTCATAAGATAGACCATCTAACATCATAGTACTATCTTTCTACACAATCAAAACCAATTATACCAAGCATATTTCATTAGATAGACCATCTAACATCATAGTACTATTTTATGTCGCAGTAAAAACCAATTATACCAAGCATGTTTCATTAGATAGACCATCTAACATCATAGTACTATCTTTTTACAAAATAAAAACCAATTATACCAAGCATGTTTCATTAGATAGACCATCTTCATTAGATAGACCATCTAACATCATAGTACTATCTTTCTACAAAATAAAAACCAATTATACCAAGCATGTTTCATTAGATAGACCATCTAACATCATATTACTATCTTTTTACACAATAAAAACCAATTATACCAAGCATGTTTCATTAGTGAGACCATCTAACATCATAGTAATATCTTTCTACACAATAAAAACCAATTATACCAAGCATGTTTCATTAGATAGACCATCTAACATCATAGTACTATCTTATGTCGCAATAAAAACCAATTATACCAAGCATGTTTCATTAAATATGCCATCTAACATCATAGTACTATCTTTCTACAAACTAAAAACCAATTATACCAAGCATGTTTCATTAGATAGACCATCTAACATCATAGTACTATCTTTCTACACAATAATAACCAATTATACCAAGCATGTTTCATTAGATAGACCATCTAACATCATAGTACTATCTTTCTACACAATAAAAACCAATTATACCAAGCATGTTTCATTAGATAGACTATCTAATATCATAGTACTATCTTATGTCGCAATAAAAACCAATTATACCAAGCATGTTTCATTAGATAGACCATCTAACATCATAGTACTATCTTACTACACAATAAAAACCAATTATACCAAGCATGTTTCATTAGATACACCATCTAACATCATAGTACTATCTTTCTACACAATAAAAACCAATTATACCAAGCATGTTTCATTAGATAGACCATCTAACATCATAGTACTATCTTTCTACACAATAAAAACCAATTATACCAAGCATGTTTCATTAAATAAACTAACATCATAGTACTATCTTTCTACACAATAAAAACCAATTATACCAATCAAGTTTCATTAGATAGACCATCTAACATCATAGTACTATATTTCTACACAATAAAAACCAATTATACAAAGGATGTTTCAATAGATAGACCATCTAACATCATAGTACTATCTTTCTACACAATAAAAACAAATTATACCAAGCATGTTTCATTAGATAGACCATCTAACATCATAGTACTATCTTTCTACACAATAAAAACCAATTATACCAAGCATTTTTAGAAAAAATAGACCATCTAACATCATAGTATTTTCTTTCTACACAATAAAAACCAATTATACCAAGTATGTTTCATAAGATAGACCATCTAACATCATAGTACTATCTTTTTACACAATAAAAACAAATAATACAAAGCATGTTTAATTAGATAGACCATCTAACATCATAGTACTATCTTTCTACACAATAAAAACCAATTATACCAAGCATGTTTCAAAAGATAGACCATCTAACATCATAGTACTATCTTTCTACACAATAAAAACAAATTATACCAAGCATGTTTGATTAGATAGACCATATAACATCATAGTACTATCTTTCTACACAATAAAAACCAATTATACCAAGCATGTTTCATAAGATAGACCATCTAACATCATAGTACTATCTTTCTACACAATCAAAACCAATTATACCAAGCATATTTCATTAGATAGACCATCTAACATCATAGTACTATTTTATGTCGCAGTAAAAACCAATTATACCAAGCATGTTTCATTAGATAGACCATCTAACATCATAGTACTATCTTTTTACAAAATAAAAACCAATTATACCAAGCATGTTTCATTAGATAGACCATCTAACATCATAGTAGTATCTTATGTCGCAATAAAAACCAATTATACCAAGCATGTTTCATTAGATAGACCATCTAACATCATAGTACTATCTTTCTACAAAATAAAAACCAATTATACCAAGCATGTTTCATTAGATAGACCATCTAACATCATATTACTATCTTTCTACACAATAAAAACCAATTATACCAAGCATGTTTCATTAGTGAGACCATCTAACATCATAGTAATATCTTTCTACACAATAAAAACCAATTATACCAAGCATGTTTCATTAGATAGACCATCTAACATCATAGTACTATCTTTCTTCACAATAAAAACCAATTATACCAAGCATGTTTCATTAGATAGACCATCTACCATTATAGCACTATCTTTCTACACAATAAAAACCAATTATATCAAGCATGTTTCATTAGATAGACAATCTAACATCATAGTACTATCTTATGTCGCAATAAAAATCAATTATACCAAGCATGTTTCATTAGATAGACCATCTAACATCATAGTACTATCTTTCTACACAATAAAAACCAATTATACCAAGCATGTTTCATAAGATAGACCATCTAACATCATAGTACTATCTTTCTACACAATAAAAACCAATTATACCAAGCATATTTCATTAGATAGACCATCTAACATCATAGTACTATCTTTCTACACAATAAAAACCAATTATACCAAGCATGTTTCATTAGATAGACCATCTTACATCATAGTACTTTCTTATGTCGCAATAAAAACCAATTATACCAAGCATGTTTCATTAAATATGCCATCTAACATCATAGTACTATCTTTCTACAAACTAAAAACCAATTATACCAAGCATGTTTCATTAGATAGACCATCTAACATCATAGTACTATCTTTCTACACAATAATAACCAATTATACCAAGCATGTTTCATTAGATAGACCATCTAACATCATAGTACTATCTTTCTACACAATAAAAACCAATTATACCAAGCATGTTTCATTAGATAGACTATCTAACATCATAGTACTATCTTATGTCGCAGTAAAAACCAATTATACCAAGCATGTTTCATTAGATAGACCATCTAACATCATAGTACTATCTTACTACACAATAAAAACCAATTATACCAAGCATGTTTCATTAGATACACCATCTAACATCATAGTACTATCTTTCTACACAA
Source organism: Mytilus galloprovincialis (assembly GCF_965363235.1). Taxonomy (NCBI): domain Eukaryota; kingdom Metazoa; phylum Mollusca; class Bivalvia; order Mytilida; family Mytilidae; genus Mytilus; species Mytilus galloprovincialis. The sequence goes on from NC_134851.1 coordinate 53,262,065, forward strand.
TAAAAACCAATTATACCAAGCATGTTTCATTAGATACACCATCTAACATCATAGTACTATCTTTCTACACAATAAAAACCAATTATACCAAGCACATTTCATTAGATAGACCATCTAACATCATAGTACTATCTTTCTACACAATAAAAACCAATTATACTAAGCATGTTTCATTAGATAGACCATCTAACATCATAGTACTATCTTATGTCGCAATAAAAACCAATTATACCAAGCATGTTTCATTAAATATGCCATCTAACATCATAGTACTATCTTTCTACAAACTAAAAACCAATTATACCAAGCATGTTTCATTGGATAGACCATCTAACATCATAGTACTATCTTTCTACACAATAATAACCAATTATACCAAGCATGTTTCAGTAGATAGACTATCTAACATCATAGTACTATCTTTCTACACAATAAAAACCAATTATACCAAGCATGTTTCATTAGATAGACTATCTAACATCATAGTACTATTTTATGTCGCAATAAAAACCAATTATACCAAGCATGTTTTATTAGATAGACCATCTAACATCATAGTACTATCTTACTACACAATAAAAACCAATTATACCAAGCATGTTTCATTAGATACACCATCTAACATCATAGTACTATCTTTCTACACAATAAAAACCAATTATACCAAGCATGTTTCATTAGATAGACCATCTAACATCATAGTGCTATCTTTCTACAAAATAAAAACCAATTATACGAAGCATGTTTCATTAGATAGACCATCTAACATCATAGTACTATCTTTCTACACAATAAAAACCAATTATACCAAGCATGTTTCATTAGATAGACCATCTAACATCATAGTACTATCTTTTTACAAAATAAAAACCAATTATACCAAGCATGTTTCATTAGATAGACCATCTAACATGATAATAGTATCTTATGTCGCAATAAAAACCAATTATACCAAGCATGTTTCATTAGATAGACCATCTAACATCATAGTACTATCTTTCTACAAAATAAAAACCAATTATACCAAGCATGTTTCATTAGATAGACCATCTAACATCATATTACTATCTTTCTACATAATAAAAACCAATTATACCAAGCATGTTTCATTAGTGAGACCATCTAACATCATAGTAATATCTTTCTACACAATAAAAACCAATTATACCAAGCATGTTTCATTAGATAGACCATCTAACATCATAGTACTATCTTTCTACACAATAAAAACCAATTATACCAAGCATGTTTCATTAGATAGACCATCTAACATTATAGTACTATCTTGCTACACAATAAAAACCAATTATACCAAGCATGTTTCATTAAATAGACCATCTTACATCATAGTACTATCTTATGTCGCAATAAAAACCAATGATACCAAGCATGTTTCATTAGATAGACCATATAACATCATAGTACTATCTTTTTACACAATACAAACCATCTTACATCATAGTACTATCTTGCTACACAATAAAAACCAATTATACCAAGCATGTTTCATTAGATAGACCATCTTACATCATAGTACTATCTTATGTCGCAATAAAAACCAATTATACCAAGCATGTTTCATTAGATAGACCATATAACATCATAGTACTATCTTTTTACACAATACAAACCAATTATACCAAGCATGTTTCATTAGATAGACCATCTAACATCATAGTACTATCTTTCTACACAATAAAAACCAATTATACAAAGGATGTTTCAATAGATAGACCATCTAACATCATAGTACTATCTTCCTACACAATAAAAACAAATTATACCAAGCATGTTTCATTAGATAGACCATCTAACATCATAGTACTATCTTTCTACACAATAAAAAACAATTATACCAAGCATTTTAAAAAAAATAGACCATCTAACATCATAGTATTATCTTTCTACACAATAAAAACCAATTATACCAAGCATATTTCATTAGATAGACCATCTAACATCATAGTACTATCTTTCTACACAATAAAAACCAATTATACCAAGCATGTTTCATTAGATAGACCATCTAACATCATAGTACTATCTTATGTCGCAATAAAAACCAATTATACCAAGCATGTTTCATTAAATATGCCATCTAACATCATAGTACTATCTTTCTACAAACTAAAAACCAATTATACCAAGCATGTTTCATTAGATAGACCATCTAACATCATAGTACTATCTTTCTACACAATAATAACCAATTATACCAAGCATGTTTCATTAGATAGACCATCTAACATCATAGTACTATCTTTCTACACAATAATAACCAATTATACCAAGCATGTTTCATTAGATAGACCATCTAACATCATAGTACTATCTTTCTACACAATAAAAACCAATTATACCAAGCATGTTTCATTAGATAGACTATCTAACATCATAGTACTATTTTATGTCGCAATAAAAACCAATTATACCAAGCATGTTTCATTAGATAGACCATCTAACATCATAGTACTATCTTACTACACAATAAAAACCAATTATACCAAGCATGTTTCATTAGATACACCATCTAACATCATAGTACTATCTTTCTACACAATAAAAACCAATTATACCAAGCATGTTTCATTAGATAGACCATCTAACATCATAGTACTATCTTTCTACAAAATAAAAACCAATTATACGAAGCATGTTTCATTAGATAGACCATCTAACATCATAGTACTATCTTTCTACACAATAAAAACCAATTATACCAAGCATGTTTCATTAGATAGACCATCTAACATCATAGTACTATCTTTTTACAAAATAAAAACCAATTATACCAAGCATGTTTCATTAGATAGACCATCTAACATCATAGTAGTATCTTATGTCGCATAAAAAACCAATTATACCAAGCATGTTTCATTAGATAGACCATCTAACATCATAGTACTATCTTTCTACAAAATAAAAACCAATTATACCAAGCATGTTTCATTACATAGACCATCTAACATCATATTACTATCTTTCTACATAATAAAAACCAATTATACCAAGCATGTTTCATTAGTGAGACCATCTAACATCATAGTAATATCTTTCTACACAATAAAAACCAATTATACCAAGCATGTTTCATTAGATAGACCATCTAACATCATAGTACTATCTTTCTACACAATAAAAACCAATTATACCAAGCATGTTTCATTAGATAGACCATCTAACATTATAGTACTATCTTGCTACACAATAAAAACCAATTATACCAAGCATGTTTCATTAGATAGACCATCTTACATCATAGTACTATCTTATGTCGCAATAAAAACCAATGATACCAAGCATGTTTCATTAGATAGACCATATAACATCATAGTACTATCTTTTTACACAATACAAACCATCTTACATCATAGTACTATCTTGCTACACAATAAAAACCAATTATACCAAGCATGTTTCATTAGATAGACCATCTTACATCATAGTACTATCTTATGTCGCAATAAAAACCAATTATACCAAGCATGTTTCATTAGATAGACCATATAACATCATAGTACTATCTTTTTACACAATACAAACCAATTATACCAAGCATGTTTCATTAGATAGACCATCTAACATCATAGTACTATCTTTCTACACAATAAAAACCAATTATACAAAGGATGTTTCAATAGATAGACCATCTAACATCATAGTACTATCTTTCTACACAATAAAAACAAATTATACCAAGCATGTTTCATTAGATAGACCATCTAACATCATAGTACTATCTTTCTACACAATAAAAAACAATTATACCAAGCATTTTAAAAAAAATAGACCATCTAACATCATAGTATTATCTTTCTACACAATAAAAACCAATTATACCAAGCATATTTCATTAGATAGACCATCTAACATCATAGTACTATCTTTCTACACAATAAAAACCAATTATACCAAGCATGTTTCATTAGATAGACCATCTAACATCATAGTACTATCTTATGTCGCAATAAAAACCAATTATACCAAGCATGTTTCATTAAATATGCCATCTAACATCATAGTACTATCTTTCTACAAACTAAAAACCAATTATACCAAGCATGTTTCATTAGATAGACCATCTAACATCATAGTACTATCTTTCTACACAATAATAACCAATTATACCAAGCATGTTTCATTAGATAGACCATCTAACATCATAGTACTATCTTTCTACACAATAAAAACCAATTATACCAAGCATGTTTCATTAGATAGACTATCTAACATCATAGTACTATTTTATGTCGCAATAAAAACCAATTATACCAAGCATGTTTCATTAGATAGACCATCTAACATCATAGTACTATCTTACTACACAATAAAAACCAATTATACCAAGCATGTTTCATTAGATACACCATCTAACATCATAGTACTATCTTTCTACACAATAAAAACCAATTATACCAAGCATGTTTCATTAGATAGACCATCTAACATCATAGTACTATCTTTCTACAAAATAAAAACCAATTATACGAAGCATGTTTCATTAGATAGACCATCTAACATCATAGTACTATCTTTCTACACAATAAAAACCAATTATACCAAGCATGTTTCATTAGATAGACCATCTAACATCATAGTACTATCTTTTTACAAAATAAAAACCAATTATACCAAGCATGTTTCATTAGATAGACCATCTAACATCATAGTAGTATCTTATGTCGCAATAAAAACCAATTATACCAAGCATGTTTCATTAGATAGACCATCTAACATCATAGTACTATCTTTCTACAAAATAAAAACCAATTAAACCAAGCATGTTTCATTAGATAGACCATCTAACATCATATTACTATCTTTCTACATAATAAAAACCAATTATACCAAGCATGTTTCATTAGTGAGACCATCTCACATCATAGTAATATCTTTCTACACAATAAAAACCAATTATACCAAGCATGTTTCATTAGATAGACCATCTAACATCATAGTACTATCTTTCTACACAATAAAAACCAATTATACCAAGCATGTTTCATTAGATAGACCATCTAACATTATAGTACTATCTTGCTACACAATAAAAACCAATTATACCAAGCATGTTTCATTAGATAGACCATCTTACATCATAGTACTATCTTATGTCGCAATAAAAACCAATGATACCAAGCATGTTTCATTAGATAGACCATATAACATCATAGTACTATCTTTTTACACAATACAAACCATCTTACATCATAGTACTATCTTGCTACACAATAAAAACCAATTATACCAAGCATGTTTCATTAGATAGACCATCTTACATCATAGTACTATCTTATGTCGCAATAAAAACCAATTATACCAAGCATGTTTCATTAGATAGACCATATAACATCATAGTACTATCTTTTTACACAATACAAACCAATTATACCAAGCATGTTTCATTAGATAGACCATCTAACATCATAGTACTATCTTTCTACACAATAAAAACCAATTATACAAAGGATGTTTCAATAGATAGACCATCTAACATCATAGTACTATCTTTCTACACAATAAAAACAAATTATACCAAGCATGTTTCATTAGATAGACCATCTAACATCATAGTACTATCTTTCTACACAATAAAAAACAATTATACCAAGCATTTTAAAAAAAATAGACCATCTAACATCATAGTATTATCTTTCTACACAATAAAAACCAATTATACCAAGCATATTTCATTAGATAGACCATCCAACATCATAGTACTATCTTTCTACACAATAAAAACCAATTATACCAAGCATGTTTCATTAGATAGACCATCTAACATCATAGTACTATCTTATGTCGCAATAAAAACCAATTATACCAAGCATGTTTCATTAAATATGCCATCTAACATCATAGTACTATCTTTCTACAAACTAAAAACCAATTATACCAAGCATGTTTCATTAGATAGACCATCTAACATCATATTACTATCTTTCTACACAATAATAACCAATTATACCAAGCATGTTTCATTAGATAGACCATCTAACATCATAGTACTATCTTTCTACACAATAATAACCAATTATACCAAGCATGTTTCATTAGATAGACCATCTAACATCATAGTACTATCTTTCTACACAATAAAAACCAATTATACCAAGCATGTTTCATTAGATAGACTATCTAACATCATAGTACTATTTTATGTCGCAATAAAAACCAATTATACCAAGCATGTTTCATTAGATAGACCATCTAACATCATAGTACTATCTTACTACACAATAAAAACCAATTATACCAAGCATGTTTCATTAGATACACCATCTAACATCATAGTACTATCTTTCTACACAATAAAAACCAATTATACCAAGCATGTTTCATTAGATAGACCATCTAACATCATAGTACTATCTTTCTACAAAATAAAAACCAATTATACGAAGCATGTTTCATTAGATAGACCATCTAACATCATAGTACTATCTTTCTACACAATAAAAACCAATTATACCAAGCATGTTTCATTAGATAGACCATCTAACATCATAGTACTATCTTTTTACAAAATAAAAACCAATTATACCAAGCATGTTTCATTAGATAGACCATCTAACATCATAGTAGTATCTTATGTCGCAATAAAAACCAATTATACCAAGCATGTTTCATTAGATAGACCATCTAACATCATAGTACTATCTTTCTACAAAATAAAAACCAATTATACCAAGCATGTTTCATTAGATAGACCATCTAACATCATATTACTATCTTTCTACATAATAAAAACCAATTATACCAAGCATGTTTCATTAGTGAGACCATCTAACATCATAGTAATATCTTTCTACACAATAAAAACCAATTATACCAAGCATGTTTCATTAGATAGACCATCTAACATCATAGTACTATCTTTCTACACAATAAAAACCAATTATACCAAGCATGTTTCATTAGATAGACCATCTAACATTATAGTACTATCTTGCTACACAATAAAAACCAATTATACCAAGCATGTTTCATTAGATAGACCATCTTACATCATAGTACTATCTTATGTCGCAATAAAAACCAATGATACCAAGCATGTTTCATTAGATAGACCATATAACATCATAGTACTATCTTTTTACACAATACAAACCATCTTACATCATAGTACTATCTTGCTACACAATAAAAACCAATTATACCAAGCATGTTTCATTAGATAGACCATCTTACATCATAGTACTATCTTATGTCGCAATAAAAACCAATTATACCAAGCATGTTTCATTAGATAGACCATATAACATCATAGTACTATCTTTTTACACAATACAAACCAATTATACCAAGCATGTTTCATTAGATAGACCATCTAACATCATAGTACTATCTTTCTACACAAAAAAAACCAATTATACAAAGGATGTTTCAATAGATAGACCATCTAACATCATAGTACTATCTTTCTACACAATAAAAACAAATTATACCAAGCATGTTTCATTAGATAGACCATCTAACATCATAGTACTATCTTTCTACACAATAAAAAACAATTATACCAAGCATTTTAAAAAAAATAGACCATCTAACATCATAGTATTATCTTTCTACACAATAAAAACCAATTATACCAAGCATATTTCATTAGATAGACCATCTAACATCATAGTACTATCTTTCTACACAATAAAAACCAATTATACCAAGCATGTTTCATTAGATAGACCATCTAACATCATAGTACTATCTTATGTCGCAATAAAAACCAATTATACCAAGCATGTTTCATTAAATATGCCATCTAACATCATAGTACTATCTTTCTACAAACTAAAAACCAATTATACCAAGCATGTTTCATTAGATAGACCATCTAACATCATAGTACTATCTTTCTACACAATAATAACCAATTATACCAAGCATGTTTCATTAGATAGACCATCTAACATCATAGTACTATCTTTCTACACAATAAAAACCAATTATACCAAGCATGTTTCATTAGATAGACTATCTAACATCATAGTACTATCTTATGTCGCAATAAAAACCAATTATACCAAGCATGTTTCATTAGATAGACCATCTAACATCATAGTACTATCTTACTACACAATAAAAACCAATTATACCAAGCATGTTTCATTAGATACACCATCTAACATCATAGTACTATCTTTCTACACAATAAAAACCAATTATACCAAGCATGTTTCATTAGATAGACCATCTAACATCATAGTACTATCTTTCTACACAATAAAAACCAATTATACCAAGCATGTTTCATAAGATAGACCATCTAACATCATAGTACTATCTTTCTACACAATAAAAACCAATTATACCTAGCATATTTCATTAGATAGACCATCTAACATCATAGTACTATCTTTCTACACAATAAAAACCAATTATACCAAGCATGTTTCATTAGATAGACCATCTAACATCATAGTACTATCTTATGTCGCAATAAAAACCAATTATACCAAGCATGTTTCATTAAATATGCCATCTAACATCATAGTACTATCTTTCTACAAACTAAAAACCAATTATACCAAGCATGTTTCATAAGATAGACCATCTAACATCATAGTACTATCTTTCTACACAATAAAAACCAATTATACCAAGCATATTTCATTAGATAGACCATCTTACATCATAGTACTATCTTTCTACACAATAAAAACAAATTATACCAAGCATGTTTCATTAGATAGACCATCTAACATCATAGTACTATCTTATGTCGCAATAAAAACCAATTATACCAAGCATGTTTCATTAAATATGCCATCTAACATCATAGTACTATCTTTCTACAAACTAAAAACCAATTATACCAAGCATGTTTCATTAGATAGACCATCTAACATCATAGTACTATCTTTCTACACAATAATAACCAATTATACCAAGCATGTTTCATTAGATAGACCATCTAACATCATAGTACTATCTTTCTACCCAATAAAAACCAATTATACCAAGCATGTTTCATTAGATAGACTATCTAACATCATAGTACTATCTTGTGTCGCAATAAAAACCAATTATACCAAGCATGTTTCATTAGATAGACCATCTAACATCATAGTACTATCTTACTACACAATAAAAACCAATTATACCAAGCATGTTTCATTAGATACACCATCTAACATCATAGTACTATCTTTCTACACAATAACAACCAATTATACCAAGCATGTTTCATTAGATAGACCATCTAACATCATAGTACTATCTTTCTACACAATAAAAACCAATTATACCAAGCATGTTTCATTAGATAAACTAACATCATAGTACTATCTTTCTACACAATAAAAAGCAATTATACCAATCAAGTTTCATTAGATAGACCATCTAACATCATAGTACTATCTTTCTACACAATAAAAACCAATTATACAAAGGATGTTTCAATAGATAGACCATCTAACATCATAGTACTATCTTTCTACACAATAAAAACAAATTATACCAAGCATGTTTCATTAGATAGACCATCTAACATCATAGTACTATCTTTCTACACAATAAAAACCAATTATACCAAGCATTTTTAAAAAAAATAGACCATCTAACATCATAGTATTTTCTTTCTACACAATAAAAACCAATTATACCAAGTATGTTTCATTAGATAGACCATCTAACATCATAGTACTATCTTTTAACACAATAAAAACAAATAATACAAAGCATGTTTAATTAGATAGACCATCTAACATCATAGTACTATCTTTCTACACAATAAAAACCAATTATACCAAGCATGTTTCAAAAGATAGACCATCTAACATCATAGTACTATCTTTCTACACAATAAAAACAAATTGTACCAAGCATGTTTGATTAGATAGACCATCTAACATCATAGTACTATCTTTCTACACAATAAAAACCAATTATACCAAGCATGTTTCATAAGATAGACCATCTAACATCATAGTACTATCTTTCTACACAATAAAAACCAATTATACCAAGCATATTTCATTAGATAGACCATCTAACATCATAGTACTATTTTATGTCGCAGTAAAAACCAATTATACCAAGCATGTTTCATTAGATAGACCATCTAACATCATAGTACTATCTTTTTACAAAATAAAAACCAATTATACCAAGCATGTTTCATTAGATAGACCATCTAACATCATAGTAGTATCTTATGTCGCAATAAAAACCAATTATACCAAGCATGTTTCATTAGATAGACCATCTAACATCATAGTACTATCTTTCTACAAAATAAAAACCAATTATACCAAGCATGTTTCATTAGATAGACCATCTAACATCATATTACTATCTTTCTACACAATAAAAACCAATTATACCAAGCATGTTTCATTAGTGAGACCATCTAACATCATAGTAATATCTTTCTACACAATAAAAACCAATTATACCAAGCATGTTTCATTAGATAGACCATCTAACATCATAGTACTATCTTTTTTCACAATAAAAACCAATTATACCAAGCATGTTTCATTAAATAGACCATCTACCATCATAGTACTATCTTTCTACACAATAAAAACCAATTATATCAAGCATGTTTCATTAGATAGACAATCTAACATCATAGTACTATCTTATGTCGCAATAAAAATCAATTATACCAAGCATGTTTCATTAGATAGACCATCTAACATCATAGTACTATCTTTCTACACAATAAAAACCAATTATACCAAGCATGTTTCATCAGATAGACCATCTAACATCATAGTACTATCTTTCTACACAATAAAAACCAATTATACCAAGCATATTTCATTAGATAGACCATCTAACATCATAGTACTATCTTTCTACACAATAAAAACCAATTATACCAAGCATGTTTCATTAGATAGACCATCTAACATCATAGTACTTTCTTATGTCGCAATAAAAACCAATTATACCAAGCATGTTTCAATAAATATGCCATCTAACATCATAGTACTATCTTTCTACAAACTAAAAACCAATTATACCAAGCATGTTTCATTAGATAGACCATCTAACATCATAGTACTATCTTTCTACACAATAATAACCAATTATACCAAGCATGTTTCATTAGATAGACCATCTAACATCATAGTACTATCTTTCTACACAATAAAAACCAATTATACCAAGCATGTTTCATTAGATAGACTATCTAACATCATAGTACTATCTTATGTCGCAGTAAAAACCAATTATACCAAGCATGTTTCATTAGATAGACCATCTAACATCATAGTACTATCTTACTACACAATAAAAACCAATTATACCAAGCATGTTTCATTAGATACACCATCTAACATCATAGTACTATCTTTCTACACAATAAAAACCAATTATACCAAGCATGTTTCATTAGATACACCATCTAACATCATAGTACTATCTTTCTACACAATAAAAACCAATTATACCAAGCATGTTTCATAAGATAGACCATCTAACATCATAGTACTATCTTTCTACACAATAAAAACCAATTATACCAAGCACATTTCATTAGATAGACCATCTAACATCATAGTACTATCTTTCTACACAATAAAAACCAATTATACTAAGCATGTTTCATTAGATAGACCATCTAACATCATAGTACTATCTTATGTCGCAATAAAAACCAATTATACCAAGCATGTTTCATTAAATATGCCATCTAACATCATAGTACTATCTTTCTACACAATAAAAACCAATTATACCAAGCATGTTTCATTAGATAGACTATCTAACATCATAGTACTATCTTATGTCGCAATAAAAACCAATTATACCAAGCATGTTTCATTAGATAGACCATCTAACATCATAGTACTATCTTACTACACAATAAAAACCAATTATACCAAGCATGTTTCATTAGATACACCATCTAACATCATAGTACTATCTTTCTACACAATAAAAACCAATTATACCAAGCATGTTTCATTAGATAGACCATCTAACATCATAGTACTATCTTTCTACACAATAAAAACCAATTATACCAAGCATGTTTCATAAGATAGACCATCTAACATCATAGTACTATCTTTCTACACAATAAAAACCAATTATACCTAGCATATTTCATTAGATAGACCATCTAACATCATAGTACTATCTTTCTACACAATAAAAACCAATTATACCAAGCATGTTTCATTAGATAGACCATCTAACATCATAGTACTATCTTATGTCGCAATAAAAACCAATTATACCAAGCATGTTTCATTAAATATGCCATCTAACATCATAGTACTATCTTTCTACAAACTAAAAACCAATTATACCAAGCATGTTTCATAAGATAGACCATCTAACATCATAGTACTATCTTTCTACACAATAAAAACCAATTATACCAAGCATATTTCATTAGATAGACCATCTTACATCATAGTACTATCTTTCTACACAATAAAAACAAATTATACCAAGCATGTTTCATTAGATAGACCATCTAACATCATAGTACTATCTTATGTCGCAATAAAAACCAATTATACCAAGCATGTTTCATTAAATATGCCATCTAACATCATAGTACTATCTTTCTACAAACTAAAAACCAATTATACCAAGCATGTTTCATTAGATAGACCATCTAACATCATAGTACTATCTTTCTACACAATAATAACCAATTATACCAAGCATGTTTCATTAGATAGACCATCTAACATCATAGTACTATCTTTCTACCCAATAAAAACCAATTATACCAAGCATGTTTCATTAGATAGACTATCTAACATCATAGTACTATCTTGTGTCGCAATAAAAACCAATTATACCAAGCATGTTTCATTAGATAGACCATCTAACATCATAGTACTATCTTACTACACAATAAAAACCAATTATACCAAGCATGTTTCATTAGATACACCATCTAACATCATAGTACTATCTTTCTACACAATAACAACCAATTATACCAAGCATGTTTCATTAGATAGACCATCTAACATCATAGTACTATCTTTCTACACAATAAAAACCAATTATACCAAGCATGTTTCATTAGATAAACTAACATCATAGTACTATCTTTCTACACAATAAAAAGCAATTATACCAATCAAGTTTCATTAGATAGACCATCTAACATCATAGTACTATCTTTCTACACAATAAAAACCAATTATACAAAGGATGTTTCAATAGATAGACCATCTAACATCATAGTACTATCTTTCTACACAATAAAAACAAATTATACCAAGCATGTTTCATTAGATAGACCATCTAACATCATAGTACTATCTTATGTCGCAATAAAAACCAATTATACCAAGCATGTTTCATTAAATATGCCATCTAACATCATAGTACTATCTTTCTACACAATAAAAACCAATTATACCAAGCATGTTTCATTAGATAGACTATCTAACATCATAGTACTATCTTATGTCGCAATAAAAACCAATTATACCAAGCATGTTTCATTAGATAGACCATCTAACATCATAGTACTATCTTACTACACAATAAAAACCAATTATACCAAGCATGTTTCATTAGATACACCATCTAACATCATAGTACTATCTTTCTACACAATAAAAACCAATTATACCAAGCATGTTTCATTAGATAGACCATCTAACATCATAGTACTATCTTTCTACACAATAAAAACCAATTATACCAAGCATGTTTCATAAGATAGACCATCTAACATCATAGTACTATCTTTCTACACAATAAAAACCAATTATACCTAGCATATTTCATTAGATAGACCATCTAACATCATAGTACTATCTTTCTACACAATAAAAACCAATTATACCAAGCATGTTTCATTAGATAGACCATCTAACATCATAGTACTATCTTATGTCGCAATAAAAACCAATTATACCAAGCATGTTTCATTAAATATGCCATCTAACATCATAGTACTATCTTTCTACAAACTAAAAACCAATTATACCAAGCATGTTTCATAAGATAGACCATCTAACATCATAGTACTATCTTTCTACACAATAAAAACCAATTATACCAAGCATATTTCATTAGATAGACCATCTTACATCATAGTACTATCTTTCTACACAATAAAAACAAATTATACCAAGCATGTTTCATTAGATAGACCATCTAACATCATAGTACTATCTTATGTCGCAATAAAAACCAATTATACCAAGCATGTTTCATTAAATATGCCATCTAACATCATAGTACTATCTTTCTACAAACTAAAAACCAATTATACCAAGCATGTTTCATTAGATAGACCATCTAACATCATAGTACTATCTTTCTACACAATAATAACCAATTATACCAAGCATGTTTCATTAGATAGACCATCTAACATCATAGTACTATCTTTCTACCCAATAAAAACCAATTATACCAAGCATGTTTCATTAGATAGACTATCTAACATCATAGTACTATCTTGTGTCGCAATAAAAACCAATTATACCAAGCATGTTTCATTAGATAGACCATCTAACATCATAGTACTATCTTACTACACAATAAAAACCAATTATACCAAGCATGTTTCATTAGATACACCATCTAACATCATAGTACTATCTTTCTACACAATAACAACCAATTATACCAAGCATGTTTCATTAGATAGACCATCTAACATCATAGTACTATCTTTCTACACAATAAAAACCAATTATACCAAGCATGTTTCATTAGATAAACTAACATCATAGTACTATCTTTCTACACAATAAAAAGCAATTATACCAATCAAGTTTCATTAGATAGACCATCTAACATCATAGTACTATCTTTCTACACAATAAAAACCAATTATACAAAGGATGTTTCAATAGATAGACCATCTAACATCATAGTACTATCTTTCTACACAATAAAAACAAATTATACCAAGCATGTTTCATTAGATAGACCATCTAACATCATAGTACTATCTTTCTACACAATAAAAACCAATTATACCAAGCATTTTTAAAAAAAATAGACCATCTAACATCATAGTATTTTCTTTCTACACAATAAAAACCAATTATACCAAGTATGTTTCATTAGATAGACCATCTAACATCATAGTACTATCTTTTAACACAATAAAAACAAATAATACAAAGCATGTTTAATTAGATAGACCATCTAACATCATAGTACTATCTTTCTACACAATAAAAACCAATTATACCAAGCATGTTTCAAAAGATAGACCATCTAACATCATAGTACTATCTTTCTACACAATAAAAACAAATTGTACCAAGCATGTTTGATTAGATAGACCATCTAACATCATAGTACTATCTTTCTACACAATAAAAACCAATTATACCAAGCATGTTTCATAAGATAGACCATCTAACATCATAGTACTATCTTTCTACACAATAAAAACCAATTATACCAAGCATATTTCATTAGATAGACCATCTAACATCATAGTACTATTTTATGTCGCAGTAAAAACCAATTATACCAAGCATGTTTCATTAGATAGACCATCTAACATCATAGTACTATCTTTTTACAAAATAAAAACCAATTATACCAAGCATGTTTCATTAGATAGACCATCTAACATCATAGTAGTATCTTATGTCGCAATAAAAACCAATTATACCAAGCATGTTTCATTAGATAGACCATCTAACATCATAGTACTATCTTTCTACAAAATAAAAACCAATTATACCAAGCATGTTTCATTAGATAGACCATCTAACATCATATTACTATCTTTCTACACAATAAAAACCAATTATACCAAGCATGTTTCATTAGTGAGACCATCTAACATCATAGTAATATCTTTCTACACAATAAAAACCAATTATACCAAGCATGTTTCATTAGATAGACCATCTAACATCATAGTACTATCTTTCTTCACAATAAAAACCAATTATACCAAGCATGTTTCATTAAATAGACCATCTACCATCATAGTACTATCTTTCTACACAATAAAAACCAATTATATCAAGCATGTTTCATTAGATAGACAATCTAACATCATAGTACTATCTTATGTCGCAATAAAAATCAATTATACCAAGCATGTTTCATTAGATAGACCATCTAACATCATAGTACTATCTTTCTACACAATAAAAACCAATTATACCAAGCATGTTTCATCAGATAGACCATCTAACATCATAGTACTATCTTTCTACACAATAAAAACCAATTATACCAAGCATATTTCATTAGATAGACCATCTAACATCATAGTACTATCTTTCTACACAATAAAAACCAATTATACCAAGCATGTTTCATTAGATAGACCATCTAACATCATAGTACTTTCTTATGTCGCAATAAAAACCAATTATACCAAGCATGTTTCAATAAATATGCCATCTAACATCATAGTACTATCTTTCTACAAACTAAAAACCAATTATACCAAGCATGTTTCATTAGATAGACCATCTAACATCATAGTACTATCTTTCTACACAATAATAACCAATTATACCAAGCATGTTTCATTAGATAGACCATCTAACATCATAGTACTATCTTTCTACACAATAAAAACCAATTATACCAAGCATGTTTCATTAGATAGACTATCTAACATCATAGTACTATCTTATGTCGCAGTAAAAACCAATTATACCAAGCATGTTTCATTAGATAGACCATCTAACATCATAGTACTATCTTACTACACAATAAAAACCAATTATACCAAGCATGTTTCATTAGATACACCATCTAACATCATAGTACTATCTTTCTACACAATAAAAACCAATTATACCAAGCATGTTTCATTAGATACACCATCTAACATCATAGTACTATCTTTCTACACAATAAAAACCAATTATACCAAGCATGTTTCATAAGATAGACCATCTAACATCATAGTACTATCTTTCTACACAATAAAAACCAATTATACCAAGCACATTTCATTAGATAGACCATCTAACATCATAGTACTATCTTTCTACACAATAAAAACCAATTATACTAAGCATGTTTCATTAGATAGACCATCTAACATCATAGTACTATCTTATGTCGCAATAAAAACCAATTATACCAAGCATGTTTCATTAAATATGCCATCTAACATCATAGTACTATCTTTCTACAAACTAAAAACCAATTATACCAAGCATGTTTCATTAGATAGACCATCTAACATCATAGTACTATCTTTCTACACAATAATAACCAATTATACCAAGCATGTTTCATTAGATAGACCATCTAACATCATAGTACTATCTTTCTACACAATAAAAACCAATTATACCAAGCATGTTTCATTAGATAGACTATCTAACATCATAGTACTATTTTATGTCGCAATAAAAACCAATTATACCAAGCATGTTTCATTAGATAGACCATCTAACATCATAGTACTATCTTACTACACAATAAAAACCAATTATACCAAGCATGTTTCATTAGATACACCATCTAACATCATAGTACTATCTTTCTACACAATAAAAACCAATTATACCAAGCATGTTTCATTAGATAGACCATCTAACATCATAGTACTATCTTTCTACAAAATAAAAACCAATTATACGAAGCATGTTTCATTAGATAGACCATCTAACATCATAGTACTATCTTTCTACACAATAAAAACCAATTATACCAAGCATGTTTCATTAGATAGACCATCTAACATCATAGTACTATCTTTTTACAAAATAAAAACCAATTATACCAAGCATGTTTCATTAGATAGACCATCTAACATCATAGTAGTATCTTATGTCGCAATAAAAACCAATTATACCAAGCATGTTTCATTAGATAGACCATCTAACATCATAGTACTATCTTTCTACAAAATAAAAACCAATTATACCAAGCATGTTTCATTAGATAGACCATCTAACATCATATTACTATCTTTCTACATAATAAAAACCAATTATACCAAGCATGTTTCATTAGATAGACCATCTAACATCATAGTAATATCTTTCTACACAATAAAAACCAATTATACCAAGCATGTTTCATTAGATAGACCATCTAACATCATAGTACTATCTTTCTTCACAATAAAAATCAATTATACCAAGCATGTTTCATTAAATAGACCATCTACCATCATAGTACTATCTTTCTACACAATAAAAACCAATTATATCAAGCATGTTTCATTAGATAGACAATCTAACATCATAGTACTATCTTATGTCGCAATAAAAACCAATTATACCAAGCATGTTTCATTAGATAGACCATCTAACATCATAGTACTATCTTTCTACAAAATAAAAACCAATTATACCAAGCATGTTTCATTAGATAGACCATCTAACATCATAGTACTATCTTTCTACACAATAAAAACCAATTATACCAAGCATGTTTCATTAGATAGACCATCTAACATCATAGTACTATCTTTCTACACAATAAAAACCAATTATACCAAGCATGTTTCATTAAATAGACCATCTAACATTATAGTACTATCTTGCTACACAATAAAAACCAATTATACCAAGCATGTTTCATTAGATAGACCATCTTACATCATAGTACTATCTTATGTCGCAATAAAAACCAATGATACCAAGCATGTTTCATTAGATAGACCATATAACATCATAGTACTATCTTTTTACACAATACAAACCATCTTACATCATAGTACTATCTTGCTACACAATAAAAACCAATTATACCAAGCATGTTTCATTAGATAGACCATCTTACATCATAGTACTATCTTATGTCGCAATAAAAACCAATTATACCAAGCATGTTTCATTAGATAGACCATATAACATCATAGTACTATCTTTTTACACAATACAAACCAATTATACCAAGCATGTTTCATTAGATAGACCATCTAACATCATAGTACTATCTTTCTACACAATAAAAACCAATTATACCAATCAAGTTTCATTAGATAGACCATCTAACATCATAGTACTATCTTTCTACACAATAAAAACCAATTATACAAAGGATGTTTCAATAGATAGACCATCTAACATCATAGTACTATCTTTCTACACAATAAAAACAAATTATACCAAGCATGTTTCATTAGATAGACCATCTAACATCATAGTACTATCTTTCTACACAATAAAAAACAATTATACCAAGCATTTTAAAAAAAATAGACCATCTAACATCATAGTATTATCTTTCTACACAATAAAAACCAATTATACCAAGTATGTTTCATTAGATAGACCATCTAACATCATAGTACTATCTTTTTACACAATAAAAACATCATTGTACTATCTTTCTACACAATAAAAAACAATTATACCAAGCATTTTAAAAAAAATAGACCATCTAACATCATAGTATTATCTTTCTACACAATAAAAACCAATTATACCAAGTATGTTTCATTAGATAGACCATCTAACATCATAGTACTATCTTTTTACACAATAAAAACAAATTATACAAAGCATGTTTAATTAGATAGACCATCTAACATCATAGTACTATCTTTCTACACAATAAAAACCAATTATACCAAGCATGTTTCAAACGATAGACCATCTAACATCATAGTACTATCTTTCTACACAATAAAAAACAATTATACCAAGCATGTTTGATTAGATAGACCATGTAACATCATAGTACTATCTTTCTACACAATAAAAACCAATTATACCAAGCATGTTTCATAAGATAGACCATCTAACATCATAGTACTATCTTTCTACACAATAAAAACCCATTATACCAAGCATATTTCATTAGATAGACCATCTAACATCATAGTACTATCTTTCTACACAATAAATCCCAATTATACCAAGCATGTTTCATTAGATAGACCATCTAACATCAAAGTACTATCTTTTTACAAAATAAAAATCAATTATACCAAGCATGTTTCATTAGATAGACCATCTAACATCATAGTAGTATCTTATGTCCCAATAAAAACCAATTATACCAAGCATGTTTCATTAGATAGACCATCTAACATCATAGTACTATCTTTCTACAAAATAAAAACCAATTATACCAAGCATGTTTCATTAGATAGACCATCTAACATCATAGTACTATCTTTCTACACAATAAAAACCAATTATACCAAGCATGTTTCATTAGTGAGACCATCTAACATCATAGTACTATCTTTCTACACAATAAAAACCAATTATACCAAGCATGTTTCATTAGATAGACCATCTAACATCATAGTACTATCTTTTTACACAATAAAAACCAATTAAACCAAGCATGTTTCATTAAATAGTTCATTAGATAAACCATCTAACATCATAGTACTATCTTTCTACACAATAAAATCCAATTATACCAAGCATGTTTCATTAGATAGACCATCTAACATCAAAGTACTATCTTATGTCGCAATAAAAACCAATTATACCAAGCATGTTTCATTAAATAGACCATCTAACATCATAGTACTATCTTTCTACAAACTAAAAACCAATTATACCAAGCATGTTTCATTAGATAGACCATCTAACATCATAGTACTATCTTTCTACACAATAATAACCAATTATACCAAGCATATTTCATTAGATACACCATCTAACATCATAGTACTATCTTTCTACAAAATAAAAACCAATTATACCAAGCATGTTTCATTAAATAGACCATCTAAAATTATAGTACTATCTTTTTACACAATAAAAACCAATTATACCAAGCATGTTTCATTAGATAGACCATCTAACATAATAGTACTATCTTTCTACACAATAAAAACCAATTATACCAAGCATGTTTCATTAGATAGACCATCTAACATCATAGTACTATCTTTCTACACAATAATAACCAATTATACCAAGCATGTTACATGAGATAGGCCATCTAACATCATAGTACTATCTTTCTACACAATAAAAACCAATTATACCAAGCATGTTTCATTAGATAGACCATCTAACATCATAGTACTATCTTTTTACACAATAAAAACCAATTATACCAAGCATGTTTCAAAAGATAGACCATCTAACATAATAGTACTATCTTTCTACACAATAAAAACCAATTATACCAAGCATGTTTCAAAAGATAGACCAACTAACATATTCAGTAATTTTTTCATTTGTAAAGGGGCATAACTCTAGAAAAGTAATAGTAACACCATCAAAATTTGAATTTCATCTGTATTTTGTTGCAATAAGAATTGTGTATAAGTTTTATAACGTTAGGTTGAGGGAAACTTAAGTTTGAGAAAGAAAACGACGAAAAATTCAGCAATTTTTCAATATGTTAACAAGCATACATTTATTTTTGGCATTGCACAAGTCATGTCTTCTTTGACTGTTCATGACGTTGAAATACTAAATCTCTGGGATCTGTTTTAGTTGATTTTAGTCTCTGATGCATGATTTTTTTTTTAATTAATTGTTTTTGGCTTTTCAGTAACTAAGAGTACTCTCAAATCGTACTTTCTTGTTTATTTGACCTGTTGATACTATTTGTAATGCTCTTTAGTTATTTAATGTTTACTTATTCAGGGATGTAACTGGTCTATATACCAGCTTTGATAAGTGTTTGATAGTACTATACATTTTCTCTAGAAAGGTTAAAGTTATGCCACTAAAATTCAAACTTGATCCGTGTTTTGCGTAATAAGCATTGTGTATAAGTTTCAAACATTTGGTCGAGTCAAACTATAACATCAATAGCTAAGGCTGCGGCATAAAAATGTTGGTTATCCCCATTATTATTCAATCTATTGATAACTTACGTTACTATCCTTATAAATCTATCTATAATCAGCTTGCATGTTAAATAGTCTAGAGCTGTTCCATTGAATTCGTCTTCTTTTTCTGTTTCTTGAGGAAGTTAAATCAACCTGTTCAGTCACTATAAAGTGTTACAATTCATATTTAGACGCAACACATAAATAGTGACCAAAAAGGTACCGCAATCTCAGGATGAACGCTTAAATAAAAAAAAAATATGAACACACCTCTTATGTCTCACCCCGCAACATTCTGTATGTATGTTCCTGTCCCTTTGTTTATGTGTTACATATTTGTTTTTGATAGATTGGACTGTTAGATCTCTCGTTTGAATTGTTTTACAATGTCATTTCGGGGCCTTTTATAGCTGACTATACAGTATGGGCTTTGCTAATTGTTGATGGCCATACTGTGCCCTATAGTTGTTAACTTCTGTGTCATTTGATCTCTTGTGGAGAGTAGTCTCATTGGCAATCATACCACATCTTCTCTTTGACATAAAATATTTTAACCTTCGTTTTAAAAAACACATGTCCAAAACTGGAATATGATTTGATTGCGTTAAAGATCTGAACACAGACAGAACAACTAACATGACTAAATCCATATATTTTTGTTCAAGCATAATTGATTTGAAGTCATACTCTCCTCGTACATACTTGAATTTAACACGAGATGGATTGTATGAATAAATGATATCATTATTTTGAAACTTTCGGATGCACAATTAAATTTCCTAATGGTGCACATGCGCAGAAGCGTAACCAATTTGATTAAGATTAACCCGAATAATCCAGTTGTTTCATTCGGATTATTCCAATTATTAATGTATCAAAGGCAATTATAACAACAATCAGTGAGAATTATTATTATGACCTATTAATGCTCCAAAACAAGCCATTAACTTTTAATTATTTTCATGTGTTTTCGTGAATTTCGAGAATTTATACCATTTAAATATCTGAAAAGGTTTATTTAACTTAAATACCCATAATATTAATATTTTAGTATTATGCGTCCTTGATAAAAGTAAGGAGAACGAACCCAGGGCCTTACTGCTGATTAATGTTGATGTTTGAGTTCTTTTATATACGTTATAATATGAATATACCCAATAATCTAGAAAACTTGCAATAAAAACATAATCAACCTAGTTGTTTTATACTCATCTAAAATAGATATTTTTCAAAGGTCTTTTTTATTTTTTTACCGTACACCTTTTACATTTATTGACATTATAATAACAAGAAAGCACACACTGAAATGTCTCGCCTTCTTTACTAATCATTGATATTATGTTGATAGTCCTAAGTATAAAGCTTTATTACAGCTGTCACATAAACTTAACATTAACCAAGATAGCTAAACAAAGACCAATGAACCATGAAAATGAGGTCAAGGTCAGATGAACCATGACAGGCAGACATGTACAGGTAACAAAGCTTCCATACAACAAATATAGTTGACCTATTACTTATAGTTTAAGAAAAATAGACCAAAACACAAAAACTACATTGTGCAATGAACCGTGCAATTGAGTTCATGGTCAAATAAACCTGCGGGACTGACATATAGATCATAATATATTTCCATACACCAAATATAGCTGACCTTTGGCATATAATACTAGATAAAAAGACCAAAACTTACAAACTTAACTTTGACCACTGAACCATGAAAATGAGGTCAAGGTCAGATGACATCTGCCCGCTAGGCATGTACACCTTACAATCATTCCATACAACAAATATAGTAGACCTATTGCATAAAGTATGAGAAAAACAGACCAAAACACAAAAACTTAACTATAACCACTGAACCATGAAAATGAGGTCAAGGTCAGATGACACCTGCCAGTTGGACATGTACACCTTCCAGTCCTTCCATGCAACAAATATACTAGCCCTATTGCTTATAGAATCTGAGATATGGACTTGACCACCAAAACTTAACCTTGTTCATTGATCCATGAAATGAGGTCGGGGTCAAGTGAAAACTGTCTGACGGGCATGAGGACCTTGCAAGGTACGCACATACCAAATATAGTTATCCTATTACTTATAATAAGAGAGAATTCAACATTACAAAAATTCTGAACTTTTTTTTCAAGTGGTCACTGAACCATGAAAATGAGGTCAAGGACATTGGACATGTGACTGACGGAAACTTCATAACATGAGGCATCTATATACAAAGTATGAAGGCTCCAGGTCTTTCACCTTCTAAAATATAAACCTTTTAAGAAGTTAGCTAACGCCGCCGCCGTAGCCGCCGCCAGATCACTATCCCTATGTCGAGCTTTCTGCAACAAAAGTTGCAGGCTCGACAAAAATCATAAAAATTTATGAATTACAATTAATATATATCTTTATTTTTATTTCTTATATACATGATAAATATATTTTTTATTGGGGCCGGATCGATTTTACATATGGGATGGATCGACATTGGGCCGGATCGACTTGGACCGGATCTACGTGGGGCCAGATCGACCCAAAAGCTTATTCTTGCTGTGACACTTTCCTGTCGCAGAAAGGGATCAAGGCAAGAAATAAAATAGCCTTTCATGACTTCACAAAAATAACATATTTTATATTTTTCCAGCACCAGCAATAATTTTATCCCTCTATACAGGTATAAACACCATATAGAGGGTTTGTTCCCAACCGGATAAATAAAACTTAGATATGATGTCTTCTCCTTGTACATTTTTTGTACTTAGCTACAAAAGGACAGCAGGAGTCTACATGCCAGTTTGTAGAATTTGAAGCGTTTTATGTTTTTGTGGTTTTATCATAGAGTATTGACCCTTTGACTGCCATGGCATTGAAAAACGTTTTACCTTTGACTGCTAAGAATCGGCCTGGTTTCGAACTTTATCAAACAGCGCCATGGCAACCCTGACAACAATTGATAACGTCACGCTATTCTGCATGGTACCTGTATATGATTGCTCGTGTGATGACACCACAGTATGTCTGCTTCGTTCATTTATCACTCTCAAGTGTCGAATGTTTTTACTGTATTTGTGGTTTTTTTTTATATTTGATCAGTCTTTTAATTGGTGTTAATTGCAATTTATTAGTATTTGTAAAAACTGATAGCCTCATTGACTTTAATGGTATTCAGAAAATCTGTGCCACATGGCCAATATTTTGGCCTTAAAGTTATTTCTCAAAAATGCCACATCCCATTTTAAATCGTTTGTGTTGTATGAAATAAACCATAATTAGTTATGGTGACAACACCAGTGTTTAGTTTAAAATATTTAACGGTTTTACTTCGATTGACATCAGAAGAAGTGTGACGTCTTTTGCATCACTTTTAAATTCACGACAGGCTCCCGTTCTAGAACAAACTCTATGATTCAGATTTGTGTATCAAATTCCATTGTCAAACTTTTGAAGAAGAAAAATAAAAACAATAAAAAAACTTTGGGCTTTGGAAAAGTTTTCTGATTTTGTTCTACATGCCTTTAGTTTGTATAATATCAAACATCTTCACAGCAAATAGGTATTTCGTCAATTTCGGTAAATGATAGAGCGAGAATATAAATTTATTTGTGAAAATTGCCACTGTGTGAAATTAAGTTCCTACAATTACAGACAGGCAAATTTTCTTTGTCTTGTTTTACTTTTTAGTTGATGATAAAATTGAAAATGGAAATGGGGAATATGTCAAAGAGACAAGAACCCGACCAAATATGTTAAAGGATGGCTTCTTAAAGTCAAGTGGCAAATAAATATGCATATATTAAGGACGTGAACATGCCACTTCTTCATTTACCAAGACCTAATTCTGATTTTTTGAAAAGAACATTTAAATATTCTGGTCTTATTACCTGGAATAATTTACCAAATAATATTAAAGAAATAGATAACTTAGATACATTTATGACCAACTGTTCAAACTATTTTCTAACTGAACAGAATAAAGATGCATGAAACTAATGTATTTCTTTTTCTTCTTCTACTGAATGCATATGTGCTTATTTAACTGTATTATGTATTTTATATTGTATGTATTTTTGTACGTTTTTTATTTGTATTGATAGTTTTTGAAGATTAACATGTAATTGTTAAATGTGTTACCTTCGTTAAATAAAGAATTTTATTATTATTATGTAAACAATCGTCATATTGCTTTGTGACGTATTGGAATTTCCACAACAATATATATATTTTCGAATAACAGCCACTTTAACTCGCTTTGTAACTACGATGTACACCTTATCTACTTATATATATAAATAACGTCACATAATCTGTATATCTGTGTGGACCTAATCTACCATGTACCTATCTGATCATGTGACATGAATATTAATACACAAATTCTTGTTCAAATGTATAATTCCATAGTATTTAAATAAACACAATTTCTTTTATGGTTGTGAAAATATTGAAGTTTCAAATATTAAACTCATGCAACACACATTATTTATATTTACCACAATTGATATTCTTTACAAAACAAAATCGAATAATACTGCATTCTTTTATACTAAATAAAATATCTGATATATAGATTCACTTACGTTTGCATGCAGTTTATTCACATTCGAGAGATATTTTCCTTTTCGTGTTTCAACACATCATCTCATTGTCAACTCATTGTCAACATTGATGTAAACAATCGCCATATTGCTTTGTGACGTATTGGAATTTCCACAATAATATATATATATATTTCGATTCACAGCCACTTTAACTCGCTTTGTAACTACGATGTACACCTTATCTGCCAATATATTTAAATGACGTCACATAATCTGTATATCTGTGTGCACCTTATCTACTATCGTGCCTATCTTATCACGTGACATGAATATTAATACACAAATTCTTGTTCAGATGTTAGATTCCATAATATTTAATTAAACACAATTTCTTTTATGGTTGTGAAAATATTGAAATTTCAAATATTAAATTCATGCAACACACATTATTTATATTTACCACAATTGATATTCTTTATAAAACAAAATCGAATAATACTGCATTCTTTTATACTAAATAAAATATCTGATATATAGATTCACTTACGTTTGCATGCATTTTATTCACATTCGAGAGATATTTTCCTTTTCGTGTTTCAACACATCATCTCATTGTCAACTCATTGTCAACATTGATGTAAACAATCGCCATATTGCTTTGTGACGTATTGGAATTTCCACAATAATATATATATATATTTCGATTCACAGCCACTTTAACTCGCTTTGTAACTACTATGTACACCTTATCTACCAATATATTTAAATGACGTCACATAATCTGTATATCTGTGTGCATCTTATCTACTATATGTATGATAACTTTTTAATTTACAGTAATTTTTGGGCCGAATAAGGGCCTTATTGCTCCTACTCCTTTGATTGGTTAAGTTCCAGTGATGGTTATTTTCTTGTATGCAATCAAATGTTATGTTAAATTTTTTCTATAGTACTGGACAGGATAAAACTTTACTCATGCCAAGTATATCTTTATTTGTAACAAAGATAAATTCTGCACATTTTTTCTAAAAGTGCAAATTTAACAAAGACTATGGTCGAGTTGTTGTCGCTTTGACACATTCCCCATTTCCTTTTTCAATTTTAATAGGGAAAAATCAATGGTGGTATTACACCTAGAGCAAATCTGACATGTGTGGGTAATCTTCTTTCTATGAAACTACTGAGACACATTTAACCATACTTGACCATAATAATTAATATGTTTTTTCTTTAAAAAATGTATCAGATGACCCCACCTTCCAACCCTCATGGCCCACATGGATAAAAATGGAACATAGGGGTAAAATGCAGATTTTTGTATATATCTCTGAAACTAAACCATTTGGAGCAAATCAGACAGGGGGCAGTTGATGGTTTTCTCAGAGCATGGGTCCTGTGTAATTTCGAGGAGAAGATTTTTTAAAAGTTAACGGACATTTAATATGGACGACAGACAACAAGTGCTGCCCATTGGACCAAGATCGTTTTTAACCCTTAAAGTACACCACTTACCATTTTGTGTACAACATCCCAGGAAATTAATAATGTTTTCATGGCATCCTATTAATTTCATCACTTCCATTTCTTGCATTAAATCTGTCAATTCTCTATCGGTTGCATCCTCTAAAATATTTAAATAATATTGACAATTATTAATGGATAAAACCATTGGTCACATTCAAAGAATACTGTGGATTCATTCATTTTCATGGATTGCTTAAAACTTGCATAATCGTGGATATTTGATATTGTAATTTTTCCAATCTCTGTATTCAAAGCCTATTCAAAATATGTTATTCAATGAACATTTGAATTCAATGTTCACCTGTACCCACGAAAATTGGTATCAAACTAATGTTAATGAATCAAAAGTAATTTGTCCCAACCCAGGACTATATGTCCCCATTCAAAAACATTGATCAGGAACCCTCCCCTTGCAGTGGCATAGCTTGCATGTATGCTCAGATGCTCAAGCATCCACATCATTTTGACAAAACAAAAATAAAAAAAACAGCAGTTTAACTCGGAAGTATCAAAATGTAACAAGGCTGAGGATATGAGGATAACATCCAGTCATTTTCGAAGCAGTATGCCTGGTCTTTCATTTAGGATAATAGTTTGATACATGAATCGCAGAATAGTGTTTCAAGTTAACTTTTCTTCGTATAAATAGTCTATGTCATCAGCTAAGGCAAGCGGAGAGGACTGATACGCAGACCCGTGGACATGTTTCATCTGAAATTGAACCTAGTGGAGGGATGGCTTCTCATTTGACTATAGTAACTAACAACTAAAACACCATATCCTGATATCGTTTCTTGCGACATTGTAAACGATGTGATAAAACAAATCAATTTGTAATAGATCGTGATAAGTCCTAGGCTTATGAATTCCCGTTTCTATTTAGGTTCAAATACTAATTTTATTTTTATTCAGTAAAGAACAAAGATCCAATATTCCCCGCCATGCACATTACATGTCATATTTTATCTATCAAAGGCCAAGGAACAAGGGAATAACTAAAAAAAACTTTTATTTCTTTTTCTTTTTTATTTTTAATATCTAAAAAGAAATAAAAGCTTCACAGCAAATGAAATGGGATTTCCATTACAATTTATATTTCAAAGGGACATTACTAGTTAAAAATATTTGATTACGAATTATTTTCAAAATTGTCAAAGACATTGCTTATGATATGAGTTTCACTTAATCTGACATGAATTGTACACATGAGAGTGCTAACAATACCGGACGATCGGACGCCAGGTATTTTTATGTCTCCTGCATGCGTTTAGCTCAGTAATCAAAAATCCAAGGTTGTAGACTCAAATTCCTGGAAAGAGCAGGGCTTTCCATTGAAGCCGGTAGCCGGCGGAAATCCGCCGTTTTTCGGTGGCTTCAAGTGCCGGCTACTTCACTGACAAAAATATAAATTCAAAAAGAAAATAATAAAGAAAATGCAGTCGAGAGACATATTTTCGCAAAGTCGCGGTCACGATAAACAAGGATGAAAAGTCAGTATTTACCTTGGGCTAAATATAGTTCACATGAATTCAGGTCACTGATTGGTTGTCTATTTAAAGTCAGAATGCATCGTTTCTTTTCAAAGATAACAAGAGAGACGTTCCGGTGGTCATTGAATGATAACAATAGAGACGTTCCGAGGGTCATTAACTCGTTGGCTTTTTTTTTACTTTTAAAACGTGAAGACAATCAGATAGGATGACAATCTTATGTTATGGAATAATATCAGTCAAATTAAAGAAAGTGTTGTAGATCATATTGTTCAGAATCTGGAAAAACAGTATCTTTTGAAGTTCATTTTTCAAAGCCCACGTGGTGTTCAGAGAATCAAGGTCAAAAACGAAAGTAGAATATAATTGTCGACTCGACCTCAAATAAATAACATTTCCAAATGATTTATGTATCCGACTTATTGAACAGTTTACAAAAAAAGAGAAAATCAGAGGATATATCAATTTTCTGTCAATGCTTGAAAAATAATTGTATAATTTTAGTTACGCGTACCAGTCTTTAGAGAGAAAAGGGGGGTCATTTGTTTACAAATGCACGTAGTTCTGCAAAATAAATCGATCAAATTTTTAACAAACCGGATTATTATATAAATAAATCTCTTTTAAAAGTAAATGAATTTTAAGCATAAATAAATGAAAATAAAAAACTATAACATAAAAAAAAAAAAAAAATTCTTTGAGATTTTTTCTTTTTCTTTAATTTCATACATAAAAAATGGTCATTTGAAAGATGAAATTAGGTGCCAGGAGATTGCGAGAAAGCAGGATTTTGCTCTATTTATGGCAGAGCTTCTGGGGGCCTTGAGCGGCCCCCTGACCCCCTGCCGTAATGCACCAAGCTTACAGCTTGGTGGACGTCCGGCTTCGCCGAACGCATGTTACAGCCGCCTATAATTTTAATTCAGCCTTCTACTTCAATTTCAATGGAAAGCCCTGGAAAGAGAAGTCACTTCAGTTCCTATACTCAGAAGTTCCTAAATTATACAGAAGTGCCGCTGTAATGGAGTCCGTTTAAACGGTTTTTGATATGTCAAATAGAAGATTGGGGGGGAAACTTTACATCAAATATTTATGAATTGAATGATGGTAGTTTCAAGAAAACAATAAAATTTGGTTAAAAATATAAATATATGAATTGGTGGGTATTTTGAATTTAAACAAAAATCTAACTAGTGTCGGATTCTGGGGGAGTACATGTGCTTAAATAAAAAATATTTTCTGCACAAAAAGGTCCAAAACATTTTTCGGCTCGCTCGACTCGGCAAAACATCCACATCATTTCAACCCTGGCTACGCCACTGCCTTGGATCCCCAATAGAACAAGCAGAGCTTGAATTGCTCACAAGTTTGTTTTTTTGCTTAAATCTTTCATCAATGACTGTTTTTGCTTTTCAATTTATATTTAATAATAAGAGGCTTACAAATGCCAATACAATGTTCATTGTATCTGTCATATTTTCATTAAAAGCAAATAAATGCATTTTACCCATTTGTTCCATTTTAACCATAGTGTCTTTGTTTCTTGAAGTACAAGGAAATAAAATACAAATTTATACTAAATTCATTTGCGAAGATTTATAAAGTTAAAAAAAAAATAAAACAACTTGTGTAATTTTCCTTAAAGGTCAATAACTCCGTAACGGGTCAATTGACAATTTTTGTCATAAAAAACATTTTTGAAGATGTTACTTTGCTGAACATTTTTTGCTGTTTACAGTTTATCTTTATCTTTAATTAATTTCATACAAAAACTAAAAAAAATCCTTAAGATAACCAATTTAGTGGCAGGAACCCAACAATGGCAGCCATGTTTGTCGATGGATCAAAACTTCGGATACAATTTATAAGCAAGATACCAGCTAATTAAGGAAATTTTTTTTTGTTAAAGTTTGAAATCTTTGGCCCAGTAGTTTCAGAGAAGGTTTTTTGAAATAGTTAACAACAGATGATGATGGACGCCAAGTCATTAGTTATAACATAAGCTCAAATGGTTATAGCTAACAAGAATGTGTCCCCAGTACATGAATAGCCCATCCACACTATCATTTTCTATGTTCAGTGGACCTTGAAAATGGGGGAAAATTTCTAGTTTGGCATAAAAATTACAAAGATTATAAAATAGAAAACATGAGCCCTAAGTTTCAAGTTGATTGGACTTCAACTTCATCAAAAACTACCTCTACCAAAAACTTTAACCAATCCTTTAACCTGAAGCGGGACAGACAGACGGAAGGACAAACGGATGGAAGAACGAACCAATGGATGGACAGATGAACAAATGGACAGACAAAAGAACGAATGAATGGACGCACAGAACAGAAAACATAATGCACCAAAATGGGGCATAATAAATGGGACATTAAAATGGGTTTAAATCGATCCTACAAACTATCCATGTTTATGTAATAAGGAGTACTGTCTTTTGGTATGTATAACGAACACATTTACATTTATACCCTGTGTGTTATACATGACTACAAATATTTTCTTAGTTTTTTTTCAGGTCCAAAATTGGATCAAAAAATTTCCAATTGAAGTGAAAAGTAAGGATTTTTTTTGCTCAAACCTTGATTGTTTTTTATGTGTTATAATATTAATATTCTTGATTTGTCATGTTTTATTCAAATAAAATACATTTTATATCTTTATTGTTACGTTTTTCGTGTAAATTTGTCAATATGTTTTGCAATCCGGAAATTTGCCAATTGTCTTAATATTGAAGACACAATAAAGCTTTTGTTATTGGTTAAATCAGCCTAGAGTTGTGTTCCTTGTTGTCATAACTTATTGTTTTGTATGTGTTCATCATAAAGAGTTGAAGAAAAGTGTATGAAAATTGAATAAACAACACTCATTTTGAAAAGATAAACCATATAATATATCAGGTGATCACAAGTCATGTTGGTCAGTCATGTGACATAATATTGTAAAGTGATGATTTATTCTATGAGAAGTTTATTTTTATAAATACGTTTTTACTTTGTAACTTTTCAACTTTTAAACAACTGTTTAAAACCTTTCAAGAAATTATGATTGAAAACATGATTATCACATAATTGTAACCTGAACAAATTTAATTAGGAACAAGGTCAACCTGTCACTGATTTGTTTTGACATTCATTAGACCTGGGGTTGAAGTCATAAAACTTTGCTCAGTGCTCGGAGCACAAAAATCTTGCTCAAAACATAAAATCCAGCATTTTGATTGGTTTTTATTTGTTTAAGTACAAAAAACTGACTCAAATATTTATTACTTCAAGGCCTGTTGATTGAGGTGGGATAATCCAGATTAACAGCTAGAATCATCAAACAAAAAATAAAAGTATTGAGATTTTAACAATTCATTACAGCACTAATGACATTAATTGATTTGTAATTATTTTATTGTTTGAATCAGAACATTAATTGGATATTTATAATCTTGTCCTTTATACTCAAACAATTCATCCTTTTAACTGTGATTTTCAAAAAATTATCAAAGTTCAAAGCCCATAATTATAGCAAAAATGAGCCAAGCGGAACAAAACTGAAACTTAACAATTCCTAGTTGTGGAATTAGGGAATGACAGAATGATGGAATGACGGAATGACAGAATTACGGAATGACCGAATTACGGACATGGGTAAAACTATATGGCACCGACATCTTTGTTGCGGGCCATATTCGTTGCAGGGCCATAACAATGCAAATTTTTCAATAAAGATAAAAAAAGATGGAAAAAATTCAATTCTTATTTCCCAAAATTTTATGCTTGTCTAATAAAAAAAGAAAACCTAAGCATAAATCCAGTTTTCATTAATACTATTTGATTTTTGATCTAAAATATATAAGTAAATTTTACCCTTCAACATCTTGACTGCTATGGCAGTTGTTGGAGCTTTATTTAAACCAACAGTTTCTGCTTTAAAAACTTTACCAAATGCTCCTTCCCCAAGAGGTTCACCAAGTGATAACCTATAACAATAAATAAATTATTTCATCTCATATTCATTTAGATATTGATATACTGATTGATGTAACCATATATATATATAACTAAATAAAATTCTAATAGTTGTACACATTTTCTTAGATATAAGAAGATATGGTATGAGTGCCAATGAGACAACTCTCCATCCAAATGACAATTTATAAAAGTAAACCATTATATGTCAATGTACGGCCTTAACACAGAGCCTTGGCTCACACTGAACAACAAGCTATAAAGGGCCCCAAAATTACTAGAGTAAAACCATTCAAACGGGAAAACCAACGTTCTAATCTATATAAAACCAGAGGCTCTAAAGAGCCTGTGTCGCTCACTTTTGTCTATGTGAATATTCAAGGACATGACAAAATTGTGTTTTGGTGATAACTAAGATTTATGAAAAATGGTTAAATATTGACTATAAAGGGCAATAACTCCTAAAGGGGTCAACTGACCATTTCGGTTATGTTGACTTATTTGTAAAACTTACTTGGCTGAACATTATTGCTGTTTAGTTTATCTCTATCTATTATAATCATGATAATATTCAAGATAATAACCAAAAACAGCAAAATTCAGGGGTAGCAACCCAACAAAAGGTTGTCCGATTCATCTAAAATTTTTAGGGCAGATAGATCTTGACCTGATAAACAATTTCACTCCATGTCAGATTTGTTCTAAATGCTTTGGTTTTTGAGTTATAAGCCAAAAGCTGCATTTTACCCCTATGTTCTATATTTAGCCCTGGCGGCCATCTTGGTTGGTTGGCCGGGTCACTGGACACATTTTTTAAACTAGATACCCTAATAATGTTTTGGCCATATTTGGTTAAATTTGGCCCAGTAGTTTCAGAGGAGAAGATTTTTATAAAAGTTAACGACGATGGTTGACGGACGCCAAGTGATGAGAAAAGCTCACTTGGACCTTCGGGCCAGGTGAGCTAAAAACAAGAAACGAGAAACACATATAAATTATATAAACAAACTACAACTACTGTACATCAGATTCCTGACTTAGGACAGGTGCAAACATTTGCAGTGATGGATTAAATGTTTTAATGGGTTAAACCATTTATTACTAATGATTTACAATTTTCAGTGTTTTTGAACAATTTTGTACCGAGACACATGGTTTTTTTTTATCTAGGTAATGTGAGAATGTTATATTTGCTCTTTTAAAAAATTACCAGAAAATCAAGTTTCTCACATTGTATTGCATGATCAGGCCTCTACAATAACATTTTTTTCAACTTGTCCAGGAGGACTTTGCATTATAAGTTGATTCAAGGAACAAAAGAAATTTAAAACAATAGAACAGAAGTTAGTTTTATATCTTTTGAAATATTTTTCAAAAATTATGAGTCAAGAAAAACTGAAACTAGTCATGTCACAGAACTTAGGATCTACTTTTTAACAATGCCAAGTCAAATCAGACTTGCATATGAGGCACCGTCTGATAGGCATGTCAATGTAAATTCATTGGATTTGTATCTTGTTTTTATTTTAAAGTCGAATTTTTTGTCAGCTTTTTCCAGTTTTATCCATTTCATACAGTAAGTACAGAGTGAGTCATGGATGATATTACGACACTCATTCCAATTTATAATTGACTGGGGAAGATAATTAGGTCATTTACTGAGGAATGATTTTAACTCTCCGTCTTGAAATATGTTAAGATCTCCTGTTATAACATGGGAAATTGGTCCATAAATGTATTTGGAATTACTGCAATTACATGAAGTAGGTGTATTTTCACTGATATTAAAATCTTTACACAATTGGCTATAATTTAACACAAATTTCCAGGTAGATTTCTTGTAAATATAACAAATAAGAGGGAGCTCAGTATTATCAAAATATCCAGGAATTTGTTCTTTAACAGAATGGTTGTTAAAAATACCAGCAATATTTACAAAATCAAAACCTTTATTGACATACTTTATTTTAATAAAATGTTTTTTATGATCCTCAGGACGATCAATTTTAGGAAACAGTTTAAAATAACAATATGCCATTATAATTTGAACAATTTCGTACTTAGGACTGCT
This sequence comes from Mytilus galloprovincialis, assembly GCF_965363235.1. Classification (NCBI taxonomy): domain Eukaryota; kingdom Metazoa; phylum Mollusca; class Bivalvia; order Mytilida; family Mytilidae; genus Mytilus; species Mytilus galloprovincialis. The sequence continues at coordinate 53,297,296 of NC_134851.1, forward strand.
ATATGAAATTGTGTTGCAATCCTCTAAAATTTTATTTAACTTATTAATCGGTAATGAACAGAGCTTTGTTAACAGATAATGTCTGCCGTTGTTTTTTTAAATAGAAATTAGGTCCGAAATATTGGTGTGATTGGTCCGAAATTTTCTTTGATTGTGATTTTTTCTACGACCATGAGAATGTTTTTTTTCGAACAGTTTTAGAAACAATATCCAAAATGTTAACAGTATCGGTTCTTGATATTTTTTAATCTAATTTAATTCAATTATTTTCCGTGATTGTACAAACTTTGAATGAGATTCACCAGGCTGCTTATTTACTTCTTCTAAAGGTTGAACTGCTAAATATTTGATAGGATGACTGTGCTTCTTAAGGTGTTGATAAATGATACTTTTGAATTTATTGGGTTATTTTCTTGAGTGCGTTTAGATAAATATCGACCAGTTTAACCTACGTACTGAATACCGCATCCTGGTTTGTTTCATGTGAGTAAATAAATAAGACTGTTTGTTTTTCAAGTTATATCAGTTTCAAATTTTAAAGAAAATGAGCGACCATTAAGTGTGGACCTTACCGTATTGTTGGTGGAAAGACAGGGACATGTTACTCATTTTTTGGCATGACACTTATCGATAGAAGGGTAACCACGATTTTTATTTTTAAAAATGTTAGCGATGGTAGTATTTTTAGATAGGCGATTTTGAAGATTGAGACGTGTAATTACCCTTTGAACGAGTTAAGTATTTAATATTTTTCCATTTCTAAGCTTCCTATTTGTTTTTTGTTTGTGAATTATATTAGAAAGGAGCAAAGACTGGTGTCCAGAATATGAACCAGCATACAATGAATTAAGTTATGAAAAAATGATAAATCTGTTCAGCTAAAGATGTCAAACGCTATCTGTATTAATTACCCAAAAAAGATAGGGTATATCAGGGTAGCGACTGACGTCTGACTAAATATTCTCGCTCGGACACACACTCCATAATCTAGTATATTATAAGAGCATATAAACCTGTTAAATTAAATTAATATTGATATAGCTTTTACTTGTCTGACCTTTTTATCCTCTAGTACAAGACAATCAGACAAGTGTTATTGTTGAGCCCTAATGATTCCAGTATATATATGAGAAAATGTTAAACCTTGGAAAAAAAGAGTTTTTGGAAAAACTTCTTGTTATATTTCATACTACAGTGGTTACAATATCTATTGAATTCATCTGAAAATTGATACAACCAATCAAATATCAGGTCATTATACAGCTTTTAACCAAAGAAACAATTTGGATGTCAGAAACAGTGAGCAATGCTATTTGTGGGTCGACAGATATAAGTTTAAATGTTGTCATGAGTCAATATATATGTCTTTACAGTATGATAACTTTCATGGAATGGTCAATGTTATGCTTTAACTTACTGTTCCCGTCTAAATTCCCAGTGTTTGTCCAGAGGGAGATCATACTCTGACATCATGGTCAAATCAGATGACAAGCGTCTTCTTGGACCAGGTTCAATTCTGATTGTGGGTAAAACAAATGGTTGTGTACCATCATAAGATTTGTATGGATGGTAATTCTCATTCTGGAAATGATGCAAAACATTCTGATATGAAATTAAAATGTATACCTGTTTCAAATTTGTGTGCAGATCCATGTCATTTTTTTAATTATCATGATTTTGTAATAGAAATAAACATCATAAAAGTTTGAAGAGCACACAGACTATCGCTAATAATAAATGAAGCAAGTCCATATGCAAAGCTGTTATAAATATTCAAATCTAAAATTGACAAAAACTTCCTTAAAACTAAATTAGATTCTGTCTAGATTGAATATCTCTATTTTCATAATCTAAACATTACTGATGAACATTTAATGAATCTCAATTATCTTCCTTTCTTAAGACTTACTTTGTAACTTTTACACCATATAAAGACAACTTCCTCATAAAACTTCATTTCCTAATTATAACCGAATAAGTCAAACATATTCTTTTTTGTGCACTTGTATTTGAACTTATCAGTAATAAAATATGTTTGAATATTGAAACTAGCCTGTGTCATGACAATTACTCTCTTGACATTTCTATATTTGCTGGACTGAACCCTCTTGTAACGTCTATAACATATAAATATCAGGAGTAACAGGAAGAGAACAACTACTGATGCGACACCACCGATAATGTAGATTACTATTTGCTCTTTATCGTTTGTTCCTCCTGACCTAATGTCTACTGCTTCTGCTTGTTCATCTGCAATTAAAGTATTTGTAATTAAAAAGTTTTCAAAAGATGAAATAATATGTTTGAAAGGAAATGGTAAATATGTGTCAGCTCAATAGCTGGCTTATCTACAATATTTATAACCAATTCAATCCTTTTTTCCTCCTCATCAAACTTTTAATTGTTAAAAGTCTTTATTTTAGGAATGATTGTAATATTTTTTTCTGTCTATGAAGGAATAATATCATTAAAAAAAATGTGGTACACACTGAATAACCCACTACATAAGTTACTCTAAAGTGTGTATCAAATTCAACATTTTTAACGATGAACGCCATGATTATTTTTGGTGTTAAAACTGCTTATTCTCCTTTTTTGTAAGTGTTCTATACTTTAAGCACCTGCATAGCCATTTTTACTTGATAGAATTAAAGAACCTTAGTGAGCACGCTCACATACCCCACGTCCCCACATTGTCATTGGAGAAATTAAATAAGTATAAGAAAAAAAAATTGTATAAGAAAAAATATTGAATAATAATTTCCTGTCAATATACATAGTATGTCCTTATTATTTACAAAATTTCATGAAATTCTGTTGTGTGTTTTCAGAGGAGTTGAGATGACAAACTGTTGCAGAAGTACATTGAGGCAAATAAGTTCAAAGGGGCATAACTCCTAGAAAAAAAAATGAACCGTAATTTCCTGTTGATATGCACATCTACATAGTATGTCCTTATTATCTACAAAGTTTCATGAAATTCTGTTGTGTGGTTTGAGAGGAGTTGCGATGATAAACTGTTGCAGTAGTACATTAAAGGAAATAAGTTAAAAGGGGCGTAACTCCTAGAAAAAAAATTGAATCGCAATTTCCCGTCGATATGCACAACTACATAGTATGTCCTTATTATCGGAAAAGGTTTCGTGAAATTCTGTTGTGTGGTTTGAGAGGAGTTGCGATGACAAACTGTTGCAGTAATACATTAAAGTAAATAAGTTCAAAGGGGCGTAACTCCTAGAAAAAAAATTGAATCGCAATTTCCCGTCGATATGCACAACTACATAGTATGTCCTTATTATCTGAAAAGGTTTTGTGAAATTCTGTAGTGTGGTTTGAGAGGAGTTGCGATGACAAACTGTTGCAGTAGTACATTAAAGGAAATAAGTTCAAAGGGGCGTAACTCCTAGAAAAAAAATTGAATCACAATTTCCCGTCGATATGCACAACTACATAGTATGTCCTTATTATCGGAAAAGGTTTCATGAAATTCTGTTGTGTGGTTTGAGAGGAGTTGTGATGACAAACTGTTGCAGTAGTACATTAAAGTAAATAAGTTCAAAGGGGCGTAACTCCTAGAAAAAAAATTGAATCGCAATTTCCCGTCGATATGCACAACTACATAGTTTTTCCTTATTATCTGAAAAGGTTTCGTGAAATTCTGTAGTGTGGTTTGAGAGGAGTTGCGATGACAAACTGTTGCAGTAGTACATTAAAGTAAATAAGTTCAAAGGGGCGCGACTCCTACAAAAAAAATTGAATCGCAATTTCCCGTCGATATGCACAACTACATAGCATGTCCTTATTATCTGAAAAGGTTTCGTGAAATTCTGTTGTGTGGTTTGAGAGGAGTTGTGATGACAAGAAACAGGACTGACGGACTGACGGACGGACGGTACGACTGACGGACGGACGGACTGACGGACGGACGGGTCAAAAACATTATACCCTCCGCAACTTTGTTGCGTGGGGTATAAATATAAGATAAGGGGGTTTCAAATATTTATTTATTACATATATAAAGTTAAGATAAAGTGATCAGCCATCATATATAGTTGGTAAAAAGTATCTCTGCTTAAGCTACATAATGTCAACTTTGGTAACACTATTGAGCAGTGGCTTTCTGGTAGGTAGCTGTCTCAATATGTTTAATAAAGTCATTAGGGTCACCATAGTCAGCTTGGCAAGAAGTGTAGTAAGCATGATCTTGACCCAATGGCACTGGACTTGTACAATTTAAAATCAGATCTCCAGGCAGAGAAAATATGGCTAGATAATTGGTTGTTTTTAATTTGCTGCTAGGGTATTTGGTAATAACAGAGACATACATGTATAATACATTATATGTCTATGGGATAACATAGTTTGCATTTCATCAAATTATAAAAATTTAGAATTTTCAAAGACAAACATACTTATACTTAGGTATTCCATTGGTTTAGATAGAAAACAAGCCATAAATATCGTATTTGATTTCATTAAGACATTTGTCTTTGAGGCTCAGTACTATAACTGTTCAATGTTTTCAACAGCATCAAATTAAAGTCTTTTTTTTTACATCTTAATCCATTGTCAGTATTTCACTTTTAATCATCCAGACGTGTGTCTTAAACTAGCTAGTTGATGACCAGGTAATTGCCAATAATTTGTTATTGCTGTATATATAGTCTAATAATAAACACCTTCATTGATTACTCGAAGCTATTTACCTTACGACACAAAAACAAGAAAAAGAAATGGTGACCTTCTGTTTTTACAGACTTTTCCGATATCAATTTCGAGTTTCTCAAGAGTTTTACCCTGTCAGTTTTAATTCTATAAACAAAAATGTTTACTGAAACTTTTTCGATGTTGACATTTTCAAAAGTTGTAGATTTCAAATTTTAATGGGAGGGATGGAAGAGGGTCTGAAAAACAAGAGATTTCGACTCCCATCGGAAGAATCACATGTATGACATACAAAATTTAATTATTACACAATACAAACTAGACTAAGTGAAATCCCTGGCCACACTTCACTCTGAAACTGTTTTATAGCAAAGTCAATGTTGGATTTCTTTGACAGACACAAATGATGCCCCTGCAGATGCAAAGTCTTATTTAAAAATAACTGTCTAACACTTTACCTTAAATATGACAAAGGTAAATTATATTATCACCCAAAAGAGCAAATATAAATAAGAATCAAAATCCTGACCCCATGCACAAAAAATGGAAAAACCACCAACTAAGTGAACACTTCCTAGCATAAAACTGTAGGACAATTATCTGTATGCGAGCTCCCCTTATGCAAGTAACTACTACAAAAAATGATTAAGAGCAAATATTAAACAAAATCAAAACCCTGACCACATGCACACCTTCAATACATGTACAAAGACTACAAACAGACATCAGAGTGAAAACTTCCTAGAATTCAAACTGTAGGAGGAGTTAAGTGGAATAACTGTACACCCATAATGGGAAGGACATACAGAGAGACACTGACAGGGGTAAAATAATATGACGTTCAGTTGTGGCGGCATTAAAAGAATTAATTTTTTTAGAAAAAACTGTACATTTCCAATTTTCATGATGCCAAACCTTCTATTTTTATGACAGTCTATAAAAAATTTATTGATAATGATGTAATCGAAAATTGATTATTAAATTCTCCAAACGATTAAATCATTTTTATGTGAATATTTTGCTCTAAGACGTATTATTTCTTGGTGAAAAACAAACATTTCTCATTCTTATCTAAGCCTTTACCTAAAACTGTTAGCCAGGCAGTCTGGTAATATCTACCAAGTGGATTAGAAATCAAGCAACCATACCATCCAGCATTATCTTTTGTTACATTCTTTATTGTCAGTATTTCTGGGTGACTTAAATTCACCATGGATTGCTAAAAAATCAAATAAAACAGCATTAGAGGATGAGTATATAAAACATTGAAAAGCAAAATTTTCAAAAAAGTGAACTAAGACAATAAATTATAAAAAAAGTGTAAAAAGAAGAAAATATTTCAATAAACTAGACAATTAGAATCACATTATTTTCTTAAGTCACTTGAGATTTGTCATGCAGTCAGTTTTTTAAATATACACATGTATATATACTATTGTATAACACTTTTTAACAGCAAGATAAACTTATCAACATACAATAAGAAATTAAATTTAAAGAAACATTCACATCAAGATCATTCAGACACACCATATCTGTAAACATTTCATGACTCAGTGAGACATTTTTCAAGCGACATACATTTTGGTGTGAAAATCCCAATGCAACCTTCTACTTGAGGTATTAATAAGTTGAAGTTATGAAATAACTGTTTCACAAATGATATCGGATATGTTCCTTATGTTGTTACTACAATCCCCTTCCCTTTCATGAATGTGACCTACCAAATTAGACTATTTACCGGACTTGTTATTACATAAGCAACATGACGGGTGCCACATGTGGAGCAGAATCTGCTTACCATTCCGGAGCACCTGAGATGACCCCCAATTTTTGATGGGATTCGTGTTGCTTATTCTTCATTTTCCTATGTTGTGTCATGTGTTCTATTGTTTGTCTTTTTTTATTTTTAGCCAGGTGCATGTTGTCAATTTATTTTAGTTGATTTATAAGTTTGACTGTTCCTCTGGTATCTTTCGTCACTCTTTTTTTGAAGTCTAGATTGACTATATAGATATAGATAGAAAAATACTGGTCTTGGCCCGTAATTCCTAAACAGTTTGGACCATCACCACCAAAAAAAAATCTGAATCTTCCTTTTGTGGTTTTAATATAACCAAAAAGTGTGTGAAGATTTATGGAATAATCATAAATAGTTTCTGAGATACGGCACAACATGTATTTTTAATAAACATGATCACTCTAAAATAAGATAAAGAATCATCACAATAAAGTAAACAGATCTTCAGATTAATATAACTTACCACTGAACCATGAAAATGAGGTCAAGTTCAGATGACACCTGCCAGTTGGACATGTTCACCTTACAGTCCTTCCATACACCGAATATACTAGCCATATTGCTTGTAGTATCTGAGATATGGACTTGACCACCAAAACTTAACCTTGTTCACTGATCCATGAAATGAGGTCGAGGTCAAGTGAAAACTGTCTGACAGACATGAGGACCTTTCAAGGTACGTACATATCAAATATAGTTATCCTATTACTTATAATAAGAGAGAATTCAACATTACAAAAAATCTGAACTTTTTTTCAAGTGGTCACTGAACCATGAAAATGAGGTCAAGGACATTGGACATGTGACTGACAGAAACTTCGTAACATGAGGCATCTATATACAAAGTATGAAGCATCCAGGTCTTCCACCTTCTAAAATATAAAGCTTTAAAGAAGTTAGCTAACACCGCCGCCGCCGGATCACTATCCCTATGTCGAGCTTTCTGCACAAAAGTTGCAGGCTCGACAATTAGCATCCACAGATTTTATCAAAACATTATATGATTAGGCGTTGTTAATTAAAGTCTATTTTTGCTAATGAGAGTAATATTAACATGTGGGGATAAATTGAGTTATTTTGTGTTTTAGTATAAATATCGTTGCAAAATTTTGGAAGAGCAGTCACCCTTCGGAAACCAAAACTTGCACTGCTAAAGTCTATTATACTGGACCTGTAGGACTGACGATCAGTCTTCCAGTTGACTTTGTAGTGTTTGGACAAAAATGTATTTTTTGACTCCCCTTTTATTTTTGAGAATATTTTAAGATAGCAGTCAGTGTTCTGGAAGCGTAACCTCACACTACTCGTCATACTCATGTCATTATACTAGACCTAAAAGATTGTTTTACCAGTCTACTAGTTGACTGTGCAGTGTTGAGACAAAATTTATCTCTGAATCATAATTTAATTTTAGAAAATACTTTTAAGACTTTTATATTTTGATTTTGAGATTAAGTTCATTTTATGATTTAGTAAATTTGGCATTTATTTTATATTTTACATTGTAAGGAGAAAATAGTTTTACTTTGGATTTTTTATTTTGAATTGATACTATGTACTTTAATTGGATTATTATTATTATTTGGAATAATCAATTGTTTAATAATTGATTTATTATCATCATACGTCTAAATTATTATAGTAACTAGATATCATTGAGATGGGAGCCATCTCTGTGGGCCCCGCTGTGAATAATGTGCATTAAAAAATTGTATCTTTACCATAGGACATGGGTTTGTCAACTGAAATCAAAGTTTTTGACCTTGACCTTTGACCTATGAAGTTGTAAATAAATTATGACACACCCTTTGGTGTTGGTTTATAAACATGTCAAGTATAAACTTTGAAATGATAAAGGTTCTCAAGATATAGAGCGGACACGATCTTTACCATAGGACATGGGGTTGTCAACTGAAACCAAAGTTTTTGACCTTGAACTATGCCCTAGGCAGTCGTTCATAAATTATGACACGCCCTCTGGTGTTGGTTCATATACATGTCAAGTATAAACTTTGAAATCATAACGGTTCTCAAGATATAGAGTGGACACGATCTTCACCACAGGACACAGGGTTGTCAACTGAAACCTTAATGGTTCTCTAGATATGGAGCGGACACAAAGTGTTACGGACGGACGGACGGACAGACGGACGGACTGACGGACAGACTGATCACTATAGGGGACCGCCTTTGGCGGGACCCTAATTAAAGTATGAAAACCTAGTGATTTTTAGCCTTATGTTACAGTTCTATGTAATATAGGCATTTTCTAGTAATATTACTGTTTTATGTAATATGGAGACTATATTACACATTTCAGTAATATAACAATATTACAGGTTTTAGTAATATAAGAATTATATTACTATTTTTTGTAATATTACTTTTACTTGTAATATTATATAAAAAAGTAATATTACAGTTTTCAGTAATTGCCTGGACTGTGATAACAGCAAAATAAAATTTCATGTAGACAAGAAAAGATACCAAAGAAGACATCATAAGTCTTAGCTTGTGTCTCATTCCCTTTGATGATTACAAATAAAATATGTTTATATTAAGGGGGCTCTCCAGTATAAATCTTTTTTTTCTTTCTAATATATGATTTCTTTATATTTTTCTATAAACATGATAAATGAACTTTATCATATACTTAATAGAACAAGAGGCTCTCAAGAGCCTGAATCGCTCACCTGGTAAACAATGCCTTATTGAACATATTGAACCATGCCAGGCAAACATGTACAGCTAACAATTCTTCAATATTAGAAATACAAGTTCTACCATGTTTACACGTTTCCTTCTAATATAATATGCATACAAGAAGAGCGGCAGGACGTTATTTTTATTACATTATAGTTACAATAAAAGAATTTTAACAATAAAATTGTTATTGTTACATTATTAAATTGTTATTCTTTCGAATTTCTTCATTCATGATTTGGATTTATTCCACTGCTGAGAAGGGGCAAGGGGCTCCAATAACAGCAAAACAGTTAAATGATTTCATTAATAACAGTTAGGCATGGACCATTTAACTTGTAGGGGGACATGGTTTTTTTTCTGGTCAGAATATTTTCTATTTTTTGGAAGTAGCACAACAAATTATTTTTTTTGCAAATTGCAAATTGAAAATTTCAGGACAGGTAGACCTTGACCTAATAAATATTTTAACTTCTAGTCTTATTTGCTCTAAATGCTGGAGTTTTTTAGATATAAGCCAAAAACTGCATTTTACCCTGTGTTCTATTTTTAGCCATGACGGCCATGTTTTTAGACAAAATAGAAAATAAAACACAAACTTTATTTTATACACCCTACTGATCATTCAGTTGAAGTTTGGTTGAATTTGGTTGAGTAGTTTTAGAGGAGAAGATTTTTTAAAGTTAGCAAATATGATGAACAAATTGTGAAAAAATTGTCATTAAAGGACAATAACCCCTTAAGGGGTCAATTGACAATTTTGGTCATATTTAACTTATTTGTAGATCTTACTTTGCTTATCATTTTTGCTGTTTACAGTTTATCTTTATCTATAATGATATTTAAGATAATGACCAAAAACTGCAAAATTTCCTTAAAATTACCAATTAAGTGGCAGCAACCCAACAATGGTTTGTTTGATTCGTCTGAAAATTTCAGGGCTGATAGATCTTGACCTAATGAACATTTTTACCCCACGTCAGATTTGCTCTAAATGCTTTCGTTTTTGAGATATAAGCCAAAAACTGCATTTGACCCCTATGTTCTATTTAAAGTAAGGGCGGCCATGTTTTTTGACAGATCAAAAATCGAAGCACACACTTTGTGCAGGATAATCTAAGGAACTATCATGCTAAGTTTCATCCAAATCCATTAAGTAGTTTCAGAGGAGAAGATGTTTGAAAAATTGTTAACGACGACAGACGACGACGACGGACGCCAAGTGATGAGAAAAGCTCACATGGCCTTTTAGGCCAGGTGAGCTAAAAATGAAATAAAAAAATTGGGTCACCGTTCATTTACGCTAACAATCTGCCTCTGAAAGAAGCATAATTTTTTGTTAATGTCCTTATTTACTGTTGAACTAATAGGAGAAAAAGAGGTAATATCGAAATAAAAAAAGAACTAAATTACAGAAATCGCTTAAATTTTACAAGTATTTAGTTTATGTACAGCTTTTTGAAAACAATAATAAAAAATATAGGTCATCGATGATTTAAAAAAGATATTTCAATTTTAATGCCAAAAAAATGTATTTTTGCATCAAAGGGAGATAATTTGGAGCTTTTTCAATGCTATAAACATATTAAAAGTCACCTGGGGGCAAACAAAATTGATTTTTTTAGTTGATTTTTGTACCATATCATAAAGCAATAACTAATAGTGTGATGAATAAAATTTGTAATGAAAAAATTCGTAAGGGTTCCGCGGAACCCAGTGTCTCACCTACTTTTGCTGTAAATCGCAGGCTGAACAAAAAAAAGGAAAACAAGAGGCTGTCACAACGACAGCAAACCGGATTTATTAACATTTATTTGTGTCCTAGCAATATCACAAGAACCATTACTGATGAATGGTGAAAGGGAAAATCGTCAATATCAAATTTGACCTCCATTTTGTCATCAGTATCAACATATTAAAATTAGAAAAGTTTAGATTGAATGGTTCATGAGTAAATGCAATAAAGTGAATGGAAACGCCATTTTACGATCTTTCAAGAACCATAACTCCTGAACGGTAAAAGTCAAAATCGTCATTATTGAACATGTTGAACTTGACCTCTATTTTGTCATCAGTAACAACATATAAAAATTTCAAAAGCTTTGGTTGAATGGTTCATGAGAAAATGCACGGACATGACTGGAAACACCATTTTCAATCTTTCAAGAACCATAACTCCTGAACGGTAAAAGTCAAAATCGTCATTTTGAACTTGACCTCCATTTTGTCATCAGTAACAACATATTAAAATTTGGGAAGCTTTGGTAGAACAGTTCATGTGTAAATACACGGACACGACTGGAAACTCCATTTTTCAGTCTTTCAAGAACCATAACTCCTGAACGGTAAAAGTCAAAATCGTCATTATTGAACTTGACCTCTATTTTGTCATCAGTAACAACATATTAAAATTTGGGAAGCTTTGGTAGAACAGTTCATGTGTAAATGCACAGACACGACTGGAAAAACCATTTTTCAATCTTTCAAGAACCATAACTCCTGAACGGTAAAAGTCAAAATCGCCATTATTAAACTTGACCTCCATTTAGTTGTCAGTAACAACATATTAAAATTAGAAAAGCTTAGATTGAATGGTTCATGAGTAAATGCAATAAAGTGAATGGAAACGCCATTTTACGATCTTTCAAGAACCATAACTCCTGAACGGTAAAAGTCAAAATCGTCATTATTGAACATGTTGAACTTGATCTCTATTTTGTCATCAGTAACAACATATAAAAATTTCAAAAGCTTTGGTTGAATGGTTCATGAGAAAATGCACAGACATGACTGGAAACACCATTTTTCAATCTTTCAAGAACCATAACTCCTGAACGGTAAAAGTCAAAATCGTCATTTTGAACTTGACCTCCATTTTGTCATCAGTAACAACATATTAAAATTTGGGAAGCTTTGGTAGAACAGTTCATGTGTAAATACACGGACACGACTGGAAACTGCATTTTTCAGTCTTTCAAGAACCATAACTCCTGAACGGTAAAAGTCAAAATCGTCATTTTGAACTTGACCTCCAATTTGTCATCAGTAACAACATATTAAAATTTTGGAAGCTTTGGTAGAACAGTTCATGTGTAAATACACGGACACGACTGGAAACTGCATTTTTCAGTCTTTCAAGAACCATAACTCCTGAACGGTAAAAGTCAAAATCGTCATTATTGAACTTGACCTCCATTTTGTCATCAGTAACAACATATTAAAATTTGGGAAGCTTTGGTAGAACAGTTCATGCGTAAATGCACAGACACGACTGGAAAAACCATTTTTCAATCTTTCAAGAACCATAACTCCTGAACGGTAAAAGTCAAAATCGCCATTATTGAACTTGACCTTCATTTAGTTGTCAGTAACAACATATTAAAATTTTAAAAGCTTTGGTTGAACGGTTCATGAGTTAATGCACGGACAACATTTGATTGACGCCCGAAAAATACCGAAAAAATGAATTTAATTTTTTACAAAATTAAGTTCTGGATACTATCTTATGATCATAAACAAGCTTCTGTCCAAGTTTGGTACAAACCCAGGATAGTTTAAGAAAGTTAAAGTTAAAAAACTACCTTGATCAAAAACTTTAACCTGAACTTTGCTCTATCATTTTCTATGTTCAGTGGACCATGAAACTTGGGTCAAAACTATAATTTGGCATTAAAATTAGAAAGATCATATCATGGGGAACATGTGTACTAAGCTGAATGGACTTCAAATTCTTCAAAAACTACCTTAACCAAAAACTTAAACCTGAAGCGAACGGACACACAGATGGACGAACTAACGAACGAACGAACGGAGGCACAGACCAGAAAACATAATGCCTCTCTACTATCGTAGGTGGGGCAATCGTAGGTGGGGCATAAAAATGAAATCACATTTAAACTTTTTTTTTACACCAGAAATCAGGGACGTTCTCTGAAAGCAGGAAATATATTTCCTGACTTGTGCTCAACCTGTTCAGACGTCTCAGACTATTTTTACTTAAAAGATTTTATCCTTTAAACAGGAACAGAGGTTAAAGACAAATCCAATCAAGGTGCACTCAGTGGGTTGAAAGATGCTTCAGATTTAAGATCAACCTTGCACACAACACAAATCATGTGGCAAGGCATTATGTTTGTTTTCCTTGATTCCAAATCATATAGAAGCTTCAAAGCAAAAAAGCTTTGATTTAAAACGTTTGATGACTGCAGCATCAGAAAGGTATAAAAAAAAAACCAACGCATCGGAAAGATATCACTAAAAACCAACATAGAAAAAAAAAATTTGGACAAGAATGGCCAATAAAAATTTTCGTGTTGCAGTGATTTTACAGGGTTAGTCGTGGAAAGGGAAACAAACAATAATTAATTTTTGGCCTACATAGCTAGTTGACACACAATGAATGTTGTGTTAGAACTTAAAAAAATTAAATTGGACATTTACCTGCTATGGTCCAATATACAAAATCTAAATACATGATTTGATTCAGCATATTTTAAAAAGAACCCCAACAATTCAATTTTTGATGAAACCAAAGAAAGTTCAATTTTGGAACCTCTAGAACTCAATGTGGACCAATTTGATAAAGGGGCCCAGGCATCACAAATCTAAATAAACGATTAGAATCGGCATATCAAAGAACCCCAATAATTCAATTTTTGATGAAATCAAACACAGTTTAATTTTGGACCCTTTTGGCCCCTCATTCCTAAACTGTTGGAACCAAAACTCTAAAAATCAATCCCAATCTTCCTTTTGTGGTCATAGATTTCTATTTACTTATACATACTAAAGTTATTATCCCGAAATCATTGGTCTTGGATGACGCTCAACAAGGCAGATGACAACAACGTATAACAAATATCAACTAAATTTTTTTTAATTATTTTTGCGGTTGTATCAAACGGACATATAAACCCATAACGTTAAAAGTGAATGTACCCAAATTCATGCTTCATTAAAAATTTGTGTGAATAAGCATTGTGTATACATTTTTTATATTATTTGGTTGATGCAAACTTCAGTTAGAGAATGGAAACAGAAAATTCAGCATTGTTTCCATAATTGTAAAGAAATATTTAACTTAAATGGAAATTAAGACCTCATTTAACACAAAATTAAAAATAAAAGGTTGAAAAATAAAAGGCAAAGCTACAATATTTACAAACCTTTCGGCTCACTAATGCCATGAATTGATAGCCATACCACAGTGGTAACATCCTGTGTTATCTGATCTAGAAAAGAAAAAAAATACAAAAATAAATATGTAGTAAATATATATACTGTCTTAAGTGTTGAGGTACAATATCCAATAAAGAAAAATAAATTTAACATTAAGCATGTTAAGACGAAGTTGCAAGTGTTGAATTAATATTTCTGAATGCAGTTGTTTGCCAGCCCAGAATTGCATCAATTGAGGGCAGTATGTTTATTATACTAAGTGCTTGCAGAAATTAATCCTAACTACATAAGCCAAGGTTGTTTATAACTATTAGGATTTTAAATAGCATGAAACATAACCAGTGCTTAACAATTGTAAAGTATTGTGTAACTTATATTCAGAACTGTTAACGTTGGATTTTGTTGCTTGATGAATTTGGTGATTAGATTTTGTCAGTTGTCATGGTTGTTGTAGGATTTTTCTTGGATTTCAGTATTTCTGTTATTCTACTTTTTTTGTTATGTATAACAGCACTTACAAACAGATTTTAATCATTTTAATTAGCCAAACATCATGTAGTCGCCAGAAATATGGTCATTGTATCGAAGCACATGTGAATGGTTCCAGTATGAAAAGAAGATAATTACACTTTTGCGAGATATGAACAAAGAAATGTTTAGCAACATTTTGAAAGCATATATTTCATGCTATTTTCATTGCATGAAGTTTTAGAAGAACAATAATGTATACAAAATCATACATGTACGTGTATTATTGGGGAAAAAAATTAAAAGCAAAGGAAGGGTGCTTTGGCTGTTGTCTTTCATCCTAAGGTCATGGTCAAATGGTGAGTACCCTGATTTAACATAAGTGAATTTCTTTGTTAGTGTGAGTAACCCTGCAAAGACGCCATTGGCATTGCAACAATTAATAAAAGTATATTTCAGGTGTAAGTAGGATGACAAAAGTATCTCTTATATTTGGAACTTGTAGCTTAACAGTGGAAAAGGTGTTTTCTAGAATTGATGCCACAGTAAACCAATCTTATTTCTCGGATTTAAACAAATGAGTAAAGGTTCTGTGCTACAAGAAAAAAAAGTATCATAAGTATAATGTGTACATACATTTTGAAGTTATTTTGCATTTTTTACAAAAAATATTTACATGGTAATAATGAGAAGTTCTGTTAATATTCACATGCAAATTTCAAAAACGCACACATGACATAGAGGGAATAAAAAGCCATATCTAGTTGTTACAATGGTCAACAAATATGGTCATAATTTAACTTAGGACTCAATAAAAACCAACGCATCCCAGCTGGAGAAAACTCTGCAAATTTTGTTTGTTTTTGGATTTGCAAATTTTAAATTCTTCTTCTTGTCTTTATCATGTTTATGTGTTTACAGATTTTTTTACATCATTTATTAATCTCCCACATTCATGACATTTGAATCAAATGATTGATGATTTGAAACAATCACATGGTCACAGTGTGCCCACATATAACGCATCCAAAGACGATTGTGTAAGATTTATTTTAATTCATTCAGAAGTTATATTATAACTTGCTTATTTATAAAAATCTGACATTTTTTTTTTTAATATTGCAATGTATTGTAATGAAAGAAAAAACAGTGTATCGTAATTTTCTGTCGATAAACACATCTACATATTTTGTTCTTGTTATCTACAGAGTTTTATAAAATTCTGTTGAGTGGTTTCAGAGGAGTTGGGATGACTAGAACAGGACTGATGGACAAAGTCAAAAACATTATACCCTACAGAACTTTGATCCATGGGTTATAATTAATGTACATGAAATAAAAATCTCAGACATAAGAGATTTTATTTTACTTACACACAATTTTCCATTAGGATCCCCCATGATGCAAACTGTCACATGTCAGTTCTTACCATGCTGACCAAACCAATCACTCTGTTTTTCTCGATACTGTAACAAAAAAGAAAGATACATGTATAACAAAGGTATATGTTCCATACTCCAAGGTATATCTAAAAGTAAATGTCCATAAAAACTGTCAATACAAAATCCCACTATCATATCACTATTAGGTAAAAATACCATTTTTTTTTTAATCATTGTTAATGTTCCATTTTCTGTTCATCGTTCCAGAGTTTTATTTTTTTTACACTATCTACATGTATAGTATATAAATACAAATGGTGTTGTGATGTAAACAAATGACACCATAATGACATTTATGTGGTGAAAACAGATACTTTTGCAGTATAAGCTATTTATTTGTCTAGCAAATATGAATAATTGCATACAATTCACATTTTGTATCATAATCCTTCATGCTTAACAAATAAATTATATACATGTACGTAATCTGGCATATTTGACTGTAAACACTGAATTTGACTGAGAATGTGTATGTATGCATTGAAAGAAGTGAGCTCCTTCTTCATGTGTTCATCAGAAAAACCAGATGCTCCGCAGGGCGTAGCTTTATACGACCGCAGAGGTTGAACCCTGAACGGTTGGGGCAAGTATGGACACAACATTCAAGCTGGATTCAGCTCTAAATTTGGATTGTGATTAAATAGTTGACACATCATAGGTTTCTGACACAGAATGAATGTGTTCTAATGAACTTAAAATTTTTGTTTTCTCTTAGAGCAATTCACTATGCTGTTGAATATTAAACCTCTCAAAAAAATGTTTGAAGAAATTTTCTTTTTTATTTATGAAATTTCAAATGAGAAAAATTGAACCCAATTTTTTTAATCACATCCCCCTTTCCCTTATTCCAAAACTAATCTCAATTAAAATTTCTAATGGAGTTTGCAACAATAACTACTCATTTAAATACATCATAAAATATTAAGATGTAAAAAAACTGCTTGTTATCACTGAATGGTAAAGATTATTTTAATTTATCAGTTGGTAGTAAAAAGTGAATATACATTGTATATTGTATACAGTACATTCCGGTTATTTGCATAGCCTATTTGTCAGACGAAATTATGCAATAAAGCGGAGTATGCTTATATCCGAAATGCCGAAATACGCAGTTAAATAACATCGATAGAGGAAATCCTGAAGAAAGATGAACATCCATAATCCACTTACAACATATTGAATGATTATTTATTCTAATAAAAGTTATTTGTCTAGTGTTGTGCATTTTTATTTCATTGTTTATTCTTTCAATAAAGTTTATAAACACATTTAGTTTTAGTTTATTTATGTACCGACTTTTCCTTTACCTGAGATACGAAAATAAAATTGTTCTAAAAATAGATTTGTTTCTATAACCCGGATGTACAAATTATATTTTTACGCTTTGATTAAAACAAACTGTTGAACAATGCTACACAGTTTATAATCATTTGATACAATAAATGTGTAATGAACTGCCTTTAATGTGCAGTATTTACCGATTGTACAGTGATGTAACACTGTTACAATAACCTCGTTAGTTTCGTATACAGTATGCAAATCAGTTTTAACAGGTAATGGGGCCCTGCACGGGTTATTTGCTGGACACGAGTGTTGAAAGTGAGAAAATATAATAATTTTAAGTTAATGTTCTTTTCAAAAAATATTAAAAATGAAAGATTGATGCATGAAATTCTTCAACCATATATAAATGCCCTGTAATATTTAACATAAATGTAGATCACCCCATGCCAAATTACGAGATTGCACATTGGATAATGATCGATAATTAGCAGGCGTTATTGTTTTAAAAATACACCCAAAACCCCAAAATGTAATCTATGAACAATGTTTGAAATGCAATCAATAATTAACACCTTTTGAGATAGAAGATCATAGAATGGTTGTGTTTTTACAACAATCAGCTGATTGACATCTTTATGACCTCGAGGCTTAAAATAGAATATGGGAAACTTTACCTGTGTACACATCGAGGCCTTTTTTATAATCATATAAACACGAAAGAAACTGTTTTAAAACTTTATTTAAATAACACAGAAGTAAATGTGAAATAATATAAAAAAATATGATGCATTCAAGAAAAATATACTTACCAAATTGCTGTTTCCGGTCAAAAATCTCGTCAGTTTTAAATAAGCATATCTAGCTGGCGATTATTTTCTATGCAATTAACCGAAATGCCACTTGAGGGGCTATGCATATAACCGTACAATTTAACATTAGATGAATGGGAAATGGTTCTGTGCAGGAGAAAAGTATGCAATTAACCGAATTATGCTATTAAGCGGTATGCAATTAAGTGGAATCGACTGTATAACAAAGATTTAAGTTGATTCTGGACAAAGAAAGATAACTCCAATTAAAAAAAAATCTTGCTATTGCACAATATTTTGCAATTAGATATTTCTTGCTTACTATTCTGGACAAAGAAAGATAACTCTAATTAAAAAAAAATTTGCTATTTCACAATATTGTGCAATTAGATATTTCTTGCCATTGCCCAATACTGTGCAATCGAAAAGACTTGCTATTGCACAATACTTAATATAATAATTTTAGATCCTGATTTGGACCAACTTGAAAACTGGGCCCATAATAAAAAATCTAAGTACATTTTTGGATTCAGCATATCAAAGAACCCCAAGATTTCAATTTTTGTTAAAATCAGACTAAGTTTAATTTTGGACCCTTTGGACTTTAGTGTAGACCAATTTGAAAACAGGACCAAAAATGAAGAATCTACATACACAGTTAGATTTGGTATATCAAAGAACCCCATTTATTCAATTTTTGATGAAATCAAACAAAGTTTAATTTTGGACCAACTTGAAAACTGGGCCAATAATCAAGAATCTAAGTACATTTTTAGATTCAGCATATCAAAGAACCTAACTGATTCATTTTTTGTCAAAATCAAACTAAGTTTAATTTTGGACCCTTTGGACCTTAATGTAGACCAATTTGAAAACGGGACCAAAAGTTAAGAATCTACATACACAGTCATGACAGTTAGATTCGGCATATCAAAGAACCCCAATCATTCAATTTGGATGAAATCAAACAAAGTTTAATTTTGGACCCTTTGGGCCCCTTATTCTGTTGGGACCAAAACTCCCAAAATCAATACCAACTTCCTTTTATGGTCATAAACCTTGTGTTTAAATTTCATAGATTTCTATCTACTTATACTAACGTTATGGTGCGAAAACCAAGAAAAATGCTTATTTGGGTCCCTTTTTGGCCCCTAATTCCTAAACTGTTGGGACCTAAACTCCAAAAATCAATACCAACCTTCCTTTTGTATTCATTAACATTGTGTTTAAATTTCATTGATTTCTATCATGTCTATTTACTTAAACTAAAGTTATTGTGCGAAAACCAAGAATAATGCTTATTTGGGCCCTTTTTTGGCCCCTAATTCCTAAAATGTTGGGACCAAAACTCCCAAAATCAATACCAACCTTCCTTTTGTGGTCATAAACCTTGTGTTAAAATTTCATAGATTTCCATTCACTTTTACTAAAGTTAGAGTGCGAAACTAAAAGTATTCGGACGACGACGCCGACGCCGCCACCGACGACGACGCCAACGTGATAGCAATATACGACGAAAAATTTTTCAAATTTTGCGGTCGTATAAAAATCTAAATTTTATGCATTTGAATATATAGTTATATACCTTTTATGGCAGGAATTTCATTGCAAACTCCATGATTATTAAAATCTGCTGAGGCTTGAGGTCCTTTAGGATATCCAGTTGTGATTGGTAGCATATCAAAGAACCCCAAGATTTCAATTTTTGTTAAAATCAGACTAAGTTTAATTTTGGACCCTTTGGACTTTAGTGTAGACCAATTTGAAAACAGGACCAAAAATGAAGAATCTACATACACAGTTAGATTTGGTATATCAAAGAACCCCATTTATTCAATTTTTGATGAAATCAAACAAAGTTTAATTTTGGACCCCGATTTGGACCAACTTGAAAACTGGGCCAATAATCAAGAATCTAAGTACATTTTTAGATTCAGCATATCAAAGAACCTAACTGATTCATTTTTTGTCAAAATCAAACTAAGTTTAATTTTGGACCCTTTGGACCTTAATGTAGACCAATTTGAAAACGGGACCAAAAGTTAAGAATCTACATACACAGTCATGACAGTTAGATTCGGCATATCAAAGAACCCCAATTATTCAATTTGGATGAAATCAAACAAAGTTTAATTTTGGACCCTTTGGGCCCCTTATTCTGTTGGGACCAAAACTCCCAAAATCAATACCAACCTTCCTTTTATGGTCATAAACCTTGTGTTTAAATTTCATAGATTTCTATTTACTTATACTAACGTTATGGTGCGAAAACCAAGAAAAATGCTTATTTGGGTCCCTTTTTGGCCCCTAATTCCTAAACTGTTGGGACCTAAACTCCAAAATCAATACCAACCTTCCTTATGTAGTCATTAACATTGTGTTTAAATTTCATTGATTTCTATTTACTTAAACTAAAGTTATTGTGTGAAAACCAAGAATAATGCTTATTTGGGCCCTTTTTTGGCCCCTAATTCCTAAACTGTTGAAACCAAAACTCCCAAAATCAATCCCAACCGTTCTTTTGTGGTCATAAACCTTGTGTCAAAATTTCATAGATTTCTATTAACTTAAACTAAAGTTATAGTGCGAAAACCAAGAAAATGCTTATTTGGGCCCTTTTTGGCCCCTAATTCCTAAAATGTTGGGACCAAAACTCCCAAAATCAATACCAACCTTCCTTTTGTGGTCATAAACCTTGTGTTAAAATTTCATAGATTTCCATTCACTTTTACTAAAGTTAGAGTGCGAAAACTAAAAGTATTCGGACGACGACGACGATCCCCTAAGGAGTTATTGCCCTTCATAGTCAATTTTTAACAATTTTCTTAAAATTTGAAGATTTTCAATAACATTTTCCACAGAAAGTACTGTTATAGATAGAGATAATTGTAAGCAGCAAGAATGTTTAGTAAAGTAAGATCTACAAACACATCACCATCACCAAAACACAATTTTGTCATGAATCCATCTGTGTCCATTGTTTAATATTCACATAGACCAAGGTGAGCGACACAGGCTCTTTAGAGCCTCTAGTTCTATAGTACACTGCAAATGTGTATGAATTACAATAAATGAGTATTCATTATGATATAGCTACCCAACAACATAACATAGAACTTACCTGTATATGCATTTTAATAACAGCTTTTCCTATTAATGTTGCACCAAAAAATGTCCAAAATGGAATGAGAAAATGACCACATGTTATTCCTGCCAAATCAAACAGAGGGTTTGGTATCTGTAAAAAAAAGTAAAATTTATAATCAAAACAATCAAAATTGAATTTATACAAATTCAGAGGCAATCCAGTTTCACAATGAAGTAAGCTTAAATAAAATCTATGCTTTTTCAATGTTTAAAAGATTACAATACCAATTTCTAAAATTAGCCTATATTTAATATTTTATCAATAGATATGAACCAACATCTGAGCATCTGCAACTCATATATTTAACTGACAGACTTCTTATACAGATTTAAAAATAGAATTAAAGAACAAAGAGGCACAGATTAAAATAAAGCATGTTTTTTTGTCTGATAATGGACAAATTGACCATGTTTATAGAAAAAATGTTTTGTCGTTTGGAAAAGTTTTTCCAGAAGTGATGTTTTTAAGATTAATACACTGCATACTGTAAACCAACTTATTTTCGCGGATACTTTATTTCGCGTTTATCTCCAGCTAGTCTACTTCACGGCGATTTAATTTCGCGATTTTTTAGTTAACTTGATATAGTTTAATAAGGAAAGATCCAAGTTATACATATTCGCGACAATTTAATTTCGCGTTATTTTTCTTCCCCCAAGAGTCGCGAAAATTAATCGGTCGCGAAATTAAGTTGGTTTACAGTATTCAGAATTTCAGACACAAATTAAAAGTACCATTTATTAAGATTAAACCTTACATAGAAACCCCAGTAATGTTTATCTAGCTTAGTACTTACCGATTGATTGATTGATTGATTGTTGGTTGCTTAACGTCCAGTGGCAAATATTTCATGCATATTCAGGACGAGAACAAGTTCACAATAAATACAATAGGTAGGTCTTGTCACAATAGAGGCCATCTGGGATGATGGTCGGGGAAATTTGGACTGCCACTGGAAAATGAGGGTTTATTGGATAGGGAAAGAAATTTTGCCTTGCAACAGGCCACCTACGGACCCCTCAAAGAGTTGTTGCAAGGGTTCTTTACGTGCAAAGAGCGTGGCACTCTCTCTGCACGAGACATCGGATTTAACGTCCCCATTCTGACCAGACGTGACTGCGAACTTGATATATCCCGCACAGCCAAACGGACACCCCACTTCAGCAAGCGTTTTACTGCCAGTCGAGAGAAGACCAAGGGACCATATTTCTATTCCACAGTCACCCTTGGGGGTCAGTACTTACCGATGCACAGGCTAAGATACCAAAGAATCCAACTTTCTGTACAAGGTTATGTACAGCTAATTTAGATTTTTCCATAAATCCCTGAAAATAAAAAATAAAACAATAGACAAGAATATATTAAAAATTCTTTTCCAATTATCATGCTTGAGATAACAGAAATTTCAAATCCTTCTTGTTTACTATTTAAATGCATTTGGACACATTTAATTCTACTTTTTAACCATTGTTAACTCTAGATCTACTTGAAATATGAACTGATTTAAAATAATGGATAAATTTTTTGTTGCTAATTTGCTTCTAGCTATATTTTCCTCGTTTTAGGTCATATGCTCTTATTTTTTTTTTTTTATAAGTTTTGGATTTTCAAATATTTCCACCTAAAGCATTGCTGAAGAGTCATTTCTTGTCAAAATGCACATCTGGTGCAGAAAAATTGGTACCTTTAATGTTATTAATTACAGTAATAACTAACAAACACAGTGAACAAAGCTAACAAAGTCATACCCTCTAAGCACTGTAAAAAGTGTGACAAATCAAGCCAACATAACAAAGAAGCAAAGTCGTGAGTTTTGTTAAGACGTAGCATATGGTTATTTATGCGCTCAATATCATTATGCAAGAAAAATTCTTTAATTTTTTTAAATGAAATCCATTTCAATGCTGGTTCAGAAACAAGATGCCTAAAAACTTCTGAAGATATAGTAGTCCAAATATGAGACATGAGAATGAACAGACAAACAGACCAACAAGTTAAACATACAATAACTATATACAGCTCCCTTAAAAAGGGAGGTATAATACCTACACTGTTAGTGAATTTTAAAATGGATATCCCCAAAACCATAAATAATATTATCTTCACTCGGACAGTAAGAACAAGATAACGTTTCTTTGTTTACACCGTCAAGTAGTGTTCAACAACTGTATCTATATAGATTCCTACACTGCATCAAGTGTATTACGATATTTCTCCACTCGAGACAGTTAAATTTTATTATTTAAAGCACGAGGCTTAAAATTTAACTGTCTCAAGTGGAGAAATATCGTAATACACGAGTTATAGTGTCGGAATCTGTTTCTCTAATGATTTTTATCCTTCTTTTTCAAAGATTTTCAGAAACTTGTGTTCTTTATATGCGACGTCATCAGGCATTGCCGCCTTTTTTCATGGCGTCACAATAGGACAATTCAGAAGAAATAAAAAACATTTAGATGTCATAATCAAATTTCGACTAATCATTTGCCGAGAACAGATTTTTCACTAGTGAGGAGAAATATTTTTCTCACACCGGTCAGGAAATGTGAAAATAGCACAAAAATTAGAGAAAGTATCATCAATGTCTGTGCATAGATGTTAAAGAGGAGTTACACTTACAAGAGACAATTACCATAAAAAGCTCAGTATGATAAGTCCCCATTCCCTTTTTGCAACAGGAATTCAGAAAAACCTTTTTGTCACTCAGTGAAATTCTTCAACTTTCAAGATCATGGTCGTTTAAAATGTTTATAGTTCAAAATGTTGAAAAGGATTCTAGAACACTGTTATGACTGTACAGATGCTAAATAAACACAAAATAAAAAAATAAAAAATATTGGAAAGTTTTTGTGTAAATTGTAAACAATTTCATTGTAAGTATGTAAAACATGTAGAAATCCGATCCATAATAAATATTGGGGAAAAAATACAACTTGATATTAGGTGTTAGCTTTTAGTAAATTACTGTTAAATTTATTCATGGCTTGAACGTGTGATGACCGTAGCCAAATTATCCGCCAGCAGCTGTCTGAAACACCAAATCCAATAAATAACTTCTTACGTAAAAATGTAGTTTATACATCATTATGCAGTGCTATGAATAGAAATAAGAAATGTCTAATGAATTATATTACATTTTGATATTTATTAGTAAATATTTTTAATTGAATATTAGTATGGAACAGATAATCATTAAAGAATTTGAAAAGAAATAAAGGTGCCCTCTACTCTTTCAGAACATTTCGCAAAGTAAGCAAACATCACAAAATTCTTGCCTTAAGTACTTCAAAATTTGCACTGCTGCCCAGCAATTTGAGATTTGCAGTAAGACTATTGATTTTGCAAGCCCGAGTACGGTGCCACATATTGTAATATTGAAGTAGGTTCAATTATCTCCCCTATCATAATACGACCAAGATTATATTCCTTCATGTACATTGTCAGGTAGAGTTCTACAACTGTGTAAAGTGACCAACAGACAGATAGGTAGTCTGATTCCTAGATTTAAACCTCAAAAGCTTAGGTTGTTGGAAGGGGAGTTTAAAAAAGATAGAATGCCACTTACATTTTAAATCGTGTCAATGGTTTCACAAAAGTTGACACAAAATGCACAAAGGACAAAAGTAAAAATTATAAAAGAGACAGAACAAGAATGTGTCCAAAGTACACAGATGCCCCACTCGCACTATCCTTTTCCATGTTCGATGGACTGTGAAATTGGGTAATAATCTAATTTGGCATTAAAATTAGAAAGATTATATCATAAGCAACAAGTGTACTAAGTTTCAAGTTGATTGGACTTCAGCTTCATCAAAAACTACCTTGACCAAAAACTTTAACCTGAATGGATGCACAGACAAACGGACAGACGAACGGAGCCACAGACCAGAAAACATAATGCCCCTCTACTTTCGTAGGTGGGGCATAAAAAACAGAGTGATTACTAGAAGGCACCCACAAAAACATGAAAGGCCAAAAATAACAGTACACACTCTCACTCGGACCATAACCTGTGAGACTTACCATGCTTACTAATTCTTCAGGATGCTCTTTTTTCTCATGAATGAGTTCTTCTATTTCTTCAAACTCATCGTCATCAAGATCTGCCCCTGACAGCCTGGCTGCCCTTGCCATAAAATAGGGCGGCAATTCTCCAAGTGCTGTCCCAGCACCCTGAAACATAAAGATATATTTTTTTAATCTCTCACTCTATAATATAAATTATCCAATAATTAGTACTTCTTGTATGGTGTGGTATAAAAAATATTCTTGCATTTTTGTGCCTGTCCCAAGTCAGGAGCCTCTGGTCTGTGTTAGTCTTGTATGATTTTTAATTTTAGTTCATTTATATATTTCGGGTTTAACATCCATTATCACTGAGCTAGTACACATTTTTGTTTAGAGGCCAGCTAAAGCATGCCATGGGTGCGGGATTTTTCTCTTTGTGTTGATGACCCATTGGTGGTCTTTGGTGAATATTGCTCTCAGGTTGGGTTGTTGTCTCTTTAACACATTCCCTATATCCATTCTCAATTTTATCTAAATATATATGATGAGTTTATTTATTTGCTATGATAGTTTAGGAGACAATATCATTTTCATAAAGGTTGAATATATGACATACCCACATAATAGCTTCAAGTCTGACTTTATTCATTATAGTCCATAATGATACTGTGCTGCCATCTGTAACACCTTCCGGACAAACAATTCTAAAAATACAAGATTACTTAAATTTAATCTAGTGTATGAAATAAGGGATCTATATACATTTATTCATATATGACATTATTTGTTAACACAGTTTAAAAATTAAATCTGTTCATCAATATATTTTATAAATTACATAAAATAGGCCGTTAGTTTTCCTCGTTTGAATTGTTTTACATTGTCATTTCGGGCCTTTGCAGTATGGGCATTGCTCATTGTTGAAGGCCGTACGGTGACCTATAGTTGTTAATTTCTGTACCATTTTGGTTTCTTGAGGAGAGTAGTCTTATTGTCAATCATACCACATCTTCTTTTTTATAATAAATATTTAAGAAACTATATGTCATACAACTAATAGGGAAAGAAACACAAGCAAATTAAAGAAAAATGCTATTTCAACATAAGAAATTTATTAAAAAAAATCCAGAAAATTATAAAATTCAGAATTGATTCCTATCATTCACAAAATAAAACAATTCAAACAGGAAAATTAATCTTCAAAATATTACTGAACACAAAACTTTGTTTTTGATGAAGTAGAAAAGTATCAAATGAAAAATAACTTTCCAACTACTTAAAGATACTGTTTATATTGGAAGGTTAAAAATTTAGGAAGATTAACACAATCATACTATTCCGTGAAATTTAAGAGTAAGCAAGTCTTTCAGAAACTTTAAATCAAAATTTTATAAAGCATTCACTGAATCCATTGATACATGTATCTTACTAAATTAAGAAATATGGGAAGTATTAGCAAACAAGAATGTGTCAATAGTACACGGAAAGCCTATTAACACTATCATTTTCTATGTTCAGTGGACTGTGAAATTGGGGACAGAACTCTAATTTGGCATTAACATAAAAAAAGATCATATCATAGGGAACATGCTATAAGTTTCAAGTTGATTGGACTTCAACTTCATCAAAAACTACCTTGAACATAAACTTTAACCTGAAGCAGGATAGACAGACAAATAAACGACGCACAGACCTAAAAAGGTACTGCCCCTAGGTGGGGTATAAAAATTTTAAACACAACATTTTTAAATTAAAGAACCTTAGTGAGCGCGCTCACATACCCCACGTCCCCACATTGTCATTGGAGAAATAAAATAAGTATGAGAAAAAAAAATTGATTTTTAATTTTAGTTCATTTATATATTTCGGGTTTAACATCCATTATCACTGAGCTAGTACACATTTTTGTTTAGAGGCCAGCTAAAGCATGCCATGGGTGCGGGATTTTTCTCTTTGTGTTGATGACCCATTGGTGGTCTTTGGTGAATATTGCTCTCAGGTTGGGTTGTTGTCTCTTTAACACATTCCCTATATCCATTCTCAATTTTATCTAAATATATATGATGAGTTTATTTATTTGCTATGATAGTTTAGGAGACAATATCATTTTCATAAAGGTTGAATATATGACATACCCACATAATAGCTTCAAGTCTGACTTTATTCATTATAGTCCATAATGATACTGTGCTGCCATCTGTAACACCTTCCGGACAAACAATTCTAAAAATACAAGATTACTTAAATTTAATCTAGTGTATGAAATAAGGGATCTATATACATTTATTCATATATGACATTATTTGTTAACACAGTTTAAAAATTAAATCTGTTCATCAATATATTTTATAAATTACATAAAATAGGCCGTTAGTTTTCCTCGTTTGAATTGTTTTACATTGTCATTTCGGGCCTTTGCAGTATGGGCATTGCTCATTGTTGAAGGCCGTACGGTGACCTATAGTTGTTAATTTCTGTACCATTTTGGTTTCTTGAGGAGAGTAGTCTTATTGTCAATCATACCACATCTTCTTTTTTATAATAAATATTTAAGAAACTATATGTCATACAACTAATAGGGAAAGAAACACAAGCAAATTAAAGAAAAATGCTATTTCAACATAAGAAATTTATTAAAAAAAATCCAGAAAATTATAAAATTCAGAATTGATTCCTATCATTCACAAAATAAAACAATTCAAACAGGAAAATTAATCTTCAAAATATTACTGAACACAAAACTTTGTTTTTGATGAAGTAGAAAAGTATCAAATGAAAAATAACTTTCCAACTACTTAAAGATACTGTTTATATTGGAAGGTTAAAAATTTAGGAAGATTAACACAATCATACTATTCCGTGAAATTTAAGAGTAAGCAAGTCTTTCAGAAACTTTAAATCAAAATTTTATAAAGCATTCACTGAATCCATTGATACATGTATCTTACTAAATTAAGAAATATGGGAAGTATTAGCAAACAAGAATGTGTCAATAGTACACGGAAAGCCTATTAACACTATCATTTTCTATGTTCAGTGGACTGTGAAATTGGGGACAGAACTCTAATTTGGCATTAACATAAAAAAAGATCATATCATAGGGAACATGCTATAAGTTTCAAGTTGATTGGACTTCAACTTCATCAAAAACTACCTTGAACATAAACTTTAACCTGAAGCAGGATAGACAGACAAATAAACGACGCACAGACCTAAAAAGGTACTGCCCCTAGGTGGGGTATAAAAATTTTAAACACAACATTTTTAAATTAAAGAACCTTAGTGAGCGCGCTCACATACCCCACGTCCCCACATTGTCATTGGAGAAATAAAATAAGTATGAGAAAAAAAAATTGATTTTTAATTTTAGTCCATTTATATATTTCGGGTTTAACATCCATTATCACTGAGCTAGTACACATTTTTGTTTAGAGGCCAGCTAAAGCATGCCATGGGTGCGGGATTTTTCTCTTTGTGTTGATGACCCATTGGTGGTCTTTGGTGAATATTGCTCTCAGGTTGGGTTGTTGTCTCTTTAACACATTCCCTATATCCATTCTCAATTTTATCTAAATATATATGATGAGTTTATTTATTTGCTATGATAGTTTAGGAGACAATATCATTTTCATAAAGGTTGAATATATGACATACCCACATAATAGCTTCAAGTCTGACTTTATTCATTATAGTCCATAATGATACTGTGCTGCCATCTGTAACACCTTCCGGACAAACAATTCTAAAAATACAAGATTACTTAAATTTAATCTAGTGTATGAAATAAGGGATCTATATACATTTATTCATATATGACATTATTTGTTAACACAGTTTAAAAATTAAATCTGTTCATCAATATATTTTATAAATTACATAAAATAGGCCGTTAGTTTTCCTCGTTTGAATTGTTTTACATTGTCATTTCGGGCCTTTGCAGTATGGGCATTGCTCATTGTTGAAGGCCGTACGGTGACCTATAGTTGTTAATTTCTGTACCATTTTGGTTTCTTGAGGAGAGTAGTCTTATTGTCAATCATACCACATCTTCTTTTTTATAATAAATATTTAAGAAACTATATGTCATACAACTAATAGGGAAAGAAACACAAGCAAATAAAGAAAAATGCTATTTCAACATAAGAAATTTATTAAAAAAAATCCAGAAAATTATAAAATTCAGAATTGATTCCTATCATTCACAAAATAAAACAATTCAAACAGGAAAATTAATCTTCAAAATATTACTGAACACAAAACTTTGTTTTTGATGAAGTAGAAAAGTATCAAATGAAAAATAACTTTCCAACTACTTAAAGATACTGTTTATATTGGAAGGTTAAAAATTTAGGAAGATTAACACAATCATACTATTCCGTGAAATTTAAGAGTAAGCAAGTCTTTCAGAAACTTTAAATCAAAATTTTATAAAGCATTCACTGAATCCATTGATACATGTATCTTACTAAATTAAGAAATATGGGAAGTATTAGCAAACAAGAATGTGTCAATAGTACACGGAAAGCCTATTAACACTATCATTTTCTATGTTCAGTGGACTGTGAAATTGGGGACAGAACTCTAATTTGGCATTAACATAAAAAAAGATCATATCAGAGGGAACATGCTATAAGTTTCAAGTTGATTGGACTTCAACTTCATCAAAAACTACCTTGAACATAAACTTTAACCTGAAGCAGGATAGACAGACAAATAAACGACGCACAGACCTAAAAAGGTACTGCCCCTAGGTGGGGTATAAAAATTTTAAACACAACATTTTTAAATTAAAGAACCTTAGTGAGCGCGCTCACATAC
Source organism: Mytilus galloprovincialis (assembly GCF_965363235.1). NCBI lineage: Eukaryota > Metazoa > Mollusca > Bivalvia > Mytilida > Mytilidae > Mytilus > Mytilus galloprovincialis. The sequence continues at coordinate 53,327,620 of NC_134851.1, forward strand.
CCCACGTCCCCACATTGTCATTGGAGAAATAAAATAAGTATGAGAAAAAAAAATTGATTTTTAATTTTAGTCCATTTATATATTTCGGGTTTAACATCCATTATCACTGAGCTAGTACACATTTTTGTTTAGAGGCCAGCTAAAGCATGCCATGGGTGCGGGATTTTTCTCTTTGTGTTGATGACCCATTGGTGGTCTTTGGTGAATATTGCTCTCAGGTTGGGTTGTTGTCTCTTTAACACATTCCCTATATCCATTCTCAATTTTATCTAAATATATATGATGAGTTTATTTATTTGCTATGATAGTTTAGGAGACAATATCATTTTCATAAAGGTTGAATATATGACATACCCACATAATAGCTTCAAGTCTGACTTTATTCATTATAGTCCATAATGATACTGTGCTGCCATCTGTAACACCTTCCGGACAAACAATTCTAAAAATACAAGATTACTTAAATTTAATCTAGTGTATGAAATAAGGGATCTATATACATTTATTCATATATGACATTATTTGTTAACACAGTTTAAAAATTAAATCTGTTCATCAATATATTTTATAAATTACATAAAATAGGCCGTTAGTTTTCCTCGTTTGAATTGTTTTACATTGTCATTTCGGGCCTTTGCAGTATGGGCATTGCTCATTGTTGAAGGCCGTACGGTGACCTATAGTTGTTAATTTCTGTACCATTTTGGTTTCTTGAGGAGAGTAGTCTTATTGTCAATCATACCACATCTTCTTTTTTATAATAAATATTTAAGAAACTATATGTCATACAACTAATAGGGAAAGAAACACAAGCAAATAAAGAAAAATGCTATTTCAACATAAGAAATTTATTAAAAAAAATCCAGAAAATTATAAAATTCAGAATTGATTCCTATCATTCACAAAATAAAACAATTCAAACAGGAAAATTAATCTTCAAAATATTACTGAACACAAAACTTTGTTTTTGATGAAGTAGAAAAGTATCAAATGAAAAATAACTTTCCAACTACTTAAAGATACTGTTTATATTGGAAGGTTAAAAATTTAGGAAGATTAACACAATCATACTATTCCGTGAAATTTAAGAGTAAGCAAGTCTTTCAGAAACTTTAAATCAAAATTTTATAAAGCATTCACTGAATCCATTGATACATGTATCTTACTAAATTAAGAAATATGGGAAGTATTAGCAAACAAGAATGTGTCAATAGTACACGGAAAGCCTATTAACACTATCATTTTCTATGTTCAGTGGACTGTGAAATTGGGGACAGAACTCTAATTTGGCATTAACATAAAAAAAGATCATATCAGAGGGAACATGCTATAAGTTTCAAGTTGATTGGACTTCAACTTCATCAAAAACTACCTTGAACATAAACTTTAACCTGAAGCAGGATAGACAGACAAATAAACGACGCACAGACCTAAAAAGGTACTGCCCCTAGGTGGGGTATAAAAATTTTAAACACAACATTTTTAAATTAAAGAACCTTAGTGAGCGCGCTCACATACCCCACGTCCCCACATTGTCATTGGAGAAATAAAATAAGTATGAGAAAAAAAAATTGTATAAAAAACAAAATTGAATCATAATTTCCTGTCGATATACACATCTACATAGTATGTCCTTATTATCTGAAAAGGTTTCATGAAATTCTGTTGTGTGGTTTGAGAGGAGTTGCGATGACAAAAGGTTGCAGTAGTATATTGGGCAAATAAGTTCAAAGGGGCATAACTCCTGGGAAAAAAATTGAATCGTAATTTCCTGTTGATATGCACATCTAAGTAGTATGTCCTTATTATCTGAAAAGGTTTCATGAAATTCTGTTGTGCGGTTTCAGAGGAGTTGAGATGAAAAACTGTTGCAGTAGTACATTAAAGTAAATAAGTTCAAAGGGGCGTAACTCCTGGGAAAAAAAATGAATCGTAATTTCCTGCCGATATGCACATCTACGTAGTATGTCCTTATTATCTGAAAAGGTTTCATGAAATTCTGTTGTGTGGTTTGAGAGGAGTTGATATGACAAAAGCTTGCAGTAGTATATTGATCAAATAATTTCAAAGGGGCGTAACTCCTGGAAAAAAAATTGAATCGTAATTTCCTGTCGATATGCACATCTACGTAGTATGTCCTTATTATCTACAAAGTTTCATGAAATTTTGTTGTGTGGTTTCAGAGGAGTTGAGATGACAAACTGTTGCAGTAGTACATTAAAGTAAATAAGTTCAAAGGGGCGTAACTCCTGGAAAAAAAATGAATCGTAATTTCCTGTCGATATGCACAACTACATAGTATGTCCTTATTATCTAAAAAGGTTTCGTGAAATTCTGTTGTGTGGTTTGAGAGGAGTTGCGATGACAAACTGTTGCAGTGGTACATTAAAGTAAATAAGTTCAAAGGGGCATAACTCCTAGAAAAAAAATTGAATCGCAATTTCCCGTCGATATGCACAACTACATAGTATGTCCTTATTATCTGAAAAGGTTTCATGAAATTCTGTTGTGTGGTTTGACAGGAGTTGCGATGACAAAAGCTTGCAGTAGTATATTGATCAAATAATTTCAAAGGGGCGTAACTCCTAGAAAAAAAATTGAATCGTAATTTACTGTCGATATGCACATCTACGTAGTATGTCCTTATTATCTACAAAGTTTCATGAAATTTTGTTGTGTGGTTTCAGAGGAGTTGAGATGACAAACTGTTGCAGTAGTACATTAAAGTAAATAAGTTCAAAGGGGCGTAACTCCTGGAAAAAAATGAATCGTAATTTCCTGTCGATATGCACAACTACATAGTATGTCCTTATTATCTAAAAAGGTTTCGTGAAATTCTGTTGTGTGGTTTGAGAGGAGTTGCGATGACAAACTGTTGCAGTGGTACATTAAAGTAAATAAGTTCAAAGGGGCATAACTCCTAGAAAAAAAATTGAATCACAATTTCCCGTCGATATGCACAACTACATAGTATGTCCTTATTATCTGAAAAGGTTTCATGAAATTCTGTTGTGTGGTTTGAGAGGAGTTGCGATGACAAAAGCTTGCAGTAGTATATTGATCAAATAATTTCAAAGGGGCGTAACTCCTAGAAAAAAAATTGAATCGTAATTTACTGTCGATATGCACATCTACGTAGTATGTCCTTATTATCTACAAAGTTTCATGAAATTTTGTTGTGCGGTTTCAGAGGAGTTGCGATGACAAACTGTTGCAGTAGTACATTAAAGTAAATAAGTTCAAAGGGGCGTAACTCCTAGAATAAAAATTTAATCGCAATTTCCCGTCAATATGCACAACTGCATAGTATGTCCTTATTATCTGAAAAGGTTTCGTGAAATTCTGTTGTGTGGTTTGAGAGGAGTTGCGATGACAAACTGTTGCAGTAGTACATTAAAGTAAATAAGTTCAAAGGGGCGTAACTCCTAGAATAAAAATTGAATCGCAATTTCCCGTCAATATGCACAACTACATAGTATGTCCTTATTATCTGAAAAGGTTTCGTGAAATTCTGTTGTGTGGTTTGAGAGGAGTTGCGATGACAAGAAACAGGACTGACTGACGGACGGACGGACGGACGGGTCAAAAACATTATACCCTCCGCAACTTCGTTGCGTGGGATATAATAAACTTTATACATACTCTGTTGGATATGATGGTTCTGGAAAGTTTGTAGATTTACATTCATAAGCTGCTAACGTTACTGCTGCAATATGTGGTCCCTGAAATAATACAAATTAAAGAACCTTAGTGAGCACGCTCACATACCCCAAGTCCCCACATTGTCATTGGAGAAATTAAATAAGTACAAGAAAAAAAAAATGGTATAAGAAAAAATATTGAATAATAATTTCCTGTCAATATACACATCTACATAGTATGTCCTTATTATCTACAAAATTCCATGAAATTCTGTTGTGTGTTTTCAGAGGAGTTGATATGACAAACTGTTGCAGAAGTACATTGAAGCAAATAAGTTCAAAGGGGCGTAACTCCTAGAAATAAAATTGAATCGTAATTTCCCGTCGATATGCACAACTACATAGTATGTCCTTATTATCTGAAAAAGTTTCATGAAATTCTGTTGTGAAGTTTCAGAGGAGTTGCGATGACAAACTGTTGCAGTAGTACATTAAAGTAAATAAGTTCAAAGGGGCGTAACTCCTAGAAAAAAAATTGAATCGCAATTTCCCGTCGATATGCACAACTACATAGTATGTCCTTATTATCTGAAAAGGTTTCGTGAAATTCTGTTGTGTGGTTTGAGAGGAGTTGCGATGACAAACTGTTGTAGTAGTACATTAAAGTAAATAAGTTCAAAGGGGCGTAATTCCTAGAAAAAAAATTAAATCGCAATTTCCCGTCGATATGCACAACTACATAGTATGTCCTTATTATCTGAAAAGGTTTCGTGAAATTCTGTTGTGTGGTTTGAGAGGAGTTGCGATGACAAGAAACAGGACTGACTGACGGACTGACGGACGGACTGACGGAAGGACGGGTCAAAAACATTATACCCTCCGCAACTTCTTTGCGTGGGGTATAATAACATTTAACATGGGATATTGTGTATATGGAGTTGTAGAGGATGGCATCTAAATTCCTGTAAAAATAAACTCTGAATCTAGAATTTCTGAAAAACACAAAGTAATCTTTTTAACAGACTTAGAGATAAGACAAAATATACAAGTTTACAAAACACAACAGAACTGCATGTAATCCTGGTCAATCACAAGATACTCAAAAAATGTTTGTAATCATGTGTTTCATGACAGACTAATGTTAATACACCTAGATAAAGTGCTCACCAGATATAATAGAAATGTATGTAATCCTGTCCCCAGACCTACAGATGATAGTACACCAAGATATACTCACCAGATATAATAGAAATGTATGTAATCCTGTCCCCAGACCTACAGATGATAGTACACCAAGATATACTCACCAGATATAATAGAAATGTATGTAATCCTGTCCCCAGACCTACAGATGATAGTACACCAAGATATACTCACCAGATATAATAGAAATGTATGTAATCCTGTCCCCAGACCTACAGATGATAGTACACCAAGATATACTCACCAGATATAATAGAAATGTATGTAATCCTGTCCCCAGACCTACAGATGATAGTACACCAAGACCTAACCAATATGCACACCATAATACATATTTCTCTATTTTTGCAACATACTGAAAAATGAGGACATAATATCATGGGTTATAAATTCTTATTGATTTCTTCTTAATAAATCTAATATTTCTTTTAACCCTTTCACCGATTGCTGCCCAGACAGAAGCTACTCTGAGACGATGGCTTCCCTGGCTACTATTGCTCAAGTGGGAGATCTTCATAATTAATGTCAATAAAAACTTGTTTGTAGTTATTTGTGTATTTATTTCATTCACTAACACCATGTTCACAGTTTTATTCATGTTTTGATCATTTTTTCCTCATAAAATATTCAAATTTTCAAATTTTCGGCATTATATCTAGGTGAAATTCTCAAAATTCTGCTATTTGACCCCAAATCGTAATTTTTTAACCCAAAACGGCAAACTTTTGAAAAATTTTATGAGGCTGTACAAATTCCTCACACTGAACGATGTCCATCCCAAGTGTTTTGTACATAAAACGACATTTTATGTCAAACCAGGTGCTCCGCAGGGCGCAGCTTTATACGACCGCAGAGGTCGAACCCTGAACAGTTGGGGCAAGTATGGACAAAACATTCAAGCGTGATACAGCTCTGAATTTGGATTGTGATCAAATTTTTGACATTATATGTTTTTTTTTACACAAAACAAATGTCAAGATTTTACAAATCAATTAAATAGTTGACACAGCATAGGTTTCTGACACAGAATGAATGTGGTCTAATGAACTTAAAAGGTTTTTTTTGCCTTTGAGCAATTCACTATGCTGTTGAATATTAATCCTCTCAAAAAAATGTTTGAAGAAATTTTCTTTTTATTTATGAAATCTGAAATGAGAAAAATTTAACCCCCCCCCCCCTTTTTTTCACATCCCCGTTTCCCTTTTTCCAAAACTGATATCAATTCAAATTTCTAATGGAGTTTGCAACAATAACTACTCTTTTAAATACATCATAAGATATTAAAATGTAAAATAAAGTGCTTGTTATCACTGAATGGTAAAGATTGGTTGGTAGTAAAAGTGAATATACATTGTTTATTGTATAAAACAATAAAAAAAACTTCATCAGCAACATTTTATATTGGCAAATTTCCAATGAAGTTATTTACATAAAGTTATTGGCAAATAAAAATAGAAAATGACATCATAGTCATGTCTGGCAAATGTCCAACATACATTATCTAAAAACATTTTAGATAAGATAAGGAAAAAAAGCTTCATCAACAACATTTTATATTGGCAAATTTCCAATGAAGTTATTTACATAAAGTTATTGGCAAATAAAAATAGAAAATGACATCATAGTCAAGTCTGGTAAATTTCCAACATATATTATCAACTACTATTCTATACAAAGAAAGATAACTCCAATTGAAAATTAATTGCTATTGCACAATATTGTGCAATTAGATATTTCTTGCTATTGTGCAATACTGTGCAATTGAAAAGGAGAAGGGGCTATAAGGGGCAAAATTGGCCTCAATTTCGAGAATTTTTCAAATTCTACTTATTCGTATGTGTATGGCTTTCTTTTTCCGTTACACATATTCATTTTATGAAAAAAATGTTTTTTTGTAGTTATGACGTCATAATGCCGTGTTTTGACAACACTTCACGTGCATATTTGTTGGCTTTTCACAATTTTTTACTCATTTTCACTAACTTTTTTTACGAAAAAAGTACCAGCGCATTCTTGCCCCAACGAAATATTTAATCAGAGCAATAATATCAACATAAAGCATCTTATGTTGAAATATTTCAGTGGGGCAAAGCTGCGCTCATACTGAATTTTAATTAAAAACTTGCTCAAAACCGGCATCAAAGTTCCAAAATTTTTCGTCCGTTTTTCATACATACCGTTATCGGAATAAGGTTGACCAGGAACAGTTGTATTTGTTTAACATATTATTAGTCAATGGTTGATAATAAAACAGTTTCATTATAGAAAGTAAATTATAAAGTGTTTTTCTTCATATTAAAGTACATAACATAGCCTTTCAAGTACAGCCTAGCCCTTGTCGTCTTATATTTATTGTAAGTGATTATGGAACTGACACACAGAATTTTACTTGTTTCTGTTATTAAGAAGCTTTTTATAGCGGAATAGAAATCAGTGTATCATTCGTTAAATACTTGATATAAACAGACAGAACAAGTGAAACTGTGAGCTACTGCTCACTGATGATACCCCCGCCGCAAGTGGATAATATTAATAGTGTAAAAAAATGCAAGTGTTCGGTAAACAGGAAGTTGTCGAGTGATGAATCTGAAAATGCATCACACGGTATAGCTGACTTATATAAATCCTGAAACCAAATTTCAGAAATCCTTGTATTGTAGTTCCTGAGAAAAATGTGACGAAAATTTTTAACTTGGTTATCATGTGTAAAATCATACAAGTGTTCGGTAAACAGGAAGTTGTTAGTGATGAATCTGAAAACGCATCACACGGTAAAGCTGACTTATATAAATCCTGAAACCAAATTTCAGAAATCCTTGTATTGTAGTTCCTGAGAAAAATGTGACGAAAATTTTTAACTTGGTTATCATGTGTAAAATCATACAAGTGTTCGGTAAACAGGAAGTTGTCGAGTGATGAATCTGAAAACGCATCACACTGTATAGCTGACTTATATAAATCCTGAAACCAAATTTTAGAAATCCTTGTATTGTAGTTCCTGAGAAAAATGTGACGAAAATTTTTAACTTGGTTATCATGTGTAAAATCATACAAGTGTTCGGTAAACAGGAAGTTGTCGAGTGATGAATCTGAAAACGCATCACACGGTATAGCTGACTTATATAAATCCTGAAACCAAATTTCAGAAATCCTTGTATTGTAGTTCCTGAGAAAAATGTAACGAAAATTTTCAACTTGGCTATCATGTGTAAATTCATACAAGTGTTCGGTAAACAGGAAGTTGTCGAGTGATGAATCTGAAAACGCATCACACGGTATAGCTGACTTATATAAATCCTGAAACCAAATTTCAGAAATCCTTGTATTGTAGTTCCTGAGAAAAATGTGACGAAAATTTTCAACTTGGCTATCATGTGTAAAATCAGACAAGTGTTCGGAAAACAGGAAGTTGTCAAGTGATGAATCTGAAAACGCATCACACGGTATGGCTGACATATATAAATGTTGATACCAAATTACAGAAAGGGTGGATGTGTAGTTCCTGAGAAAAATGTGACGAAAGTTTCATGGGACGGACTGACTGACGGACGGACTGATGGACGGACTGACGGACTGACGGACGGACTGACGGACTGACGGACTGATGGACGGACGGACAGACAGACAGAGGTAAAACAGTATACCCCCCCTTTTTTAAAGCGGGGGTATAATTAAAAAAACTTTCAATATTTAAACTTAACACGTAAAAAATTCCACAGCACAGCAGGGGAGTGTTTTTTTTTTGTTCTTTGGTTGTGAGCCAGAAAAGGTCCATTTCTGTTGTTTTTTTTTTTGTTTTTTTTTTTTTTTTGCATTGGGAAGATCTTCTGGCTCTCTTCTACCTCTTCCCTTGAAATAGGTGGTTTAGACAGCAGAGGCACAAAACAAAAATGGCGTTGTTTTGTCGAAATGACAATAATAAATAGAGAGCCTCCCCGTGCTTAAGGTTTATGCTCTTATATTATACTAGATTATGAGCCTTCGGCTGTTGTCTGCTCTATGGTCGGGTTGTTATCGCTTTGACACATTCCCCATTTCCTTTCTCAATGTTATTATGAATGTAGATATATTAGAATGTGAGCTGTGTTATACATGTTTTTATGGTACGACAGCCTTAGTAGGACATCTCTGTAGGATGATAAGCTAGATGAATATAAGAACTACACGGACAATAACAGTTAAGGGCCAACTATTTAATATTCTAGGGAAGGAATTTTAAATTTATTGTTGTTAAACTCTACTTTCATCACTCATGATTTGGCTAGTGGTTAGTTGAAATCATTAGATGAGGAATGAAGAAGGAAAGAGGGTATTATTGATCATTTTAATATGTCGCTAAACATGCCTTTTTTTCAACTCTTAGCAGGCAACCATATTTATATACGAAATACTCCTGTCCCCACCCCAACCGAAGTTATTAAATATCAGATGGTTTTCTCTTATTTAACACAACTTTAAATTGATGCTAATTTTTAACGCACAGTGACACATATTTCATGCAATTGCATATTCAGGAAAAACGAGATTAAACATCAGATATATATAATATAAAAACTAAGAGATGTGTTATTATTGATAATATGGCAACTATCCACCGGAGTTCAAGTAAGCAATTACAGGCAACCGTAAGGCCTTCAATAATGACAAAATCCGATACTGTTAAGCCGTGAAGTCCATGAAAAGTGTGAAACAATTTAAACGAATAAACTAACGGTTTAATTATACATAACAAATCAATTTAAAAAATATCTAAAATGAGTTGAGACATGAACCAACGACAACCACTAAACTGCAGGCTGCTGACTTGGGACAGGTTCATAAAGAATATGGCAGGGGTTGATATTAAAATGAAGATGTGGTATGATTGCCAATGAGACAATTTCTCACAAGAGACTAAATGACGCAGAAATTAACAGCAATATATCACCATACGCTCTTCAACATAAGCATAATAAAATTGAGAAAGGACATGGGGAATGTGTCAAAGAGACAACATTTCACATATTCAGCTATAAAAGGCCCCGAAATCACTAGAAGAAAACGAACAGCCTAATTAATGTACAAAATAATGAACGAAAAACAAGTAAGTAACACAGCAACAAACAATAACCACTGACTTACAAGCTCCTGACTTGGGACAAGCATATAGTTTTTTACATACATAATTTGGCGGGGATAAACATGTAAGCCGCGGATCCCAACCATCCCCTAACCTAGTACAGTGGTTTAACAGCACCACAGCATGTTTGTGAGCGCTCAACCCTCCCCGAAGCTGAAACAGTAGCGTAGCAGTACAATATAAAAACAACCGGCACAAATCAGTTGCAATTAGATTAACTCAAAATATCGGTACAGACAAACACAAAATAAAACCAGCAAACTAGAATTAAGACAATAGAGTATTGAACTAAGAGTATTTGCAATTACTGGTAATGTGTTCAAAACTAATTGCAACAAGTACTGAGATAAATCTTGTTCTCCCAGAATGAAGTATCAATCAGTACACAACCAACTGGTCCTTTTTCGTTGTCTATAGTCCCTAGTGTAAACAGTGTATAACTTACATGTTTTATTTGATACACTTTCCCAATTTATTTCTTGATATCAAATGCATGAAATATTAAGAAGGGGGGGGGGGGGTGTATTTACATGTTAAAAAAAATTGGGTGCTGAATCTTTATGTTATTAGTAGTGATTTGGTCCAGTTCAAAAAGGTCAAATTTTATCACGCCTGAAGCTGTCAAACTGAATTTTACACCTCCTTAACACAGAATTGTCAATATTTTGAGTTAGAGCTGGTAGAAGTTTCTATAATTTTGATATTATTTGTCCCACTGGTAGAACACTACACTGTAAAAATCTTTTTGAGAAAGAGCAGCTGCGATTTTTTAAATTTGAATTTATTGTCTAAAAGAAATGCACTACGAAATAACTGTGTTCTCGGGCCAACTGATTTATTTATTAAGAAACGTCTGGTATACCTTATATACTTACATATAGATCCATATACAATGAAGGTTGTAGAAAAATGGTAGATCCGAAGGTTTTGACCATCAAAATTGTGCATTAGAAATAATATTTAGGACCAGAAGATGTTCTTCATGGAGCACCATAGAAAAACGATATTTAGAACTTCCAGATATCTTAGCTTTATACAAAAAAAATCCAGTTCGGTTTCTTTTTAAAAAAATGTATAGACTGAGATGTACTTTTTGATCAGTCATATTGACAAACATTGACGATTTTTCGTGCACTTTAAGATAAATCGTAAAAATCAAATAGTGGGAGATTAAGCCTGGTTTGTTTAGAAAAATTGAGACATAGGAAAGCACTTTAAAGAAAATTGTAACGAACAGAGCACACTTTTACAGTCATGCATGTCTACGGGACGTATCTTAATATTCTAAAAAAAAAAAGGTCATCGAAAACTTGATTTATGTCATCCAACATAACAAAAATCTGCTAAATTCGACGTCAAAATTAATTTTTATTTTACTCTTCACCAGAAGACATTCTGGAGATGTGCAGAAGAGACCAATAAAACACGCCCCAGACGAAAAAACTCAGTTTCCATTTTGCACTATTAACGTCTGTTTGGTAAAACAAAAATAATTTACACCACGACATAATCAACAAAGATGAAATGGCCATATCATTGATATAAACAATTTAGTTGAATAAGAAGTAAAGAAATGAAAAAAAAAATTTGTTCCTACGGTAACCGTTTATGAATCAAAATGATCAATATGAGTTATTAACTTCAAATAGTTGTGTCAATGTGGTTCAAATCGCCTACACGCTGCGCATTGGGCATGATGGTGTACGTTCGAGTCACATCAAATCCAATTGTTTTTTCATCGTTTCGTAATTTTTTACATTTGTCGTTTTAAATCACATTATCATGATATTGTAAAGACACCTTTTAAAACAACAAAAAATAAAAAATGTGCTAACAATATTTCAGTTTTATTAAGGTTGAGCCGGTAATTGTGTCTTTGATTATATATGTATACTAGTGCGTAATATGTCCCACCTTAATGTGTTTTTATCAGCCGAGTACATTAAAGTACACACAAACTCATTTTTGGTTATTCAAGTTAAAAGAAAAATAAATAAGGCTGTTAGTTTTCTCGTTGGAATTGTTTTACATTGGCATATCGGGGCCTTTTACAGCTGACTATGCAGTATGGGCTTTGCTCATTGTTGAAGGCTGTTTGGTGACCTATAGTTGTTAATGTCTGTGTTATTTTGGTCCCTTGTGGACAGTTATCTAAATGTCAATCATACCACATCTTCTTTTTTATACAAACAATAACTGTAGATTTTCTCTGGTGAAAAATTTCTATAATTTGGTCATACATGTACATAGAACGAATGTTAACTTGTTGTTACCATAGCAACTATTTTACTGATATTAAATAGCTAAACTTTATATCAATTTTGTTCTTCATTGTATTAATACAATGGTTCACTAGTAATTATGTATGCACGTTGACTATTTAAGGTGTAATCTATTGTAAAATGTACACAATACATAAAAAAGGATAAAATACGTAAAAATCTGATATTTAAGCTTAGTCGGCCTACTATTTTTACGACGTCCTAACAAGAAAACCGCAAGAGATAACTATATACTTTTTGGTGTTTTATAAGCTCCATATCATAGAGATCAATTGAAAGAAATACCAATAGATTTTGAAGTGGGGCCAATTTTCATTGATTTTGCCCCTTATAGCCCCTTCTCCTTTCTTGCTATTGCACAATACTTGATATGGAATCCTGATTTAGACCAACTTGAAAACTGGGCCCATAATCAAAAATCAAAGTACATATTTAGATAAAGCATATCAAATAAGCCCAAGAATTTAATTTATGTTAAAATCAAACTTAGTTTAATTTTGGACCCTTTGGACGTTAATGTAAACCAATTTGAAAACGGACCAAAAATTAAGAATCTACATACACAGTTAGATTTGGCATATCAAAGAACCCCAATTATTCAATTTTTGATGAAATCAAACAAAGTTTAATTTTGGACCCCGATTAGGACCAACTTGAAAACTGGGCCAATAATAAAAAATCTAAGTACATTTTTAGATTCAGCATATCAAAGAACCCCAAGGATTCAATTTTTGTTAAAATCAAACTAAGTTTAATTTTGGACCCTTTGGACCTTAATGTAGACCAATTTGAAAACGGGACCAAAAATTAAGAATCTACATACACAGTTAGATTCGGCATATCAAAGAACCCCAATTATTAAATTTTTGATAAAATCAAACAAAGTTTAAATCTGGACCCTTTGGGCCCTTTATTCCTAAACTGAGTGTTGGGACCAAAACTCCCAAAATCAATACCAACCTTCCTTTTACGGTCATAAACCTTGTGTTTAAATTTCATAGATTTCTATTTACTTATACTAAAGTTATGGTGCGAAAACCAAAAAAAATGCTTATTTGGGTCCCTTTTTGGACCCTAATTCCTAAACTGTTGGGACCTAAACTCCCAAAATCAATACCAACCTTCCTTTTGTGGTCATAAACATTGTGTTTAAATTTCATTGATTTCTATTTACTTAAACTAAAGTTATAGTGCGAAAACCAAGAAAATGCTTATTTGGGCCCTTTTTGGCCCCTAATTCCTAAAATGTTGGGACTAAAACTCCCAAAATCAATCCCAACCTTCCTTTTGTGGTCATAAACCTTGTGTTAAAATTTCATAGATTTCTATTCACTTTTACTAAAGTTAGAGTGCGAAAACTAAAAGTATTCGGACGACGACGACGACGACGACGCCAACGTGATAGCAATATACAACGAAAAATTTGAAAAATTTTGCGGTCGTATAAAAATGTAATATTTAAAAACTAAATAAAAAAATTGTATAAATTAAAAACAAAGAAAAATTGTAAAAATTGAAAATATGAAAATATATGACCAAAAACAACTTTGAATAAGAAATATTTTGTTAATTTATATTTTGACAAAAATTATCAACATAAATTTATTAAAAAACATTTACCAGGCATGCGCCGGAAAGTAAACATCTGTAGTCTGTACGTTGATGGTTTTCTGTAACAAAAGAAGAGAAGAAGAAATCCAACCCCCATAATAGATCATGAATTTATACATTTTTAGAATTATTTATATTTATTTTATCAAATATTATAGGATGCCGAATTGACTTTAAATAGGTGCTGATTTGACTAGTTCCGATTTAACAAGGTGCCGATTTGAACAGGTGCCGATTTGACTTGAAGTTGTACCCATTATAAATTGCCTTCCGACAGAATTTCGGCTGTAAAATCTCGTCTCTGTCCACATTTCAGTCCTAACCTTTTGAAATGTGATGTAACATCCCCCTGGCAATCAAACAACTCTACTAAATGTGTGCCATGAAGATGTAAACATAAAACATAAATTGATAATGTTACAGACAGCATCCATGTTGTATACAGCGCCATCTATAAATAGTTCTAAAGGGAGATAAGGTAAACTTCTTCTTCTTCTTCTTCCAAATTTTCACATCCTTTGTAGGACAACCACACCGTTACGGCGTGTAGAACAAAACCCACCACCATGAATGTAGGAATATGATATGTACACTATATATTGAATAATGATATCCTCCACTAATATATACAGGATCACTTTCTAGTTGCACAGAACGGGCAGATTTAATACTGCTGTTCCTCAATCCCAATCTTAACCAGCGCATACCAAATTTAAAGCACAGAGAACTTGAGAAAATACGTCGAGGAAAACGCACCAGAGAGGAAAACTGCACATTGGGACAATTCGTGCCAACAGGCCATAAGATTGAGGATTGAGGACGTATAGAAGAGGGACGAAAGATACCCGCAAAGGGACAGTCTAACTCATAAATCTAAAACAAACTGACAACGCCATGGCTAAAAATGAAAAATACTAACAGACAAACAAAAGTATACATGACACAACATAGAAAACTAAAGAAAAAACAACACGAACCCCACCAAAAACTAGGGGTGATCTCAGGTGCTCCGGAAGGGTAAGCAGATTCTGCTCCACATTTGGCACCCGTCGTGTTGCGTATGAGATAACAAATCCAGTAAATAGTCTAATTCGGTAGGTCACATAGCTTGTAGTATGCCGTGATTCTTAGTTGCGTTAAAAATTGTTAGGCTAGTTACCGGACATATATACAGGGGGGATTACAGTGGCGGATCCAGAACTTTTCATAAGGGGGCCCGTTGACTGACCTAAGGGGGGCTCCAGTCATGCGTCAGTGATTCCTTATATAAGCAACCAATTTTTCCCACACAAAAGGCGGGCGGGCCCCCAGGCCCCCCTGGATCCGCCTATTGGTTATATATGTTTACGTAGTAAAATAGTAAAAGATAAATGTTGTAAAATAAATTACTTCACTCACATTCACACGGGTAAAAAGAATAACAAGCTTGCAGCATTTAAATCTAAAAATAGTTCGCTTTTCACAATATAGACTAAGGATCTAAAAGCTAAAACACTTTGTCTTCTTTTCATCAGAGACTCTGTTTTCATTAACTAAAATCGAATAAAACGTTCATAGTGTCTACATACTTAATCCACGCATAGAATTTGTCGTTTTACATCATAACATCTAATAAAAAGGTTTTTAAGATTTCATCGTATCTATATATTAGCACTTTGTGTGACGTTTACGATCTAGGCACGCACTGTATATGTAAAGCCAATTGTCATGTTTTTATTTACTTAGATCTAAAACTTAAAAACTTGTCTTCGTCTCAACTCGGCCGATTCCGTACCCTCATCTAGGAAGGAGCTAGAGTATCGGATTCTACCGAGGATTGTCGAATGCAAACCACCCTTCAGCTAATCAGAAAATGTTTCACGACTATTTTTCTGACTTACAGTGTTTTGTTTTTTTTTTTGGGGTTTTTTTTATAACCTTCTTCAGTTCAAATAATGATAACCTAGAATTTATTGTCGTTCTTTGCAAATCAAAGAATTGTGTTTTGTTTTTTTACAATTTTGGTATGGATACATACAGGATCATAAAGGAGGGGGAATAGGACCTTTATCGGGACTCCGGGATCGGGTGTTTTTAAACTCGGGATTTCGGGATTGACCCTTTCGGGATCCGGGAATCCTTTTTTTCGGATTTCGGGATGTCGGGATTTGCTTTATTTAAATTCGGGACCTCGGGATTTTTTTCAAGTCCGGGATTTCGGGATCAAGACCCCTCCTATCCCCCCTCATAAAGGGAAACTGATAATTTTTTGTATGATATGTGCTCATGTTTTTCAGCGATGATCCTTTTGTGCTGGGTTTTATACTGAATAAAATTAGTTAGTTTGTTTCTATACTTTTTTTTATTAAATGGCTATCCGCAATATGTTTAATAAGATCATTTAGTCTGAGTTGTTTGATTGAGTATCGAGAAAGAAAAAAAAATCTGATGTATGCAGCATAAGCACGAAAATTTTGATAACTACATGGCAGAGGGAGGGGCAGGACTTTTTCGGGACGTCGGGATCGGGTGTTTTTAAGCTCGGGCCTGATTGCGGGATTGACCCTTTCGGGATCCAAGATTTATTTTTTCTAATTTCGGGATGTCGGGAATTAAATTTCTTTAAATTCGGGACCTCGATTATTTAAATATAGAGGTTGTTTTTTTTTTTTTTTTTTTGTTTTTTTTTTTTATTATTATTAAAGACAGTTTTTGTACTAGTGTAAATTGATATCATTTACCTGAATGGTCTCAAATATTAGATAGTATCAGATAGTAGAGAAACAACAGTCATATCACATCCCATATATATGATAATAAGAGATGTTTCTGGAATTACGTATATCAAAATATTTAAGTTTAGTGCTTTTCGGTAAAATCCTATTTATTACAGAAATGCAATCTAAAACAAAAACCAAAGGCATCTTTTTAAATAACAAGATACCCAAGTCGGAAGAATTAATATTTTAATTAATGATTAAAAAAAGGAAGCTGAAAGTATCTATTTAAGGTCTTTCATAACAGCGGTATTTGTTAAAGGGACTGAAACGATTAGACGCGTGCTCAAAATCAGCATGCATGATGAGTTGGTTACCGTTATGTGGTTAAAAGCTTGATAAGTGAAATGACAACTTTATTGCACCTACGCCTACGCAGGTCAATTCAGTTCAATGATGCACCGTCTAATAGTTCTCGCACTTATATCATTAGCAACGCCAAAGTAAATACATCAATTGAGTGAAACATTTATATGCAACAGTTTTATCAAACGGTGCGAAAAGATGCAATTTAGTATTATGATTTGTATTTTTATATGTTGAATTTATATGTAGTAGTTTTAGACAAAACCGATTAATAATCTGATTGAAAAAAATACCATTTACCTGAATGGTCTCAAATATTAGATAGTATCAGATAGTAGAGAAACAACAGTCATATCACATCCCATATATATGATAATAAGAGATGTTTCTGGAATTACGTATATCAAAATATTTAAGTTTAGTGCTTTTCGGTAAAATCCTATTTATTACAGAAATGCAATCTAAAACAAAGACCAAAGGCATCTTTTTAAATAACAAGATACCCAAGTCGGAAGAATTAATATTTTAATTAATGATTAAAAAAAGGAAGCTGAAAGTATCTATTAAAGGTCTTTCATAACAGCGGTATTTGTTAAAGGGACTGAAACGATTAGACGCGTGCTCAAAATCAGCATGCATGATGAGTTGGTTACCGTTATGTGGTTAAAAGCTTGATAAGTGAAATGACAACTTTATTGCACCTACGCCTACGCAGGTCAATTCAGTTCAATGATGCACCGTCTAATAGTTCTCGCACTTATATCATTAGCAACGCCAAAGTAAATACATCAATTGAGTTAAACATTTATATGCAACAGTTTTATCAAAAGGCGCGAAAAGATGTAATTTAGTATTATGATTTGTATTTTTTTTAAACTTTACATCAGTAGGATACAGTCCTGCATGATCTAAGCCGTGGAGATTTTTTTCTCAGTTATAAAAAGGCAAAATAAAGCTATTAATCTGTTATGGCATGCAGATAATAACATGCTAAAACAACAAGTTCTAAGGTTTTGGGATTTTCTAATAACCACTCAAAGATAGAAAAATATAGTACATGTTCTAAAAATGGGACAACTTTGACAGATTATCTATACACATACATTTAATGCATTAAAAAGAATGAAGGAAATTGAAAAGAAACTTCAGTTTTACATATAATATTAGGTTTACATGCATTTAATAATCTAGCCATACTCATTTTTTTCTAATAACCTATAATGAGACTTAATTAATTAATTAACTTAATTAATTTTTGTTGTTTTGTTTTTTTCAATGTAATAATGTCAAACTGTAACCAACACAAGAATGACGTTAAGATTTATACCGAAAACATGAATTTGGATGGTTTCGTTTTCCTGCGTTATGATATAATAGACCAAACATCAAAAACAATGTATGGATATAAGTTGTTTGCTTCACGTCCAATGGACAATATTTCATGATATTCAGGACGATACTAATTAACAAAAACACTCAGTTGTATTAGCATTAGCAAAACTCATATCCGTGATTCAAGATTCAAGATTCAAAGTTTTATTTAGAGTCGATATTCAATAAACTACATAACACAAGCTCTAGACTTAATAACAAAATACAATACACACATACACACTACAATACACACATACAAAAGTCATGAAAAACAACACAATTTTAAACATATAATGCATAGTAAGATACCATAAATGACATATATAAGTTAAAAGCATATAGTACACTTAAAACATAGCACAAGTTAATAATAAGATTGCACAAATCATATAGTTACACAAAAAATAAAAGCAAAATAAAACAGGCATAAACACTATATGCATGCACTCCACTGGCATGAGCTATATTATGAATATTATATGAATGCATGGTCGACTTTGAAACTTTTGCTTATATATTATATATACTTTCTATGTTGAAGTTTGTGATGGAATGTCTGTCAATCAAAGATGGACCCATATAAAGCTGCTCAGTCTTAATATTTGGTATGCAGGTGTAATAATATTAGAACATCTCATTTCTTTGCCGCATAGTACATGGCCCAGCAGGGGCGGATCCAACCATTTTAAAAAGGGGGGGTTCCTAACCCAGGACAAAAGGGGGGGTTCCAATTACATGTCCCCATTCAAATGCATTGATCGTCCAAAAAAAGGGGGGTTCCAACCCCCGGAACCCCCCTCTGGATCCGCGCCTGCCCAGTCGCCACAGTCCGCATAATGGACTGTTCACCGACTGGAACTTTTCTTCTATGGTACTGGCACGATTTAATTTATGATTATCATGATTATAGGTCCCTTATATTAATGATATATGGTACGCAATTGGATTAACATCGACATATCTCAATTCACTGAGATAATTTTACTCTACAATCAATGAAGTTTTTCACCAGTTATTTAATCTTGTAATCTTTCGGGGTTTCCCTTACAAAAAATGCTTAACTAGTATATTTATATATATAAATATAGGAAGATTTGGTATGATTGCCAATGAGACAAATCTCCACATGGTCAGAGAACAAATGCACAAGAATTATACAACTATTAGTTAACGTACGGTCTTCAAAAATGAGCAAAACCCAAACCACATATAGCAAGCTATGAAAGGCCTCAAATGACAAATATAAAACAACTAACGGCCTGACTTATGTACAACAACAGCGGAAAAATATTATGATATATAGCAATAAATGCAAGCATACAGATTTATACAGGCTACTAACTTGCTACATGCACATTTAGAATGACGCGGATTTAAACTAGTTTGCTGCCTCAAGAACTCCCTGATAACCTGGGACAGTGCATGGTGAACTAGTACATAGAACATAAGAACAAACTATAAAAAAAATCATTGAAAAGGGCTTAACTCATCAGATTGATCGAAAGCACAAAACAACTAACAGAACACATCCTGGACGTGCCAGGGATTTATTCAACCCCACAACAACAACAGACACATAACGTTACTCGCAGTTACTAACAGTTAGTTCAAAGTCAATAACAAATAATTAAAAAAATATCTAATACAGATCTTATCAAAACGGGAAGCTCCCTTTCTGAATTGTATTGAAAATAGGTTAAAGGTTCCCCATATTAAGTTTTTTCTGGTGCAATTGAATACCTATAAACTGGTATCAATATAAAAATGAATACATGGTATGATTGCCAATGAGACAACTCTCTACAAGAGACCAAATGACACAGAAATTTACAGATATACATTAGGTCGCCACGTGCGCACGGGCTTCAAGAATGAGTAAAACCCATACCGTATAGTCAACCACAAAAGGCTTCAAAATGACAAATGAAAAAAATGAAATATGTACTAAAACAATGAACGGAAAACAAATATGATATACAGCAACAAATGACAACCTCTGGTTTACAGGCTCCTAAGTAGGAACAGGCATATATATTTATATATATATACATAATGTGACAGGGTTAAATCATGTTAAAGGCGCCAAGCATTCATGACCTTGGAAAATGGTGTAACGATTGGAATATTCGATTAAAAAAAAAAAAAAAAATTAAAAATGAGCTTTCCAAAATTTTCTGTACTTGTAAAACGAAGATGTGGTACGATTACCGATGAGACAACTCTCCACAAGAGACAAAATGACACAGAAATTAACAGAACAGTATAATCAATGATCGAGATCTTCATTTGTACTTGTGAGAGAACGAAACGGATGCAATCAACTGAAAACCAAGATATCTTATCCTAATCAATTAATAAATCAATATGTCTACGACATCTTTAGAATTTCACTCATTTCAAGTGTTTATTTCATCGCATGTTATTTAAAGCAAATGTCTAAACTTCTTGAGATAGCGGATAACTGCAAGCTATTTTCTTCTAACTAGAGTATTAATATAGAAAAACATGTATGAGAAATCTGACAAGGACAGAACAGCCCATCTCCGAACCGTAACCACCAACAGAAGTTTCATCTTTAAAGACATTTATGAAGCAACATAATAATGAGAAAATGTAGTAAAATTGCCAATGAAACAATTAGTACAGACGAGAGTCAGATTTTGAACTTTTGTTTAATTTTGTAGACTGGGTATCTCAAATCTTTTTATCTGAAAAAAAAAACGAAATGCCTTTAGTGGGAACTCTCGAGCTGAAACCTACACTATTCAGGTTAGCTGGGACAATATACTTTGTTATTTAGTTTTGTCATTTTTGTGCATGGGATCGTTAAAGAGACTGTCAGTGGTTTAAAGCATTGCTTGTCAAAGACATAAAATTGAGAATGGAAATGGAGAATGTGTCAAAGCGACAACAACCCGACCATAGAGCGGACAACAGTCGAAGGCCACCAATGGGTCTTCAATGTAGCGAGAAACTTCCACACACGGAGGTGTCATTTAGCCGGTCCCTTAACAAGATGTATACTAGTTCAGTGATAATGGACGTCATACTAAAATCCGAATTATACACAATAAACTAATACTAAAAATCATAAAAGACTAACAGAGGCCAGAGGTCCCTGACTTGGGACAGGGGCAAATTGCGGCGGGGTTAAACATGTTTTTAGAGATCTCAACCCTCCAAACATGCTCCTTTTGAATAGCGACTGCTCTCTTTATTCTCAGAATTACTCTTTTCTATTGGAAATAGATATTCTACATTATTAGGTGTCGACTTTAAGTAAGGAATGTAACCTTATCCTTGGAAATGTTATATATCTTCTCATTACTTATTGTTTTCCCTTAAGGTAGCTGACACAATATTAAGATAGTTTTGCTTTAAAATTATCTATTCCACTAGTTGTTCAAAATTATTAGAGTTTGAGCTTTTTCATATCCAGCGGCACATATTACAGTGTAATCCGGATTCACTATTAAACGATTCGGGGAAATTTCTATTGTCAAATTCAATTTCAAATAATAATATTTATGTTTAACAAAACTATGATCTGTTTGTGAAACGTGAAGGATATATAATGATTGGTGTGTTCATTGTTGGTCTTTAACGCCACTTTTATCATTATTCGCTATTTCATGGCATGTAGAGAAAAACTGGGAAGCCTGGAGAGAGACACTGACCTTCGACATGGAATCTGTCCATCCTTGTCAACTACGAATGAAGTGAAACTAAGCACCAAGTGTTCAAACTCTGAAATAAGTAATGAAGCAGTATTTTTCGAATTCACTAATGAAAGAAAATTCAGTTTTCGTTTTATTTGAATTTTTCAAATTGGAGAAACAAAGAGGTTTTAAAAACGAACTGAAGAATAAAAAGGTAGCAAAATGCTAAGTTCTTTCAAAAATATTCTTTTATCGCTAAGAGGCTGGCTTGTCATGCCAAGAAATTGCCTCCGTTGAAATTTCAAACATCCAATAGAGCAAATTACATCGATGATTAATATTGACCTTATGGTATGGGCACGGGACGTTTGCGCTTTTTTACCTGTAAAACGATAGGACATTTGCGCTTCAAATACTATGGACATTTGCGCTTTATGTTTTGATTCACCTGTATTAAATTGATTGGACATTTGCGCTTTTTACCTTTGTATAAGTGAACTTGGATGTTCCAAATTTGCAGACTATCTGCAAAAATAATGTGACAATTGAATCACGATTTACTTGACTCATCCTGCTATGTTTATCTTGTTGAAGAGTATCATTGAACAACACTCAGTGAATTACATTTAGATTCATTATATTGATGATCAGGCATTCCAGTCAAGAACTGTGAAAGAAAAACTTGATTTTTGTATTTGAAATGTGGACAAAATACCAGTCAGAATAGATAACAAGAGCTACTTATTTTGACTCTTTAGGCTTCAGATATTAAGCGAAACATGAACTGTGATGACTGTTCGTGTTTTATGTGTTTTAAAATGTTAACTTTTAGCTGTATATAAACTTTTAAACATTTAAAAAAATATGACTTGTCGGTCCCAAGCCAGTATAAAAGAGGAAGGAAGTCATAAAAACAAATATTGTATGTCCATTATTAATTTTTCAGTAGTCAAAATTCAATGTTAAGTGATGTATATTGAATAATGATATATAGTTTGTATTTCTGTTTTCAAGATAAAAAGTGAAGGTTCAATGTATGGACAACCTGAAAACCGAGACATATATATGATTCGGCGCGGGACGTTTGCGCTTTTTCATAGGACATTTTCGCTTATTTTTTTGGACACTTGCGCTTCAAATCATAGGACATTTGCGCTTTTTAAAAAAGGACATTTGCGCTGTTAACATAGGACATTTGCCCTTTTGCAATATTTGATTTTTATGACTATCATATCTTCCTCTTTAATACTGGCAGAATAATATTTTTTCTTTATGGTTAAAGGTTTAAAAAAATCATTTAATAGCACATTTCATAGCACATTCATTTCATAGCACATTGATATGTGTTTAAAAGTCTATATACACTGAGCTAAAGGTAAACATTCTAAAGACCTAAAAACACGTACAGTCATCACAGGTCAGTTTTCGCTTGATATATGAAGACCAAGGATTGGACAAATTTAGCTCTGTTTATCTGTCCAGACTGGCATTTCGCACACATTTCAAATATATATTCAATATTCTCTTTCCCAATTCTTGACAGGGGTGCCTGTTCATCAATATAACGAATCTAATGTGATTGACATACTGTTGTTCAATGATGCTCTTTAAAAAGATAAAAATATCAGGATGAGTCGAGTAGAACTGTTCATTATAATGTACAGGGAATTATTCTGGACCATTTGTCGTACTAATGCCAAATATAAGTTAAATTTATTTACGCAATAATTACTTCTCTTTAAAATTACAGATAGACGACAATAGATGCAAAAGCGCAAATGTCCGGTCAATTTAATACTGGTGAATCAAAATTTAAAGCGCAAATGTCCATAGTATTTGAAGCGCAAATGTCGTATCGTTTTACAGGTGAAAAAGCGCAAACGTCCTGTGCCCATATAATTAAGGTTATTTTTATTTATGTATTTGCTGTTATTTATCCCCTGATTATAAAACATGTCGATTGAGCCACAATGATTACTACATTGGTTACGGAGGACTTAAATACCAAAAACACGCAAGACAAGGAAGAAATGCCCAATTTTGATTATAATGGAATGGATATTTTAAGTAATGGAATGGATATTTCAAGTAATGGAATGGATATTTTAAGTAATGGAATGGACTACAACGACCCTTCAGTCACTAATTACAGATATACTTTATACCTTATTCGAAAGTTTATTTATTGAGGAACAAAAGGTACATAGTTAATGTGTTCCGCAACGCATATTAGAGGAGTAACCATACCTACAGATCGAAATACGCGTGAACATTAAGAAATAGCTTATTTTAAATGATGAAATGAACTGCTGCGACATTTCATCCCTTAATTCAGTACCATTTGAGAGTTCATTGCTGTCGCAATGACCATTAGAAGGATTACGGAGGATCTAAATGACAAAAATACGCGTGAAAAGAAAGAATTTTGAATGATAGCATGGATATTTTGAATAATGACATGATCTGTTGTGACCCTTCATCCCCTAATTTCAGAAATACCTTTAACCTCATTCGAAAGCTTATTTATAGAGGAACTAAAAGTATATAGCTAAAATGTAATGCGGGGAGTAACGAAAGACAAAAAATCGAAATACATGTGAGCATTAAGAAATACAATTGTAGCTTATTTTAAATAATGAAATGGATGAATGCGCCCCATCAGCCCATAATTAAGGAAAACGTTGTAACCATTTGAAAGTTCATTGATAGAGAAACAAAAATGATTTAGATTATAAATAATATGTGCAGCAACGACCATTAAAGAGGTTGAGGACATAAATGCCAAGATAACAGTGAAGATTTAAAAATAGCCAATTTTGAATGATGGTATGGATTGCTGTGACCCTTCAACCCCTAATTACAGATATACATAATACCTCATTAGAAAGCCTATTAATAGCAGAACAAAATGTATGTAGTTAATATGTTCCGCAACGCATATTATAGGAGTAACGAAGGATCTTAATGTCAAAATATGCATAAACATTATGAAATATAGCTTTTTTAATAATATAATGGACTGCTGCGACTCGTCAGTAACAATATCGTTATTTAGAGGCAGTAACTCAGGCCCTAATTAGCGAAAACTTTATAGACAAAGTGAAAGCTTATTGATAGAGAAACCACAATGACGTTTAATAGGGTTACAGGGGACCAAAATGAAAAAATACGCGTGAAAATAAAATAAAAATAGCCAATTTTAGATAATGGAATTGATTGCTTCGATAATTCAGATCCTAATTACAAATAAACAAATTACCTCATTCGAAAGCCTATTAAAAGAGGAACAAAAGGTATATAGTTAATATGTTCCACAACGCATATTGGAGGAGAAATGAAGTACCAAAAAATCGAAATACGGGTGAACATTATAAAATAGCTTATTTTGAATCATGAAATGAACTTCTGCAACCCATAAGCCCTATAATTAAGGAAAACTTTATACACCATTTGCAAGGTTATGAAAAAGGAACAAAATTTTTATTGATAATATGTGCCCCAATGACAATTAGAAGGGTTACGGAGGACCTAAATACCAAAATACGCGTGAAAATTAAGAAATAGACAATTTTGAAAATTGGAATGGATATTTTGAATAATGCAATGGCCTGCTGTGAACCTTCAGCCCCTAATTACATATGAACCTTATATCTCATTCGAAAGCCTATTAATAGAGGAACAAAAGATATATAGTCAATATGTTCTGCAATGCAAATCTGAGGAGTAACGAAGGACTTAAAAATCGAAATGGGGGTGGACATTATGGAAA
The DNA here is from genome assembly GCF_965363235.1 of Mytilus galloprovincialis. Taxonomy (NCBI): domain Eukaryota; kingdom Metazoa; phylum Mollusca; class Bivalvia; order Mytilida; family Mytilidae; genus Mytilus; species Mytilus galloprovincialis. The sequence goes on from NC_134851.1 coordinate 53,353,340, forward strand.
AGCTTACTTTGAATAATGGAATGGACTGATGCGACCTGTCAGCCCCTTATGAAGGACAACTTTATACACCACGTGAAAGCTCATTGATAGAGAAACAAAATTTATCAATAATACGTCCCTCAATGACCATAAAAGAGATAACGGAGGACTTAAATGCGTGAAAAGAAAGAAATTGCCAATTTTGAATAATTGAATGAATATTTTGAAATAATGACATGAACTACTGTGACCCTTCAGCCCTATAATTACAGAAATAACTTCAAGCTCATTCGAAAGCTTAATCATAGAGGAACAAAAGGTATATAATATGTATATTGCTAATATGTTCCGCAACGCGGATGAGTAACGAAGTACCTAAAAATCGAAATACATGTGAACATTAAGAAGTACAAATGTAGCTTTTTTTAAATAATGAAATGGACTGCTGAGACTGTCGGCCCCTAATTAAGGAAAACGTTATAACCATTTGAAAGTTCATTGATCGAGAAACAAAATGGTTTAGGTTATAAATAATATGTGCCGCAATGACCATTAGAGAGCTCGAGATTACGGAGGACATAAATGCCAAAATAACCGTGAAGATTAAGAAATAGCCAATTTTGAATGATGCAAGGGATTGCTGCGACCCTTCAACCCATACTTACATATTTACATGATACCTCATTCGAAAGCCTATCAATAGAAGAACAAAATATATGTAGTTAGTATGTTCCGCAACGCATATTAGAGGAGAAACGGAGGATCTAACATGTCGAAAAATACATAATGCATATTATGTGTCATTTAAAACTCTTATGGACCGTTGTCTCATTAGAAATCATACCACATCTTCTTTTTTATATAAAAATTAAGACATAGTTCTTTTTAAGAAAAGAATGAATTGCTGTGACTCGTCAGTAATAAAACTTTATTTAGAGGCAGTAACTCAGTCCCTAAATAAGAAAAACTTTAAATACACCATGTGAAAGCTATTGATAGAAAACCCACAATTACGTTCAAGACGGTTACATAGGACCAAAATACCAAAATACGCGTAAAAATTAAGAAATAGCCAATTTTGAACAATGGAATGGATATTTTGAATAATGGATTAGATTGCTGCAACACTTCAGCCCCCAAATACAAATATACCTTTTACCTCATTCGAAAGCCTATTAAAATATGATCAATAAATATGTTCCGCAACGCATATTAGAGGAGTAATGAAGTACCTAAAAATCGAAATACGGGTAAAAATTATAAAATAGCTTATTTTGAATCATGAAATGAACTTCATAATTATTTTTTTTTTCTAAATGAAAACCAAATATTTGTTTAGCCCCAACATTCATTTTTTCAAGGGGGTATAGTTATATTTGCTCGGAACAAACATTTGTTTTCCAAATCGAAGGATAAAACGCCCTGGAATAAACTAACATATCCCCTTTTTTCAATATACATGGTTCCTTTTATAAATGAAAAGATGGTCGATGTTTAAAAATAGTTAAAAAAAAAGACTGTTGCAATTTAAAGTATCATATTAATAATTTTTTGATTCTTTTTTATATCTAATCCTTTATCGGTGAAGCAAAATACTTTAGAATGATGTCGAGCACTGTCAGATTAATTATAAATTGCAGCGGAAACTAGAGGATGGAATGTGTACTTGTGGTAGAGATGATAAAACAACGACCTTCCCTGTATCAAATATCCGTGAGAAATGCGTAATCAGCATGTTATGTATAATAGCTTACAGTTATATTTCCCGCTTCATTCGCCCTATCATCATTTAACAATTTTGGACACTATCTAAATAAACATGTTAGTTGGGTTAACACATGCTGATTTATAATGTATAGCTTACAGTTACATTTCCCGCTCCTTCTTAGTCTCAAAACAAACCAAAGTGTTTGTACATGTATCTGAGTATTAATTTGGAGAACAATTTCGTTTTGGTGTTAAATATATGGTTTTAATAAAAGACTTTGAAATATCATTATATAGAAAGATCTTCTGATCTGCACAATTATAATATAATTAAAACAAATAGATGCATGCATTTCTTATTTCTTTTAATATTTAGCTTAAGGTGACTTCTAACACACATGACCTTTTAGCATATTTATATCTTTTAGAGATCTGAATAATAGGTGGTTTGAGTATACATCGACGAGACAGCAATCTAACAACACAAAACTTTTGGGTTTTAACTATTTGTTTATTAACAAATGGTGTGATGAGTGAAAATGGTTTAAACTTGGACTATGGATTTTATATAACTACTTACTGTAGATTCAGAAATCATTGCGTGCATTTATTATTGCGATTTTGTCATTTTAGACTTAAATGCGATTTTTAACTTTTACGAATCTTATTATTGCGTTTACAACTCTGTCGCAATTTTCGCAATAATTAAAAACCTCGCAATAATTTAAGAATTTACAGTAATATACCTGGCAGTCTTTAAAGAAATAAAGTAAAATACCACATATATAAGATCTTTAAACTTCATTATTTGCATTTGAAAAACTCAACTCTGTGTGTGTTTACGGCGCTTCACTATATATATATATATATCTCGATAAGAGTGGGGGCCCGGGCCTGAAAAACCCTTCAAATCCGTGAAAATTAAGAAATAGCCAATTTTGAATAATGAAATGGATATTTTGAATAATAAAATGGACTGCTGTGACCCTTTAGTCTCTAATTATTAATATACCTTATACCTCATTCGAAAGCTTATTAAGAGAGGAACTAAAGTTATCAAGTCAATTTGATCCGCAACGCATATTAAGGGATGACATAGGAACTAAACATCGAAATACGCTTGAACATTAAGAAATAGTTATTTTGAATAAAGGAATGGACTGCTGCAAGCCTTTAGTCCCTAATCAAGGCAAAATTAATACACGACGTTAAAGCTTATTGATAGAGGAATAAATTCATCAAATTTAGAAAGGAAATGGGGAATGTGTCAAAGCGACAACAACCCGACCATAGAGCAGACAACAGCCGAAGTCCACCAATGAATTTTCAATGTAGCGAGAAACTCCCGTACCCGTAGGCGTCCTTCAGCTGGCCCCTTAAAAATATGTATACTAGTACAGTGATAATGGACGTCAAACTAAATCCGAATTATACACAAGAAACTAAAATTAAAAAGCATATACAAGACAAATAAAGGCCAGATACTCCTGACTTGAGACAGGCGCAAAATTGATGCGGGATTAAACATGTTTGTGAGATCTCAACCCTCCCCCTATACCTCTAGCCAATGTAAAAAAGTTAACGCATAACAATACGCACATTAAAATTCAGTTCAAGAGAAGTCCGAGTCCAATGTCAGAACATGAAACAAAAGAAAATAGATAAAATGACAATTATGATACATAAATAACAGCAGACTACTAGCAGTTAACTGACATGCCAGCTCCGGACCTCAATCAAACTGATTAAAAGATTATGTTTTCATCATATGAATATCAGGCATTAATGATATGTGCCGTAATGACCATTAGAGGGGTTACGGAGGACCTAATGTCCAAAATACTCGTGAAAATTAAGAAATAGCCAATCTTGAATAATGAAATGGATATTTTGAAAAATGGAATGGACTGGTGCGACCCTTTAATCCCTAATTATAGATATACATTATACTTCATTCAAAAGCTTATGAAGAGATGAACAAAAGGTATATAGTCGATATTTTCAGCAACGCATATTAGAGGAGTAACGAAGGAACTAAACATCGGAATACGCTTGAACATTAAGAAATAGCTTATTTTGAATAACGGAATGGACTGCTGCAAGCCGTTAGCCCCTTTTCAAGGAAAAATTAATACAACAAATTAAAGCTTATTGATAGAGGAATAAAATGAGTATTAATGATATGTGCCGTAATGACCATTAGAGGAGTTACGGAGGACCTAATGTCCAAAATACGCGTGCAAATTAGGAAATAGCTAATCTTGAATTATGAAATGGATATTTTGAATAATGGAATGGACTTTACGAGACTTTAGTCCCTAATCATAAATATACATTATACTACATTCGAAAGCTTATTTAGAGATGAACAAAAGGTATCTAGTCGATATGTTCAGCAACGCATATAAGAGGAGTAACGAAGGAATTAAACATCAAAATACGCTTGAACATTAAGAAATAGCTTATTTTGAATAACGGAATGGACTGCTGTAAGCCGTTAGCACCTTATTTTGGCAAAATTAATACACGGAATTGAAGCCTATAGATAGAGGAATAAATTTAGTTTAAACGATATGTGCCGTACTGACCATTAGAGTGGTACGGAGTACCTAAATGCCAAAATACGCGTGAAAATGTAGAAATCGCCAATTTTGAATAATGAAATGGATAGTTTGAATAATGGAATGGACTGTTGCGAGACTTTAGCCCCTAATTATAGAAATACCTTCAACCACAATTGAAAGCTTATTAAGAGAGAAACAAAATATATATAGTTGATAAGTTCCGCAACGCATATTAGAAGAGTAACGAAGTACCTAAACATCGAAATACGCTTGAACATAAAAAAATAGTTTTTTTGAATAATGGAAAGGACTGCTGCAAGTCATTAGCCCTTAATCAAGGCAAAATTAATACACGAAATTAAAGCTTATTGATAGAGGAATCAATTGATAAAATTTAGAAGGGAAATGGGAAATGTGTCAAAGCGACAACAACCCGACCATAGAGCAGACAACAGCCGAAATCCACCAATGGGTCTTCATTGGAGTGAGAAACTCCCTTACCCGTAGGCGTCCTCCAGCTGGCCCCTTTAAACATATGTATACTAGTACAGTGATAATGGACGTCATACAAAACTCCGAATTATACACAAGACACTAAAATAAAAAATCATACAAGACTAACAAAGGCCAGAGGCTCCTGACTTGAGACGGGCGCAAAATTGCGGCGGGGTTTAACATGTTTATGAGATCTCAACCCTCCCCCTATACCTCTAGCCAATGTAGAAAAGTCAACGCATAAAAATACGCACATTAAAATTCAGTTCAAGAGAAGTCCGAGTCCGATGTCAGAAAATGAAACAAAAGAAAATAAATAAAATGACAATAATACATAAATAACAGCATACTACTAGCAGTTAACTGACAAGCCAGCTCCGCACCTCAATTAAACTGATAAAAAGATTATGTTTTCATCATATAAATATCAGGCATTAATGATATGTGTCGTAATGACCATTAGAGGGGTTACGGAGGACCTAATGTCCAAAATACTCGTGAAAATTAAGAAACAGCCAATCTTGAATAATGAAATGGATATTTTGAATAATGGAATGGACTGGTGCGACCATTTAGTCCCTTCTTATAGATATACATTATACTTCATTCGAAAGCTTATTAAGAGATGAACAAAAGGTATATAGTCGATATTTTCAGCAACGCATATTAGAGGAGTAACGAAGGAACTAAACATCGGAATACGCTTGAACATTAAGAAATAGCTTATTTTGAATAACGGTATGGACTGCTGAAAGCCGTTAGCCCCTAATCTTGGCAAAATTAATACACGGAATTAAAGCTTATTGATAGAGGAATTAATTTAGTTTAAAGATAGATAGATAGATAGTTTATTCTCATAAAACCATGCAAGTACAAAGGTTACAGAGAAGTTAAAAAAATAGTATACATAAAAATAAAAAATGCATTAAAAATGCATAAAATTCAAAATTTCGGATGAGATAACATATAAAAGAATATATATATAGACTTGTATATATATAACGATATGTGCCGTACTGACCATTAGAGTGGTTACGGAGTACCTAAATGCCAAAATACGCGTGAAAATGTAGAAATCGCCAATTTTGAATAATGAAATGGATATTTTGAATAATGGAATGAATGGACTGTTGCAAGACTTTAGCCCCTAATTATAGAAATACCTTCAACCACAATCGAAAGCTTATTAAGAGAGAAACAAAATATATATAGTTGATAAGTTCCGCAACGCATATTAGAAGAGTAACGAAGGACCTAAACATCGAAATACGCTTGAACATAAAAAAATAGTTTATTTTGAATAATGGAAAGGACTGCTGCAAGTCATTAGCCCTTGATCAAGGCAAAATTAATACACGAAATTAAAGCTTATTGACAGAGGAATCAATTGATAAAATTTAGAAGGGAAACGGGAAATGTGTCAAAGCGACAACAACCCGACCATAGAGCAGACAACAGCCGAAATCCACCAATGGGTCTTCATTGGAGCGAGAAACTCCCGTACCCGTAGGCATCCTCCAGCTGGCCCTTTTAAACATATGTATACTAGTACAGTGATAATGGACGTCATACAAAACTCCGAATTATACACAAGAAACTAAAATAAAAAATCATACAAGACTAACAAAGGCAAGAGGCTCCTGACTTGAGACAGGCGCAAAATTGCGGCGGGGTTAAACATGTTTATGAGATCTCAACCCTCCCCCTATACCTCTAGCCAATGTAGAAAAGTTAACTCATAAAAATACGCACATTAAAATTCTGTTCAAGAGAAGTCCGAGTCCGATGTCAGAAGATGAAACAAAAGAAAATAAATAAAATGACAATAATACATAAATAACAGCAGACTACTAGCAGTTAACTGACATGCCAGCTCCGCACCTCAATTAAACTGATAAAAAGATTATACTTTCATCATATAAATATCAGGCATTAATGATATGTGTCGTAATGACCATTAGAGGGGTTACGGAGGACCTAATGTCCAAAATACGCGTGAAAATTAAGAAATAGCCAATCTTGAATAATGAAATGGATATTTTGAATAATGGAATGGACTGGTGCGACCATTTAGTCCCTACTTATAGATATACATTATACTTCATTCGAAAGCTTATTAAGAGATGAACAAAATGTATATAGTCGATATTTTCAGCAACGCATATTAGAGGAGTAACGAAGGGACTAAACATCGGAATACGCTTGAACATGAAGAAATAGCTTATTTTGAATAACGGTATAGACTGCTGAAAACCGTTAGCCCCTAATCTTGGCAAAATTAATACACGGAATTAAAACTTATTGATAGTGGAATTAATTTAGTTTAAAATATATGTTCCGTACTGACAATTAGAGTGGTTTCGGAGTACCTAAATGCCAAAATACGCGTGAAAATGTAGAAATCGCCAATTTTGAAAAATGAAATGGATTTTTTGAATAATGAAATGGACTGTTGCGAGACTTTAGCCCCTAATTATAGAAATACCTTCAACCACAATCGAAAGCGTATTAAGAGAGAAACAAAATATATATAGTTGATAAGTTCCGCAACGCATATTAGAAGAGTAACGAAGGACCTAAACATCGAAATACGCTTGAACATGAAAAAATAGTTTATTTTGAAAAATGGAAAGGACTGCTGCAAGCCATTAGCCCTTAATCAAGTCAAAATTTATACACCAAATTAAAGCTTATTGGTAGAGGAATAAACGGAGTATAAACGATATGTGCGACAATGGCCATAAAAAAAATCAAGAAATAGCCAATTTTGAATACGAAATGGATATTGATTTATGCAATGGACTGCTGCCACCCTTTAGCCCTTAATTATAGATATACCTTATACCTCATTCGAAAGCTTATTAAGAGAGGAAAGAAAAATATATAGTCGATATGTTTTGCAACACATATTAGAGGAGTAACGAAGGATCTCAACATCGAAATACGCTTGAACATTAAGAAATAGCTTATTTTGAATAATGAAATGGATAGCTGCAAGCCCTCAGTCTGTAATCAATGCAACAAGTATACACCAAATTAAAGCTTATTGATAGAATAATTAACTGAGTATAGACGATATGTTCTGCAACGCATATTAGAGTAGTAACGAAGGAACTAAACATCGAAATACGTTTGAACATTAAGAAATAGCTTATTTTAGATAAAGGAATTGACTGCTGCAAGCCTTTAGCCCCTTATCAAGGCAAAATTAATACACGAAATTAAAGCTTATTGATAGAGGAATCAATTGATAAAATTAAGAAAGGAAATGGGGAATGTGTCAAAGCGACAACAACCCGACCATAGAGCAGACAACAGCCGAAATCCACCAATGGGTCTTCATTGGAGCGAGAAACTCCCGTACCCGTAGGCGTCCTTCAGCTGGCCCCTTAAAACATATGTATACTGGTACAGTGATAATGGGCGTCATACTAAACTCCGAATTATACACAAGAAACTAAAATAAAAAATCATACAAGACTAACAAAGGCAAGAGGCTCCTGACTTGAGACAGGCGCAAAATTGCGGCGGGGTTAAACATGTTTATGAGATCTCAACCCTCCCCCTATATCTCTAGCCAATGTAGAAAAGTAAACGCATAAAAATGCGCACATTAAAATTCAGTTCAAGAGAAGTCCGAGTCCGATGTCAGAAGATGAAACAAAAGAAAATAAATAAAATGACAATAATACATAAATAACAGCAGACGACTAGCAGTTAACTGACATGCCAGCTCCGCACCTCAATTAAACTGATAAAAAGATTATGTTTTCATCATATGAATATCAGGCATTAATGATATGTGTCGTAATGACCATGAGAGGGGTTACGGAGGACCTAATGTCCAAAATACGCGTGAAAATTAAGAAATAGCTAATCTTGAATAAGGAAATGGATATTTTGAATAATGGAATGGACTGGTGCGACCGTTTAGTCCCTACTTATAGATATACATTATACTTCAATCGAAAGCTTATTAAGAGATGAACAAAAGGTATATAGTCGATGTTTTCAGCAACGCATATTAGAGGAGTAACGAAGGAACTAAACATCGGAATACGCTTGAACATTAAGAAATAGCTTATTTTGAATAACGGAATGGAATGTTGCAAGCCGTTAGCCCCTTATCAAGGAATAATTAATACAACAAATTAAAGCTTATTGATAGAGGAATAAAATGAGTATTAATGATATGTGCCGTAATGACCATTAGAGGAGTTACGGAGGACCTAATGTCAAAAATACGCGTGCAAATTAGGAAATTGCCAATCTTGAATTATGAAATGGATATTTTGAATAATGGAACGGACTTTGCGAGACTTTTGTCCCTAATCATAAATATACATTATAATATATTCGAAAGCTTATTTAGAGATGAACAAAAGGTATATAGTCGATATGTTCAGCAACGCATATTAGAGGAGTAACGAAGGAATTAAACATCAAAATACGTTTGAACATTAAGAAATAGCTTATTTTGAATAACGGAATGGACTGCTGTAAGCCGTTAGCCCCTTATTTTGGCAAAATTAATACACGGAATTGAAGCCTATTGATAGAGGAATAAATTTAGTTTAAATAATATGTGCCGTACTCACCATTAGAGTGGTTACGGAGTACCTAAATGCCAAAATAGTCGTGAAAATGTAGAAATCGCCAATTTTGAATAATGAAATGGATATTTTGAATAATAGAATGGACTGTTGCGAGACTTTAGCCCCTAATTATAGAAATACCTTCAACCACAATCGAAAGCTTATTAAGAGAGAAACAAAATATATATAGTTGATAAGTTCCGCAACGCATATTAGAAGAGTAACGAAGGACCTAAACATCGAAATACGCTTGAACATAAAAAAAATAGTTTATTTTGATATAATGGAAAGGACTGCTGCAAGTCATTAGCCCTTAATCAAGGCAAAATTTATACACCAAATTAAAGCTTATTGGTAGAAGAATAAGCGGAGTATAAACGATATGTGCGATAATGGCCATAAGAAAATCAAGAAATAGCCAATCTTGAATATGAAATGGATATTGCTTTATGGGATGGACTGCTGCCACCAATTAGCCTGAAGTATAGATATACCTTATACCTCATTCGAAAGCTTATTAAGAGAGGAAAGAAAGATATATAGTCGATATGTTCTGCAACACATATTAGAGGTGTAACGAAGGATCTCAACATCGAAATACGCTTGAACATTAAGAAATAGATTATTTTGAATAATGAAATGGATTGCTGCAAGCCCTCAGACTGTTATCAATGCAGCAAGTATACACCAAATTAAAGCTTATTGATAAAACAATTAACTGATTATAAACGATATGTTCTGCAACGCATATTAGAGGAGTAACGAAGGAACTAAACATCGGAATACGCTTGAACATGAAGAAATAGCTTATTTTGAATAACGGAATGGACTGCTGCAAGCCGTTAGCCCCTTATCAAGGAAAAATTAATGCAACAAATTAAAGCTTTTTGATAGAGGAATAACATGAGTATCAATGATATGTGCCGTAATGACCATTAGAGGGGTTACGGAGGACCTAATGTCCACAATACGCGTGAAAATTAAGAAATAGCCAATCTTGAATTATGAAATGGATATTTTGAATAATGGAATGGACTGTTGCGAGACTTTGGTCCCTAATCATAGATATACATTATACTCCATTCGAAAACCTATTAAGAGATGAACAAAAGGTATATAGTTGATATTTTCAGCAACGCATATTAGAGGAGTAACGAAGGAATTAAACAGCGAAATACGCTTGAACATTAACAAATAGCTTATTTTGAATAACGGAATGGACTGCTGAAAGCCGTTTGCCCCTAATTTCGGCAAAATTGATACACGGAATTAAAGCTTATTGATAGAGGAATTAATTTAGTTTAAACTGTATGTGCCGTACTGACAATTAGAGTGGTTACGGAGTACCTAAATGACAAAATACGCGTGAAAATGAAGAAATCGCCAATTTGAATAATGAAATGGATATCTTGAATTATGGAATGGACTGTTGCAAGACTTTAGTCCCTAATTATAGAAATACCTTTAACCACTTTCGAAAGCTTATAAAGAGAGAAACAAAATATATACAGTTGATGAGTTCCGCAACGCATATTAGAAGAGTAACGAAGGACCTAAACATCGAAATACGCTTGAACATAAAAACAATTAGCTTTTTTTGAATAACGGAATGGACTGTTGCAAGCCGTTAGCCTATAATCAAGGCAAAACAAATACACCAAATGAGAACTTATTGGTAATGGAATAAACTGAGTATAAACTATATGTGCAGCATTGACTATTAAAGGGGTTGTGGGGGACCTAAATGCTAAAATACGCCTGAAAATTAAGACAAATAAGAAATTTTAAATAACAAAATGAATGATTGCAATAATGGAACGGACTGGTGCGATCTTTTAGCTCTAATTATAGATATACATTATATCTCATTCGAAAGCTTTTTAGCAGAGGAACAAAAGGTATACAGTCGATATATTCCGTATCGCATATTCGAGGAATAAAGAAGGAACTTTACCTCGAAATACGCTTGAACATTGAGAAATAGCTTATTTAGAATAACGGAATAGATTGCTATAAGCAGTCAGAGCCTAGTCAAGGCAAAAAAAAATACCCCAAATTAAAGATAATTGATAATTGAATAAACTGAGGTTAAATGATATGTGCAGCAATGACCATTACAGGGGTTATGGAGGACCTAAATGCCAAAATATGCTTGAAAACTAAGAATTAGCGAATTTTGTATAATGAATGGATATTTTAAATAATGAAATACACTGCTGCGACCATTTAGTACCTTATGATAGATATACCTTATTTCTCATTCGAAAGCTTATTAAGAGAGGAAAAAAAATATATAGTGGATATGTTCTGCAACGTATATAAGAGGAATAACGAAGAACCTTAAAACGGCAAAATACGTTTGAACATTAAGAAATAGCTTATTTTGAATAATGGAATGCACTGCTGCAAGCCGTTAGCCCCTTATCAAGGCAAAGTTAATACACCAAATTAAATCTTATTGATAGAGGAATAAATTTAGTTTAAACAATATGTGCTGTAATGACCATTAGAAAGGTTACGGAGGACCTAATTTCAAAAATACGCGTGAAAATTAAGAAATAGCCAATCTTGATTAACGAAATGGATATTTTGAATAATGGAATGGACTGGTGCAACCCTTTAGTCCCTTATTATAGATATACATTATACTTCATTCAAAAGCTTATGAAGAGATGAAAAAAAATATATAGTAGATATGTTCAGTAACGCATATTAGAGGAGTAACGAAGGAATTAAACATCGAAATACGCTTGAACATTAAGAAATAGCTTATTTTGAATAACGAAATGAACTGCTGCAAGCCGTTAGTCCCTAATGTAGGCAAAACTAATACACTAAATTAAAGCTTATTGATAGATGAATAATTTTAGTTGAAACGATATGTGCCGTATTGACATTAAGGGGTTACAGAGTACCTAAATGCCAAAATACGCGTGAAAATTTAGAAATAGCCAATTTTGAATAATAAAATGAATATTTTGAATAATGGAATGGACTGTTGCGAGACTTTAGCCCCTAATTATAGATATACCTTCAACCTCATTCGAAAGCTTATTAAGAGAGAAACAAAATATATATAGTTGATAAGTTCCGCAACGCATTTTAGAAGAGTAACGAAGGACCTAAACATCGAAATACACTTGATTTATGGAATGGACTGCTGCAACCATTTAGCCCCTAATTATTGATATACCTTATACCTCATTTGAAAGCTTATTAAGAGAGGAAAACAAGATAAATAGTCGATATGTTCAGCAACACATATTAGAGGAGTAATGAAGGATCTAAACATCGAAATACGCTCGAACATTAAGAAATAGCTTATTTTAAATAATGAAATGGACTGATGCAAGGCCTAGGCCTTTAATCAAGGCAAACTGTATACAAATTAAAGCTTATTGATAGAGGAATAAACTGAGGATAAACGATATGTTCTGCAACGCATATTAGAGGAGTACAGAAGGAACAAAACATCGAAATACGTTTGAACATTAAGAAATAGCTTATTTTGAATAACGGAATGGATTGTTGCAAGCCGTTTGCCCCTAATCAAGACAAAATTAATACACCAAATGAGAGCTTATTGGTAATGGAATAAACTGAGTATAAACGATATGTGCAGCATTGACTATTAGAGGGGTTACGGAGGACCTAAATGCCAAAATACGCGTGAAAATTAAGAAATTTTGAATAATGAAATGAATAATTTGAAAAATGGAATGAACTGCTGCGACCTTTTAGCTCTAATTATAGATATACCCTATATCTCATTCGAAAGCTTTTTAACAGAGGAACAAAAGGTATACAGTCGATATAGTCCGCAACGCATATAAGAGGAATCCTGAAATTACTCCCAACACTTGAAACTTTAGTTATAAAATCAAAATCATTGTCTCTAATTTCACAAAATCGACATCGTTGAAACACGGACCGCGAAGAGGACCCCAAAATGAACTGGTTTGGAAACAGAAATGTTCATATTACTGCTTGCACAACGTGGAATTGGGGTAACAGGACAAGTACAAAAAAGCAAACATTTATTTGTATGTACCTGTTATTTATACAATAGTTGGCTAATTGCAGGATTCATTTTTATACCCCACGCAACGAAGTTGCGGATGGTATAATGTTTTTGACCCGTCCGTCCGTCCGTCAGTCCTGTTTCTTGTCATCGCAACTCCTCTCAAACAAAACAACAGAATGTCATGAAACCTTTTTAGATGAAAAGGGCATATTATGTAGTTGTGCATATCGTCAGGAAATTACGATTCAACTTTTTTCTAGGAGTTACGCCCCTTTGAACTTATTTGCTTCAATGTACTACTGCAACAGTTTGTCATCGCAACTCCTCTAAAACTACACTACAGAATTTCATGAAACCTTTTTAGATAATAAGGACATACTATTAGATGTGCATATCGTCAGGAAATTACGATTCAATTTTTTTTCTAGGAGTTACGCCCCTTTGAACTTATTTACTTAAATGTACTACTGCAACAGTTTGTCATCGCAATTCCTCTGAAACTACACAACAGAATTTCATGAAACCTTTTTAGATAATAAGTACATACTATTAGATGTGCATATCGTCAGGAAATTACGATTCAATTTTTTTTCTAGGAGTTACGCCCCTTTGAACTTATTTACTTAAATGTACTACTGCAACAGTTTGTCATCGCAATTCCTCTGAAACTACACAACAGAATTTGATGAAACCTTTTTAGATAATAAGTACATACTATGTAGATGTGCATATCGACAGGAAATTGTGATTCAATTTTTTTTATAGGAGTTAGGCCTCTTTGAATTTTTTTGCTTTAAGTTACTACTTCAACAATTTGTCATCTCAACTCCTCTGAAACCACACAACAAAATTTCATGAAACTTTGTAGATAATAAGGACATACTACGTAGATGTGCATATTGACAGGAAATTACGATTCATTTTTTTTTCTAGGAGTTAGGCCCCTTTGAACTTATTTGTTTCAATGTACTTCTGCAACAGTTTGTCATCTCAACTCCTCTGAAACCACACAACAGTATTTCATGAAATTTTGTAGATAATAAGGACATACTACATTATGACACAACAGCCGACAGTTTATTTTTGTGTTGATTTAGATGTAAATGTGAAAATAAAAGAAGATAAAAGATAGACGTTTTGCTATATAATATTTTGATATGAGCGTCACTGATGAGTCTTATGTAGACGAAACGCGCGTCTGGCGTACAAAATTATAATCCTGGTACCTTTGATAACTATTGCTACATTTTTGTTGATAAACAAACGCCACTCCGTCAATCACGCTCGTCGTTGGGAGATGTCCGACGTGGAGCGATTTTGCTTTTTATAATTATTTTCTCATCCGTTAATTCACTGACCAATTCAGATTCACAGTCACTGTCATATGACGATTCCGTAGTTGAATCGGGAATGTCATTGTACACACGAGTTATCGGACTAAACTGGTCACCCGCTGATTGATACTTCGGCACACGATAACAGTGAAACAACAGCAGGGGTCCAGTTTATTCTCGGACTTTATCGTTGCTAAATAACTAACGGAAGTCTTCGGGAGCATTCGAATCAAATATATAGGGCCTCTAATGGGAATCCAGCAATCGAAATCCATTGACCTTGTTGTGTTGCACGACTTCTTAATCCGGTGAAAGGCTTTCAAACTATTATTTAATTAAACAGTTTAGCTACAGAATGGCAGTTTCGATTTTGTGGCCGTAATTATTTGAGTAAGGTTCATTTAATTGATCTGAGGGAAAGTTCCTTTCTTGTCATTATCGGCGATGGGGGTAACTGACCAGTTTAACGTTTCTTTACGAAAAAATCACTTTATACATGCACACAGACATGCTAATTAGTTTGTAATAACAACTCACAAGTTCATTAAACCTCAAATACCTTCGGGGATACTCTGCCACCCTGTGTTTGTTTAATTAAATCATGCAAATAATTAATTATATTTTATTGTTTTGATTGGTATTGATCGATTTTGACAGGTAATTTTTAGATACAAATTTACTAACGAGCCTTCAAAAAGCGTTCGGAATTCGGTGTTGACAGGGTTCGGTTTTTTCAGGTTAGATTAACGTTAATTAATAGGGAAATTGTGTGGGATTTTGAAAATTGTTCGGTTTAAACTGAAATTCGGTTTTATCAGGGTTCGGTTTACCCAGGTTTCACTGTATGTAGATGTGCATATTGACAGGAAATTATTAGTCATTATTTTTTCTTATACAATTTTTTTTTCTTACACTTATTCAATTTCTCCAGTGACAATGTGGGGACGTGGGGTATGTGAGCGTGCTCACTAAGGTTCTTTAATTTTATATGCTAAGACTTCATAAAGTTATCCTTAAAGTGAAAATGTCCTTAAGACCTTAGTAGTACTCCTAAAGTTGGGACCACCATTAGGACATCTCTTAAAATAAGATCGTTTCAATAACATGGCTAAGAGTAAAAAAATCTCCTACGATGGTCTTGGGACATGTCTTAGTCCTAAGACACCTTCGATGACACGACCCCAGGTCACTACAATTTAATTTATTTATCTACAATGTACGCTTGCGTTAAACAATGGAAATTAACACTGTATATTATAATTCTGTTGACTGGTAAAGAAGAATTTTACAAGCCTGTCGAAAGAAATTGTACAAGCCAATTCCGTAGAAATTATTGTATAGCGTGAAGATTGTATGTTTTTCTTGTATATGTTTCGACATTTTACAGATCGTTTTCAAAACTCCATTTCATTACTCTGTAATATTTTCCACTGAACATACACAAAACACTTTTAAGGATAATTATATAAAAACCGCGCCCAATAGTCAATAGTGTCCTGGTTTTGATTCCAAAATATGTAGTCATACTTGAATGCAAATGTTTTAGCTCACCTGACCCCAGGGCTAGGTGAATAATTCTCATCATTTGTCGTGCGTTAACTTTTACAAACATAAAAAAGAAAATGTGGTATGATTGCCATGCAATGAGACAACTCTCCACAAGAAACCAAAATGACACTGAAATTAACAACTTTAGGTCACCGTACGGCCTTCAACAATTAGCAAAGCCCATAACGCATAGTCAGCTAAGAAAGACACCAAAATGACAATGTAAAAAAATGAAACACTTAAACAAAAGACACCGGTACGTCTAAACACCGCTCAGGACGTAATGAGTGCACGCAGGACATACAAACTGCACTCAGGACATGAAATATATGTTTTAGTGTGTTGTGAAGGTATGCATTCGATAGATAATATAACTCTTCATCTAATAATTTTTGTTTTGATAAAATCATTTTAACATTTTAACATTTAAGGAGTTATCGAAGTTTTCATCGGCCGTTTTTGTGAAATATGTCAGGCATGACCTAGGATTATATATATTGAATACCAATTATCAGGTTTATTTTGCCTAGCCAGTCAAGGTCTTTAAAAACTTCCATTTGTTGTTGTTTATTAGGTCATTTGGTCTTTAATAGTTAGGAGTTATTAGTGATGGTACTAACCGCATACAAGTAAGCTTGGCAAACAAACAAAATAAGATGTCTTTTGAAATATCAGAAAACAATGAAGATATATTGTTTTAGAAAAAACCCGCTAAATAAACATTTTTCTTTTTGTTTGTAATAATTGAAGACAGTCGAGAAATATGAGAAATCTACATATATAGTTTGGAAATTTTAATTCAATAGACCACTTTCGAGTTCATCCGTCACCGGAAAAAAACTCGTCAATTATACGCGCCTTTATGACGTCATTTACCAGATAGAGGGGATCGCCTGTATCCCTGCACTATTAACGTTCATCAAGCGTCTTAGTGATCGTCATTATGCAGGATAAACTAGAAATAATGCTTGTTATATAGGTACTTAATGACAATTCCGAATGACAGTAGTGCTGATTGTCAATTTTGAGAATTCAATTTGCCGAATAATTCGTACAATATAGAAGTATAGTTTTCCAACCACTCGTTCAATATTGGAATGGAAGTGACGACGCCCCTAAACGCACAAATGACGTTCACTAAAACTAGAGTTTTTGACGGAAATGCATCGAACTCGAAAGTTGTCTATTCATTTAATTTCATTAACTTAATAGAAACAAAACATATCGTTATTTAATATTTTATTTGTATGGATTTTCGTACACTATATTTTATTTCAATTTCGTGCGATGAAAATTTTAGTTTTATTCTTGCTTCAAAATTAGGAATTTTTATTATTAGATGTATTAACGACTAACTTCTTTCGATGACAGAAACCAACCCGCGTCAGCATACACTCCAAAATTCATTTTTGATGGGGGAGTGTTATGACGACAAACGCTCGAGAGCTGTAACCGAGGTGTTGAATAATGGACATTCATTTAACTGTCTCACGACTTTGGTACTGATTATGCTACCTGTCATCGTTATTACTACGTCAGAAACTCGTAGACTAGTACGACATCATCGTTGTTAGCGGGCTATCAAGCTAACCAACCTGGGCCTGAAAGTAGCCGTGGTGAAGTACAAAAGAAACATCAAAAGAGTAAACAAACCAAAAATAACTCAGCATAACCAAGATGGCCGCGCACCAAAATAGCGGCCTTCAACCTGTTGCTGATTACCAAGGATTTGTATAGTAAGTCTTACTATACAAATCCTTGTGATACCAACTGCAGAAAATATCTAAAGCTCACCAATTGCCCGCGGGATGTATATCCAGTCAATGTCGTTAAACACTTCCATCATCATCATGTTAAAGCACGTACAACAAGATCAAAGCCACAAACATGATAAGCAGAAAAAAGCATTATTATAGTCCATTTGCCAATTCCCGACCCTGTAATTAGATACCTTTTTTTTTAGTTGTCTCCATTATGAGGGACATTCATTTTTTTTTATTACAATGGAGAGCTAGCAGGAACAGCAAATTTACCTGTGCGTAATCTTAGATTTTGAAATCTTTTAATTACATTAATTTGTTGTTTAGATACATACTTACGACATCAGAAATTATTGTTAAAAACTTCCAAGTGCTCAACGAAACCTCTTTCTAAATTATTAACATCTACTTTATCAGCAATCAAAGATGGGCTTTTAAGAAGTTATTGTGAAACTGCCTATTCTAGAGGTGGCGTGAATCAGATGTGGATACTTAAAAATTCCAAAGATCTTTTAGAGTACATCCAATCTAACTCTCTTTCATATTGTAACAGTGTTAAAACATTTGACTTTTCTACTCTTTACACAAGTATTCCACATTCCAAACTAAAAGACGAAAGAGTTGGTATTACTTTGCTTCATAAAAAAGAATGGCCAACGTAGATACAAGTATCTTGTCTTAGGGAGGGATAAATCATACTTTGTAAAGAATCACTCTGATTCAGACAAAAAATTCTCTGAAACCGATATTATCAAGATTCTTGATTTCTTGATTGACAACATATTTGTAACGTTTGGAGGACGTGTTTTTCAACAGACTGTCGGCATCCCAATGGGAACAAACTGTGTCCCTCTACTTGCCGACTTGTTTCTTTATTATTATGAAGCTGACTTCATGCAGGAACTTCTTAGGAAGAAAGATAAGAAGTTAGCAATATCCTTTAACTCTACTTTCCGCTATATAGATGACGTTCTTTCACTAAACAATTCAAAATTTGGTGACTATGTGGAACGCATCTATCCCATCAAATTGGAGATAAAGGATACTACAGATACAGTTAAGTCGGCTTCATATCTTGACTTACATCTAGAAATTGACAATGAGGGTCGGTTGAAAACAAAACTTTACGACAAAAGAGATGATTTCAGCTTTCCAATTGTGAACTTTCCATTTCTAAGTAGCAACATTCCAGCAGCACCTGCATACGGGGTATATATCTCCCAATTGAAACGATATTCCCGTGCTTGCATTTCCTATCATGATTTTCTTGATAGAGGGTTACTGCTCACAAGGAAGCTATTAAACCAAGAGTTCCAAATGGTGAAGTTGAAATCACCCCTTCGTAAATTTTACGGACGCCATCACGAGTTGGTTGACCGTTATGGAATAACCCTTTCATGAATGTGACCTACCGAATTAGACTATTTACCGGATTTGTAATCACATAAGCAACACAACGGGTGCCACATGTGGAGCAGGATCTGCTTACCCTTCCGGAGCACCTGAGATCACCCCTAGTTTTTGGTGGGGTTCGTGTTGTTTATTCTTTAGTTTTCTATGTTGTGTCATGTGTACTATTGTTTTTCTGTTTGTCTTTTTCATTTTTAGCCATGGCGTTGTCAGTTTGTTTTAGATTTATGAGTTTGACTGTCCCTTTGGTATCTTTCGTCCCTCTTGTTGTTTAGATAAATACTTACGACATCAGAAATTATTTTTCATACAAAATTAGTTTAACCGCCGATACATCATTTTCAATCCATCATACTTTGCATTGGCAAAAGCCAAATTGTCCGGTATGGAACCAGTCTCAGATTAACAAAGGGAAGTAATTTGTTTAAAAAGTTTGTAATAACAGAATCAATTCGGACCAAACATTTTGCCTTATTTTGCATTAGAAATGCACAGAAGACTAAGTTGATGATATACATGCATTGGTTTAAGAATGGGATAAACATTACTTTTAACGAGTGACTCACTTTAAATATTGGTTTTATCGTGCAAAAAACCAAAAAAAAGAAGACAATTTTCATTCCAAATGTAATTAAGATTAATTGTATCGATGTATACCACCAGGACCAGTGCATCTATCCATTTTCAATGATTTGAATCTGAGGAATCTGCTCTAATTTCTGCATGATGACATTTTCAACCTTTCAAGCAACTGTGAAGTGCTGCAATATATTTTTAAGCAGCACATAAACAGTTATTAGAGAGGTACTTTCAGCTGAAACGAGAAAATATATTAGTTTTGAAAAAACACTTTATACACTAAATAAAACATTTCAGTATCTCTTTTTATAAATTTTTTTTAGTGTAATAATATTTTTTTTGAATTTTACATTTGTTAGAGATACATGAAGTACCGATACCTTATCCCGGCCTCGTGTTTCTTGTTTGTACACCTGATTTCTCTCACAGTCTATTAAAAAATAAACAGGGACTAAATTTAAAGTCAGTCCGGAGATTTAAAAAAAAAAAATGTGTTCCAGGGTTCACGTTCCCCTTTTCTTGCCCACTCTTCATGTTCTTTGTATGTACTTCATGTCCAGGTAAATGAAATGTGAGGTGAATATCAACTAAGGTGTGATCAAGTATAAAAAATCAAATGACACTCTCTCTAAAAGAACAGATATTATGAAACCATATAACATTTTAGTTCCAGGAAAATATCTTAAGAAGGTGGAAACAAAATTATGTTATGTTTGTTCCAAAGAACTTATTACCATTCAAAGACTTGTTCCAGGGGGAACAAGTATTATAGGAACAACAATCATGTTCACACCACTATGAGAATAAAAAGTTTTCTGGCTTTTGGCTTCAGTTGGAAAAGTTTTAAGATCTGTCATACACTAGATGTGTAAAAGTTAAATGCATTTTGTGTTTCAGAAAGATAATTTCTACAGATGGATTCAGCCATATACATTATTAGATAAAGAACTTGTGTTATGATGAATCTTGAAAAATAAGTGATGAAAACTGCATTAATATGACCTCAATTGGAGATATAACCCAGAGCCCAGAGGTGGATTTAAGGGGAGCAGGGTGTTATTTCTGAATAATTGGTGGAAAATAAAGGGAACACAGACGGATCAACCCATTTTAAAAAGGGGTTCCTAACCCGGGACAAAAAGGGGGGATTATATAGGGAACACAAAATCTTACCGCTTTTGAATCCGCCACTGTGGAATCACTGAAGAATGACTAGAGAGGGCCCCTACTTTATGAAAATTTCTAGATCCAACCGGGTCTGTGATAAATTTAAATCTAAATAAGCTATTGTTATTTATTACATTAAGTAGGTCAACAGCTCATCTAGCTAATAAATATATTGTTGTGCCTTTTTATGTATATGGCTCGTTGTAGATTAACATCTAAGAAATAGTTAAATTCATGTTTATGATTTGTGTCATTATTGTTTCATTATTGTAACAATTATAAAAATCATTGTAATAACGTATTTAAGCACGTGAGATTCATTGCTATAAAAAAAAAACAGCTTACGCCCGACGTCTTGTGTGGAAGTTTTATGCAATAATCATAAATAGTTTCTGAGGAAGTTTTAAGCAATAACCATTTATTGTTTTTGAGACACGGCGGGACATGTGAACCCCCCCCTTCCCACCCTGTTTTATTTTACAAATATCACTAAAATAAAATTTTGAATCAAACCAAAAAGTATACAGATCTTTAAATTAGTATAACAAAGAAGTGTGTACAGTTTCAAGCAATAATCATAAATTGTTTTTGAGCTACGGCGCGACATGTAAAAAAAACCCTCCCCTTTTTAACAAAATACTCAATAACTCAAAAATAAAATTTTGAGTCATCACCAAAAAGTATACAGATCTTTAGATTAATATAACAAAGAAGTGTGTAAAGTTTTAAGCAATAATCATAAATCGTTTTTGAGATACGGCGCGACATGTAAAAAAACCCTCCCCCTTTTAACAAAATACTCAAAAACTCAAAAAGGAAATTTTGAATCATCACCAAAAAATATACAGATATTAAGATTAATATAACTAAGAAGTGTGTAAAGTTTTAAGCAATAATCAAGAAACGTTTTTGAGATACGGTGCGACATGTGAAAAAAGCACACCCCTGTTTTAGTTACAAAGTGCCGTAACTCAAAAAGTTTAAATCTTATTTTTACCAAAAAGTATACAGATCATTTGACCATCATAAGAAACAACTATATTAAGTTTCATGAAATTTGGATAAGTCGTTCTCAAGTTACGGTGCGACATGTTTACGCCGGACAGACGGACAGACGGACGAACAGACGGACGGACACCAGACATTTGTATACCATAATACGTCCCGTCAAAATTTTGACGGGCGTATAAAAAAACCTTTTAACGAGGCGTATATCGGTTTATTAAATATATCTTTTTAAACTAAGAAAGTTGGTTTTACTTAATTTAAACAAAACATTAAGGTATCTTACACTTTATCTATTTCATAAATAAAAAGCAATATATATATAATTATATATCGTTACAGTTTATGTATAGAGGGGAAATGCATACTTAAACCCCGTGCCTACTTTGGTGTTTGTACACCTGATTTCTCTAATATGACCTCAATTGGAGATATAACCCAGAGCCCAGAGGTAGATTTAAGGGGGTGCAGGGAACTATTTCTGAAAAATTGGTTGAATATAAAGAGAACACAGGCGGATCAAGCCATTTTAAAAAGGGGTTCCTAACCCAGGACAAAAAAGGGGGGATTATATAGGGAACACACAATCTTACCGCTTTTGAATCCGCCACTGTGGAATCACTGAATAATGACTAGAGAGGGCCCCTACTTTATGAAAATTTCTAGATCCGCCAGGGTCTGTGATAAATTTAAATCTAAATAAGCTATTGTTATTTATTACGTTAAGTAGGTCAACAGCTCATCTAGCTAATAAATATATTGTTTTGCCTTTTTATGTATATGGCTCTGATCTGGTTGTAGATTAACATCTAAGAAATAGTTAAATTCATGTTTATGAGTTGTGTCATTATTGTTTCATTATTGTAACTATAAAAATCATTGTAATAACGTATTTAATCACGTGAGATTCATTGCTATAAAAAAAACCTTTTAACGAGGCGTATATCGGTTTATTAAATATATCTTTTTAAACTAAGAAAGTTGGTTTTACTTAATTTAAACAAAACATTAAGGTGTCTTACACTTTATCTATTTCATAAATAAAAAGCAATACATATATAAAAATATATCGTTACAGTTTATGTATAGAGGGAAATGCATACTTAAACCCCGTGCCTACTTTGGTGTTTGTACACCTGATTTCTCTAATATGACCTCAATTGGAGATATAACCCAGAGCCCAGAGGTAGATTTAAGGGGACGCAGGGTTCTATTTCTGAAAAGTGGTTAAATATTAAGAGAACACAGGCGGATCAAACCATTTTTAAAAGGGGTTCCCAACCCAGGACAAAAAAGGGGGGATTATATAGGGAACACAAAATCTTACCGCTTTTGAATCCGCCACTGTGGAATCATTGAAAGTTGACTAGAGAGGGCCCCTACTTTATGAACATTTCTAGATCCACCAGGGTCTGTGATAAATTTAAATGTAAATAAGCTATTGTTATTTATTACGTTAAGTAGGTCAAGAGCTCATCTAGCCAAAAATAACAACTAAATGCATTTAATACCTATCTATTATATCTATTATACTGACAATAAACAAATAATACAAATAAAATCCTATTTGGAATTTTCATACCTTGATAAACTCGTAATATAGTGTAAATCTCAAAATATATAACTTCCATTTTCTACAGACTGTACATGATATCAAATGTCCTTCAATAACATGTGACGTATTTAATCACGTGAGATTCATTGCTAGAAAAGAAAACCCTTTTAACGAGGCGTATATATCGGTTTATTAAATATATCTTTTTAACTAAGAAAGTTGGCTTTATATAATTTAACCAAAAATTAAGGTATTTTACACTTTATCTATTTCATAAATAAAAAGCAATATATATATCAGTTTAAATGAGAAATATATGATTAAAGACCGTGCACTCTTAAGTTATATGTTTGAAGCAAGCGCATAGGTCATCATATATACGTCTTGAAATTTCGAAGTGTCGGCATTTCACGAAAATAAACGCAATTGAGCTAATTTTTGGTGCATGTGGAAGATAATGTAAAAGCCTTTAAAAATAATACCGTAATTCAATGAACAAATAAGTTTTTCATAGAGAAATATATCGCTACAGTTTAAGTATGCAGGGAAATGCATAGTTAAACCCCGTGCCTACTTTGGTGGTCATTTTTACGCACGAAATGCTGACTTTTACGCCAATAATTGATATATATATATATATATATATATATATATATATATATATATATATATATATATATATATATATATATATATATATATATATATACAACTCGTCTAAACATCAACCCAACAATGTTAGATCTGTAAATTTGCTTTCGCAAATTTTTGGTTCTTCCCTCGCCGGGATTCGAACCCATGCTACTGTGATATCGTGACACCAAATCGCCTGCACTGCAGCCGTCCCGCTAGACATATATATATATATATATATATATTTATATAAATAGTAATTGTAACATTCCTATCTTGTCATGTGCACAATTTATTTTGTGTACTATGTATTATCATTTCATTCTTTGTACCAATGTGTATACAGTGGTTTTAAAGAATAAATTTGTCTTGTCTTGTCTTGTCTTGCTTCAAAATGTATATTTTACCACGAGGTTAATGTGTATAAAATATCGTTTTGAGGAAAACCGCGGCTCATAGTGTAATAATGCCAATTTCGTCTTATGTAAGACATGATTAGATAGTGAATTATTTAGGGAACCAAGAAACAACTTTTTGGAAAAGGAAGATTTTTATGCAAGGCTAGTCTGTTGAAGAACGGATGAATTTTACACTCAATCTATGAACACCATTACAAGTGAATAAATTGGGGGTTCTTTGTTATAAAGCCATTAGAACTGATGACAGGGGACTCTGGATTATTTACTGGAATTAGATGATAGTATAGATATCAACATTGAAAATGTGACATCACAAATCAGTGATCTTTTGTTTACCAACAAAATTAACTTAATTTTGAAAAGCTTAAATAATTTTTACAATTTTTGCAATTTCAAGGGTGAAATGATTAGCATAATCATTATCCTCCTGTGCTGTGATCGAGAACAAGAAACTCTCGATTTATTGATATTACGAAAAGTCATTTCGCTTTCATTTGTTGTATATTTTTTACTTATGTATCCAGTCATCTTTGCCAAGGGTGTATATTGTCTTTGTTAATTTGAAGGAAATGTGAAAGAAATAAACTGTCAAAAGGGGGATAACTCAAAAAAGTTAACAGTTAAAACATCACTGATTTGGCTTCCGTGGTTCTTTGTTCGTTAATAACATAATAATTTGTAGTTTCAAATTGTGTCCGATTAAACAAAGATTAACTTACCTTTACAACTGTTACTTACACTTAACAGTAACCAAGAAAACTAAATATTGACAAATCAACCATGAAAATGAGGTCATGGTCAGATGAACCATGCCAGGCAGGCATGTACAGCTAACAATTCTTCCATACAACAGATATAGTTGACATATTGCTTATAGTTTAAGAAAAACAGACCAAAACACAAAAACTTTACACTGAGCAATGAACCGTGAAAGTCAGGTCAAGGTCAAATAAAGTGACTTGCGCAACTGACATTTAGATCTTAAAATATTTCCATACATCAAATATAGTTTACCTATTGCATATAGTATTATATAGTATGGGGTTAAGGTCAGATGACACTTACCAGCAGGACATGTACACCTTACAATCATTCCATACATCAAATCAATCATTACTATACAAATCCTTGATCAAATATAGTAGACCTATTGCATACATTACAAGAAAAACAGACCAAAACACAAAATATAACTATAACCACAGAACCATGAAAATGAGGTCAAGGTCAGGTGACACCTGCCGTTTAGACATGTACACCTTACAGTACTTCCATACAACGAATATGCTAGACCTATTGCTTATAGTATCTGAGATATGGACTTGACCAACAAAACTTAACCTTGTTCACTGATCCATGAAATGAGGTGGAGGTCAAGTGAAAACTGTCTGACGGGCACGTGGACCTTGTAAAGTTCGCACATACTAAATAATTGTCCTATTACTTATAATAAGAGAGAATTTAACATGACAAAAAATCTTACATTTTTTTTTCAAGTAGTCACAAGTTTTGTTTTTTAAGTAGGACATGTGACCAATGATTTGTATAGTATACAAATCCTTGATGTGACTGACGGAAACTTCGTAACATGAGGCATCCATACACAAAGTATGAAGCATCCAGGTCTTCCACCTCCTAAAATATAAAGCTTTTTAAGAAGTTAGCTAACGCAGAAAAACTAAGTGCATTTATAAGTAAAATACGGAAAAATGAAATTTTATTTTCACAAAATTTACTTCTGGATACTATCTTATGATCATAAATAAGCTTCTATCCAAGTTTGGTAGAAATCCAGGATAGTTTAAGAAAGTTATTTAAATTTTAAAAACTTTAACCACAGAGTGTATGTAATGTTTTCCCGCAGAAAAACTAAGTCCATTTATAAGTAAAATACGGAAAAAATGGAATTTTATTTTCACAAAATTTACTTCTGGATACTATCTCATGATCATAAACAAGCTTGTGTCCAAGTTTGGTAGAAATCCAGTATGGTTTAAGAAAGTTATTAAAATTTCAAAAACTTTAATCACATAGTTAATATTTGTGGACGCCGCCGCCGACAACACCGACGACGGAATGTAGGATCGCTTAGTCTTGCTTTTTCGACTAAAGTCGAAGGCTCGACAAAAACCAAGAAAAATGCTTATTTGGGACCTGTTTTTGGCCCCTAATTCCTAAACTGTTGGGACTAAAACTCCCAAAATCAATCCCAACCTTCCTTTTGTGGTCATAGACCTTATATTAAAATTTCATAGATTTCTATTTACTTATACTACAGTTATTGTGCGAAAACCAAGAAAAATGCTTATTTGGGCCCTTTTTGGCCCCTAATTCCTAAACTGTTGGGACCAAAACACCCAAAATCAATCACAACCTTCCTTTTATGGTCATAAACCTTGTGTTTAAATTTCATAGATTTCTATTTACTTTTACAAGGGGGGGGGGGGGGGGGGAATCTACGTCATCACGCAGGGTGTCGGCGATTGAAATTGGACCACCATCTTGTCGCTTCAAGGTAAGAATTTTACTTATTATGCCAGTTATATGAGGGTTATGATTATACAAAATAGTCCACCAAAGACTATTTAAAGTAGGAAAATTAATGAGCCATCGCTCATTAATATTGGTTATCTCAATTTTGCAAACACTTCGATACAAGTTTTAGAAATTAGGTCAAACATGCAGGATATCGGCAAAATTTTTCATAACAACATCTTGATTATCAAGAATGCCTACTTTATCAACAAATGAACATGTCCGAATTCTCTATTGTACTCGGGGAAAATACTTGTAACTCACGAATATCCGTTATTATGGTCGAAAAACGTCTTATTTTTAAAAAATGGAAAAAGGATGTCGGCAACACATTGAATATCGAAGGATGTCGGGGACACATCATATACTATTTTTAACACAAATGCTATTCAACATGTGACTAGATATAATTCCTTATTTTTTCAGATAAAACTAATGCTCATGACAAGACGCAAATCAAACTTAAACGTGTGCAGGCGGAAACGATCGCGAATACAACCTGATGTTGACCAGCCGATCAGATCGCCCACTAAATCGCGATCCGTAAAAAATCAAAACCATGCAAATCCTCATGTCATCAAAATAAAAACGCCAGGCACAAAAAATAAGTTTCACCCGATGTCAATTACTGAAGAGATTTCAACAAAACCGCCAGTAGACTTGAGCAAAAGTCACGACAAAGTACCAACAGGGCCATGAATACTATTAGTTATCTTGGTGTAATCAGGGGTGTACAGAATTTTACACCGTTGTTGAAAATTCATACACCCTGAGGCGCAGCCGAATGGGTGTATGAATTTTCAACAACGGTGTAAAATTCCGTACACCCCTGATTACACCAAGATAACGAATTTATTTCTTATGAACAATTCCTTTACTCATTTTAAAATCAGGATGTAAAATTGTAAAAATGGTGATAAAAATTTTCCAGCGTAATATTTTTTCAATGTCCATGTTGCTGCAAATTGTCAAATTTTTTTTTTACTTTATTTTTGGAAAAATTCTGAAAATTTTTGTGTTCTTTTGAGTTAACAAAAAAATAAAAAAAACTTAATATTTTTTTTAATTTTTTTTAATTTTTTTTTTTTTTTTTTTTTTTTTTTTTTTTGCATTTTCTTAATATTTTTTTTTCTAAATTTTCTATTTTTCTTTATTTTGGCAAAATTTTATTTATTTTTTTTTTTTTTTTTAATTTTGGCAAAATTTTATTTATCCCCGGGTGAACAAGGGTGGGGTGTTATTTACACCGGGGTAGTCAACCAATCAGATTGCAGTATTTTTGCTGCATAAGAAATAAGATTGTTTGCAGATCAACTTCAAAACGACATGTTACATGAAATGGAACATGAAATAAAGGATCCCCCAAAATATGACAAACCGCAAGAATTGATAGCACTTGCTCCTGCAGTTCTTAGGGAGCTACCATTTGATTTTTATGGGGGGGCTAGGATGAAAAGTTTTGTCCTGCTTTTTTTTTTAGTTGTAATCTCTGTCCTGCCTTTTTATTTTTTACTCTATTCGGTCCTGCCTTTTTTTTTACTAGTTTATCCTGACTTTTTTTACACTAATTGTCATCCTGCCTTTTTTTTTTACTCAAAACTCCTGTCCTGCCTATTTTTTTCAAATTTCATCCTAGCCCCCCCCCCATAAAAATAAAATGGTAGCTCCCTTAATCAAAACAATTGTGCTGATTCCATCGTTAAGTTCTTCAAGGTTGTATCAGACGGAAAATTTCCTCTTGACAATATTGCGTTTCTCTTATGAATTAGTTAACTTTTTCAGCACTTCAAACACTTGTGAAATGCGATACATGGACAGTACAAAAAAGTTTTTTAAACTTGGATGGATATTATTTGGCAACAAGTTTGTTCGATTCAATTCACCATTTATTTTTTTTCTTAAAATGTCCTGTACCAAGTCAGGAAAAAATTGCCATTGTTATAATAGTTCGTTTCTATGTTTGTTACATTTTCATGTTGTATTTCTGTTGTGTCGTAGTTTTCCTCTTATATTTGATGCGTTTCCCTCAGTTTTAGTTTGTAACCCGGATTTGTTTTTATTTCTCGATTTATGATTTTCAAACAGCGGTATACTACTGTTGCCTTTATTAAACACCCGGTAGATGAAGGGCCAGATGAAATGTCATATATTTATGACACATATATATCAGTATAGTATAGTATAGTATATATATATAGTATCAAAATGACTTGGTCCAATAATTGACCCCTGTGGAACCCCTGGCTTAACTGAAACGAAATCTGATTTTCACCTTCTAAAACTTTTTTTTTCTCGAATATTTACAAAAATTGAATCCTGGTTTTTTTTAATCGTATCTTTATAATGGTTGATAAAATCAAAGGACAATTACATTGTTATATATTAGTGTGTCCCCGACATCCTTCGATATTCAATGTGTTGCCGACATCCTTTTTCCATTTTTTAAAAATAAGACGTTTTTCAACCATAATGACGGATATTCGTGAGTTACAAGTATTTTCCCCGAGTACAATAAAGAATTCGGACATGTTCATTTGTTGATAAAGTAGGCAGTTCTTGATAATCAAGATGTTGTTATGAAAAATTTTGCCGATATCCTGCATGTTTGACCTAATTCCTAAAACTTGTATCGAAGTGTTTTCAAAATTGAGATAACCAATATTAATGAGCGATGGCTCATTAATTTTCCTACTTTAAATAGTCTTTGGTGGACTATTTTGTATAATCATAACCCTCATATAACTGGCATAATAAGTAAAATTCTTACCTTGAAGCGACAAGATGGTGGTCCAATTTCAATCGCCGACACCCTGCGTGATGACGTAGATTCCCCCCTTGTTTTACTAAAGTAAGAGTGCGAAAACCAAATGTCTTCGGACAACGATGAAGCCAACGTGATACCAATATACGACCCAAACATTTTCAATTTTTGCAGTCGTATAAAAAATCAAAATAAACTTTTCTATTATTATGGTTTCTATTACAATATAAAAAGAAATGAATTTCATCTTCAATTTGTTTACAGTTTTTGCATAATCTTTCTTCTCTTTTCTATTAATAAGTCAAGGTCACTTAATCTAAATTTTGTCATCAGTTTTCTGAATTCAAGTTTTGAGCACTTCTGTATTATTTATTTTTACATGTTTATAAATAGTGAGTTTGCTGTTATCCTTTATATCTGATAGTTTATCATTTACTAGTTTTTCATAAAAATGCTTCAATTTTAATTTTATTTGTTCTCCTATATTTTTAGTTATCTTTTGTGAGGAATATGTTTTCAAATTGTCCAAATCCATACCAGTTTCTTCTACTATATGTTTTACATATGAGAACCAATAATAAATTCCTGCAGAGTCTGAGAACCAATAATAAATTCCTGCAGAGTCTAAGTTTTGAGACAAAATAAAGGATTCTTTTAAGAGAGGATTAACTTCATCAGAATATAATCTAATAAGATACAATATAGATTGAAATTTGAATGCCGACAAGATGGCGATTTCCAAGAACTGATAATTAATTTCAAAAATCGATTTTGATCTCTTTACATACAGAATTAAACTTTTTTATTGATGAACATGTGGTTTATTATGCTTCAAGCACAAAATATCAATTTTTCATTTTTTTGCAAAGTCTCCCCAGATCAGCTCTTGCACCTAAATTTGATGAAGTTTTCCTATAATATACCAAGTGTATATTTACAAAACTGTAGGTGTAACTTTTCTATAGGTGTTATCAATGAAATAAAAGGGGTCCAATTGTTTTTCAGAGTTATTTGCTCTTTTCTTGGCCCTAAAATATGTTATATAGGAGTCTAAAAATGTCACTTCTGAATTATATAAAGCTATAGGTTCAACTAATGAATCAAAGAGATTATTTGCAACTTTAACTGGTATACTATTTTATTTTTAATGACATATAGATATTTTTTTAGCTGGAAGACCAACTCTTAACCTGAAATTCTACACCGGAGTTTCATACAAATAACATTAATGCTGTCAAAAATTGCAACCTTGAACCATTAAGTGTGTCAGATATCATCACCTTGAACCAAGATAATAACCAAAAACTGCAAAATTTCCTTAAACCTACCAATTTAGGAGCAGCAACCCAACAATGGGTTGTCTGATTTGTCTGAAAGTTTAAGGGCAGAAAGATCAGGACCTGATTAACAATTTTACAATGTCAGATTTAGATTTCAGAGATATAAGCCCAATACTACATTTCATCTCTATCTTCTTTTTATAGCAATGAACACTTCATAGAAATCTAAAGATCAACACAAACCTTACTGAAAACCAAGGGTTATCTCATGTGACCCAAAAGGTTTAGCAGATTATGTTCGGATTGTGACACCTGAGTGTCGAACGTGGAAATTTAGATTTGTTGGCATGGACTGAATTATGAGGAAGAACTGTCGACTGAAATAGACACAAAATAAGTGCTTAGATCACCATATCACGAACAAATTTACCTTAATGCTCTGCCTTGACACAACTAACAAACAACATCTTTCGCGGTTATATTCATATTGCCAATAACCCAGACAGCTAGAATAGCACTGGATATATTGCCAATAACCCAGACAGCTAGAATAGCACTGGATTTAATAATTATTTAAACAATCAATATACATTAATACAACTCATAACATAAGCATAAATAAAATCATAACAATAATATATAAGATTAAAGAACCTTAGTGAGCACGCTCACATACCCCACGTCCCCACATTGTCATTGGAGAAATTAAATAAGTATAAGAAAAAAAAATTGTATCAGAAAAAATATTGAATAATAATTTGCTGTCAATATACACAGTATGTCCTTATTATCTACAAAATTTCATGAAATTCTGTTGTGTGTTTTCAGGAGTTGAGATGACAAACTGTTGCAGAAGTACATTGAAGCAAATAAGTTCAAAGGGGCATAACTCCTAGAAAAAAAATTGAACCGTAATTTCCTGTTGATATGCACATCTACATAGTATGTCCTTATTATCTACAAAGTTTCACGAAATTCTGTTGTGTGGTTTGAGAGGAGTTGTGATGACAAACTGTTGCAGTAGTACATTAAAGTAAATAAGTTCAAAGGGGCGTAACTCCTAGAAAAAAAATTGAATCGCAACTTCCCGTCGATATGCACAACTACATAGTATGTCCTTATTATCTGAAAAGGTTTCGTGAAATTCTGTTGTGTGGTTTGAGAGGAGTTGCGATGACAAACTGTTGCAGTGGTACATTAAAGTAAATAAGTTCAAAGGGGCGTAACTCCTAGAAAAATTTGAATCGTAATTTCCCGTCGATATGCACAACTACATAGTATGTCCTTATTATCTGAAAAGGTTTCGTGAAATTCTGTTGTGTGGTTTGAGAGGAGTTGCGTTGACAAGAAACAGGACTGACGGACGGACGGACGGGTCAAAAACATTATACCCTCCGCAACTTCGTTGAAATAATAATCTGACAAAAATTCCTAGACCTGACATGTCTGCTTCCTTAAAAGGGTTTCAAGTTTCATGAATTTTGACACTAGAAAAAAATACATAGGATATGATCTTAGCTAATATAAAGTTTCATAACATTTTTGATATAGCTAATTAATTTAGAATAGCAGCTCACACCTATGAAGACATGTTCATAAAAATCCTTGCACAAGAATTTCAAACAAATACTAAGTTTTTTCCCCTCAAATTTGACACTGGTAATATATTTCTAATAGCATATGGTCCGAGTACACAGTTATTTCGTAGTGCATTTCTTTTAGACAATAAATTGAAATAAAAAAAATCCCACCAGCGCTTTCTCAATAATATTTTTATAGTGTTATGTACTTCTTTTGGGACAAATTATATAAAAAAACGTAGAAAACTTCATCAGCTCTAACTCAAAATATGGACAATTTTATGTTCCAGGGGTCTTGAAATCTTTTGACAGCTTCTGAAATACTTATTTTTAACCTTTTTCAGCTGGACCAGATCACTACTTTACTTTAAAATTCATGAATCAAATTTTTCACAGTGTAATTTTATCCCCTTACTTGCTATTTGAGGCATAAAACATGAAGAAATAAATTTGGGATGGGTATAAAAACTAGAGGCTCTAAAGAGCCTGTGTCGCTCACCTTGGGCTATGTGAATATTAAACAATGGACACAGATGGATTCATGACAAAATAGTGTTTTGGTGATGGTGATGTGTTTGTAGATCTTACTTTACTAAACATTCTTGCTGCTTACAATTATCTCTATCTATAACAGTACTTTCTGTCGAAAATGTTATTGAAAATCTTCAAATTTTAAGAAAATTGTTAAAAATTGACTATGAAGGGCAATAACTCCTTAGGGGGTCAATTGACTATTTTGGTCATAGTGACTTATTTTTAGTTCTTACTTTGCTGTTCATTATTGCTGTTAACAGTTTATCTCTATCTATAATAATATTCAAGATAACAAAAAAAAAACAGCAAAATTTCCTCAAAATTACCAATTCAGGGGCAGCAACCTAACAACCGATTATCCGATTCATCTGAAAATTCCAGGGCAGATAGATCGTGACCTAATCAACAATTTTACTTCCTGTCAGATTTGCTCTTAATGCTTTGGTTTTTGATTTATAAGCCAAAAACTGCATTTTACTCCCATGTTCTATTTTTAGCCATGGCGGCCATCTTGGTTTGTTGGCCGAGTTACCGGACACATTTTTTTTAACTAGATACCCCAATTATGGCTAAGTTTGGTTAAATTTGGCCCAGCAGTTTCAGAGGAGAAGATTTTTCTAAAAGATTACTAAGATTTACGAAAAATGGTTAAAAATTGACTATAAAGGGCAATAACTCCTAAAGTCGTCAACTGACCATTTTGGTCATGTTGACTTATTTGTAGATCTTACTTTGCTGAACATTATTGCTGTTTACAGTTTATCTCTATCTATAATAATATTCAAGATAATAACCAAAAACAGCAAAATTTCCTTAAAATTATCAATTCAGGGGCAGCAACCAAACAACGGGTTGTCCGATTCATCTGAAAATTTCAGGGCAGATAGATCTTGACCTGATAAACAATTTTATCCATGTCAGATTTCCTCTAAATGCTTCGGTTTTTGAGTTACAAGCCAAAAACTGCATTTTACCCCTATGTTCTATTTTTAGCCATGGCGGCCATCTTGGTTGGTAGGCGGGGTCACGCCACACATTTTTTAAACTAGATACCCCAATGATGATTGTGGCCAAGTTTTGTTTAATTTGGCCCAGCAGTTTCAGAGGAGAAGATTTTTGTAAAAGTTAACGACGACGGACGACGACGGACGACGACGGACGACGGACGACAACGACGACGACGGACGCCGGACGCAAAGTGATGGGAAAAGCTCACTTGGCCCTTCGGGCCAGGTGAGCTAAAAATTGGCAAGTAACACACTGTCCACACTAGGGACTATATTCGTTGGACAACGAAAATCAAGGGACGATAACTGTGTACTCGGACCAATACATATTGTGTCTACTGTTTATATTTATATATGAATATTACTTACAATCTCAAGCTACACCGAATTCAAACTTATAACCAATCAAAGTGTGAAATTGACATTTGCTAATGATACAGTTGAACTTGTTGGAATAATTAGACCACTCTGCTATCTAAAACCCTAAAAAGAACCAATGATTCTAACCTCACTTTCACAATAAAATTAAACTAGAGGCTCTAAAGAGCCTTTGTCGCTCACCTTGGTCTATGTGAATATTAAACAATGGACACAGATGGATTCATGACAAAATTGTGTTTTGGTGATGGTGATGTGTTTGTAGATCTTACTTTACTAAACATTCTTGCTGCTTACAATTATCTCTATCTATAACAGTACTTTCTGTGGAAAATGTTATTGAAAATCTTCAAATAAGAAAATTGTTAAAAATTGACTATGAAGGGCAATAACTCCTTAGGGGGTCAATTGACTATTTTGGTCATACTGACTTATTTTTAGTTCTTACTTTGCTGTACATTATTGCTCTTTACAGTTTATCTCTATCTATAATAATATTCAAGATAATAACAAAAAAACAGCAAAATTTCCTCAAAATTACCAATTCAGGGACAGCAACCTAACAACCGATTATCCGATTCATCTGAAAATTCCAGGGCAGATAGATCTTGACCTGATCAACAATTTTACTTCCTGTCAGATTTGCTCTTAATGCTTTGGTTTTTGAGTTATAAGCCAAAAACTGCATTTTACCGCCATGTTCTATTTTTAGCCATGGCGGCCATCTTGGTTTGTTGGCCGAGTTACCGGACACATTTTTTTAACTAGATACCCCAATGATGATTATGGCTCAGTTTGGTTAAATTTGGCCAAGTAGTTTCAGAGGAGAAGATTTTTCTAAAAGATTACTAAGATTTACGAAAAATGGTTAAAAATTGACTATAAAGGGCAATAACTCCTAAAGTGGTCAACTGACCATTTTAGTCATGTTGACTTATTTGTAGATCTTACTTTGTTGAACATTATTGCTGTTTACAGTTTATCTCTATCTATAATAATATTCAAGATAGTAACCAAAAACAGCAAAATTTCCTTAAAATTACCAATTCAGGGGCAGCAACCCAACAACGGAATGTCCGATTCATCTGAAAATTTCAGGGCAGATAGATCTTGACCTGATAAACAAGTTTACCGCTGTCAAATTTGCTCTAAATGCTTTGGTTTTTGAGTTATAAGCCAAAAACTGCATTTTACCCCTATGTTCTATTTTTAGCCATGGCGGCCATCTTGGGTGGTTGGGCGGGGCACCGGACACATTTTTTAAACTATATACCCCAATGATGATTATGGCCAAGTTTGGTTAAATTTGGCAAAGTAGTTTCAGAGGAGAAGATTTTTCTAAAAGATTACTAAGATTTACGAAAAATGGTTAAAAATTGAAACTAGAGGCTCTAAAGAGCCTGTGTCGCTCACTTTGGTCTATGTGAATATAAAACAATGGACACAGATGGATTCATGACAAAATTGTATTTTGGTGATGGTGATGTGTTTGTAGATCTTACTTTACTAATCATCCTTATTGCTGCTTACAATTATCTCTATCTATAACAGTACTTTCTGTGGAAAATGTTATTGAAAATCTTCAAATTTTAAGAAAATTGTTAAAAATTGACTATGAAGGGCAATAACTCCTTAAGGGGTCAATTGACTATTTTGGTCATAGTGACTTATTTTTAGTTCTTACTTTGCTGTACATTATTGCTGTTTACAGTTTATCTCTATCTATAATAATATTCAAGATAACAAAAAAAACAGCAAAATTTCCTAAAAATTACCAATTCAGGGGCAGCAACCTAACAACCAATTATCCGATTCATCTGAAAATTTCAGGGCAGATAGATCTTCATCTGATGAACAATTTTACTCCGTGTCAGATTTGCTCTAAATGTTTTGGTTTTTGAGTTATAAGCCAAAAACTGCATTTTACCCCTATGTTCTATTTTTAGCCATGGCGGCCATCTTGGTTGGTTGGCCGGGTCACCGGACACATTTTTTAAACTAGATACCCCAATGATGATTATGGCCAAGTTTGGTTAAATTTGGCCCAGTAGTTTTAGAGAGGAAGATTTTTCTAAAAGATTACTAAGATTTACGAAAAATGGTTAAAAATTGACTATAAAGGGCAATAACTCTTAAAGGGGTCAACTGACCATTTCGGTCACGTTGACTTATTTGTAAATCTTACTTTGCTGAACATTATTGCTGTTTACAGTTTATCTCTATCTATAATAATATTCAAGATAATAACCAAAAACAGCAAAATTTCTTTAAAATTATCAATTCAGGGGCAGCAACCCAACAACGGGTTGTCCGATTCATCTGAAAATTTCAGGGCAGATAGGTCTTGACCCGATAAACAATTTTACCTCATGTCAGATTTGCTCTAAATGCTTTGGTTTTTGAGTTATAAGCCAAAAACTGCATTTGACCCCTATGTTCTATTTTTAGCCATGGCGGCCATCTTGGTTGGTTGGCCGGGTCACGCCACACATTTTTTAAACTAGATACCCCAATGATGATTGTGGCCAAGTTTGATTTAATTTTGCCCAGTAGTTTCAGAGGAGAAGATTTTTGTAAAAGTTAACGACGACGGACGACGACGACGGACGACGACGGACGACGGACGACGGACGCCGGACGCAAAGTGATGGGAAAAGCTCACTTGGCCCTTCAGGCCAGGTGAGCTAAAAAAAGGGCAATAACTCCTAAAGTGGTCAACTGACCATTTTGGTCATGTTGACTTATTTGTAGATCTTACTTTGCTGAACATTATTGCTGTTTACAGTTTATCTCTATCTATAATAATGTTCAAGATAATAACCAAAAACAGCAAAATTTCCTTAAAATTACCATTTCAGGGGCAGCAACCCAACAACGAAATGTCCGATTCATCTGAAAATTTCAGGGCAGATAGATTTTGACCTGATGAACAATATTATCCCGGTCAGATTTGCTCTAAATGCTTTGGTTTTTGAGTTATAAGCCAAAAACTTCACTTTACCCCTATGTTCTATTTTTAGCCATGGCGGCAATCTTGGTTGGTTGGGCGGGGCACCGGACACATTTTTTAAACAAGATACCCCAATGATGATTGTGGCCAAGTTTGGTTAAATTTGGCCCAGTAGTTTCAGAGGAGAAGATTTTTGTAAAAGTTAACGCTGGACGACGACGACGGACGCCGGACGCCAAGTGATGAGAAAAGCTCACTTGGCCTTTCCGCCAGGTGAGCTAAAAAGTACTTATTTTATTTTACATTTAAAGTTATATTAAGTGAAATTCACAGTAAAATAAATGATCAGCAAAATGCATATTAAATTTCTTTTGTTATTGAATGGTCTATATAAGATTCATTTATGATAATTCTAAAGCTCTTATAACAATACAACAGGGATTGTTGGAGTAATTAAACAATGTAAACATGTTTTAATTTCTAGGACACCTTCGTCAGGATAAGAACTACAAATGAATACAAATTGGTGAAGTGACAATTCACACTTCACAGTGTCAACAGGGGGATAATTATAAATAAAACTAGAGGCTCTAAAGAGCCTGTGTCGCTCACCTTGGTCTATGTGCATATTAAACAAAGGACACAGATGGATTCATGACAAAATTGTGTTTTGCTGATAGTGATGTGTTTGTAGATCTTACTTTACTGAACATTCTTGGTACTTAGAATTTTCTCTATCTATAATAAACTTGGACCTTTAGATACAGTGAAAAATATTTTGTAAAACTTTACAAAAATTTACCAAATTAGTGAAAATTGTTAAAAATTGAAGAAAATGGGCAACAACTCCTTAAGGGGTCAACTGACGATTTTGGTCATGTTGACTTATTTCTAGATCTTATTTAGCTGAACATTATTGCTGTTTACAAGTTATCTCTATCTATAACAATATTTAAGATAATAACCAAAAACAGCAAAATTTCCTTAAAATTACTAATTCAGGGGCAGCAACCCAACAACAGGTTATCCGATTTATCTGAAAATTTCAAGGCAGATAGATCTTGACCTGTTACACCATTTTACCCCTGTCAGATTTGCTCTAAATGCTTTGGTTTTTGAGTTATAAGCCCAAAACTGCATTTTACCCCTATGTTCTATTTTTAGCCATGGCGGCCATCTTGGATGGTTGGCCGGGTCACTGGACACATTTTTTAAACTACATACCCTAAAGATGGTTGTGGCCAAGTTTGGATTGATTTGGCCAAGTAGTTTCAGAGGAGAAGATTTTTGTAAAAGATTACTAAGATTTACGAAAAATGGTTAAAAATTGACTATAAAGGGCAATAACTCCTAAAGGGGTCAACTGACCATTTCGGTCATGTTGACTTATTTGTAAATATTACTTTGCTGAACATTATTGCTGTTTACAGTTTATCTCTATCTATAATAATATTCAAGATAATAACCAAAAACAGCAAAATTTCCTTAAAATTACTAATTCAGGGGCACCAACCCAACAACAGGTTATCTGATTTATCTGAAAATTTCAGGGCAGATAGATCTTGACCTGTTACACAAGTTTACCCCTTGTCAGATTTGCTCTAAATGCTTTGGTTTTTGAGTTATAAGCCAAAAACTGCATTTTACCCCTATGTTCTATTTTTAGCCATGGCGGCCATCTTGGATGGTTGGCCGGGTCACCGGACACATTTTTTAAACTAGATACCCCA
The DNA here is from genome assembly GCF_965363235.1 of Mytilus galloprovincialis. Lineage (NCBI taxonomy): Eukaryota > Metazoa > Mollusca > Bivalvia > Mytilida > Mytilidae > Mytilus > Mytilus galloprovincialis. The sequence goes on from NC_134851.1 coordinate 53,392,869, forward strand.
ATGATGATTTCGGCCAAGTTTGGTGTAATTTGGCCCAGTAGTTTCAGAGGAGAAGATTTTTGTAAAAGTTAACGACGCCGGACGACGACGGACGACAGACGACGGACGACGGACGACGGACGCCAGGTGATGGGAAAAGCTCACTTGGCCCTATGGGCCAGGTGAGCTAAAAATGAAAGTAGATATGAAAGTAAACTTTAAAAAGAATGTTAAATAGAATTTGTATAAAAGTATTTAATTAATTTTGCAGATGTACATGCTTCCAATTGGCTTCCACTCCAAGTTGCATGCTTCTAATTGGGCCCACTCTGCCAGTGGTACATTACTTCCAATTGGCTTTAAGGTTTTATCTCACACTATCAGTCTAGTGCCTTCCATATGAAGGATCCTAAACAATCTTCTAGTCAAGAGGACAGCTGAACACAAATCTCCTGCTTCATCACATGGCAGAAAACCAAAGTGGTGAAGTGAAAGAGAGTAGAGCATCCCAGTCTCTAAAGATTGATGTCCAGGATACTAGTGATGTGAGGAAGGTTATATTTCACACTATCAGTCTAATGCCTTCCATATGGAGGATCCTTGACAATTTTCTAGTCAAGAGGACAGCTGAACCCAAATATTCTGTTTCATCACATGGCAGAAACCAAAGAACCAAAGTGGTGAAGTCAAAGAGAGTACAGCATCACAGTCTGTGAAGATTGATGTCCAGGATTCTGATAATGTGAGGAAGATTTTATCTCACATTATCAGTCTAATGCCTTCCATATGGAGCATCCTTGACAATTTTCTAGTCAGGAGGACAGCTGAACCTAAATCTTCTGCTTCGTCACATGGCAGAAAACCAAAGTGGTGAAGTCAAAGAGAGTAAAGCATCCCAGTCTGTGAAGATTGATGTCCAGGATATTGATGATGTGATGAAGGTTATATCTCACATTATCAGTCTAATGCCTTCCATATGGAGGATCCTTGACATATTTCTAGTAAAGAGGACAGCTGAACCCAAATCTTCTGTTTCATCACATGGCAGAAAACCCAAATTGGTGAAGTCAAAGAGAGTACAGCATCCCAGTCTGTGAAGATTGATGTCCAGGATACTGATGATGTGAGGAAGGTTATATCTCACATTATCAGTCTAATGCCTTCCATATGGAGGATCCTTGACATATTTCTAGTAAAGAGGACAGCTGAACCCAAATCGTCTGTTTCATCACATGGCAGAAACCCAAATTGGTGAAGTCAAAGAGAGTAGAGCATCCCAGTCTGTGAAGATTGATGTCCGGGATACTGATGATGTGAAGAAGGTTATATCTCACATTATCAGTCTGATGCCTTCCATATAGAGGATCCTTGTCAATCTTCTAATTAAGAGGACAGCTGAACCCAAATATTCTGCTTCATCACATGGCATAAAACCAAAGTGGTGAAGTCAAAGAGAGTAGAGCATACCAGTCTGTGACGATTGATGTCCAGGATACTGATGATGTGAGGAAGGTTATATCTCACACTATCAGTCTAATGCTTTCCATATGGAGGATCCTTGACAATTTTCTAGTCAAGAGGACAGCTGAACCCAAATCTTCTGCTTCATCACATGGCAGAAAACCAAACCGGTGAAGTCAAAGAGAGTAGGGCATCCCTGTCTGTGAAGATTGATGTCCAGGATACTGATAATGTGAGGAAGGTTATATCTCACATTATCAGTCTGATGCCTTCCATATGGAGGATCCTTGACAATCTTCTAATTAAGAGGACAGCAGAACCCAAATCGTCTGCTTTATCACATGGCAGAAAACCAAAATGGTGAAGTCAAAGAGAGTAGAGCATCCCAGTCTGTGAAGATTGATGTCCAGGATACTGATGATGGGAGATGGTTATATCTCACACTATCAGTCTAATGCCTTCCATATGGAGGATCCTTGACAATCTTCTAGTCAAGAGGACAGCTGAACCCAAATCTTCTGCTTCATCACATGGCAGAAAACCAAAGTGGTGAGGTGAAAGAGAGTAGAGCATCCCAGTCTCTGAAGATTGATGTCCAGGATACTGATGATGTGAGGTAGGTTATATCTCACTTTATCAGTCTAATGCCTTCCATATGGAGGATCCTTGACAATTTTCTAGTCAAGAGGACAGCTGAACCCAAATCTTCTGCTTCAGCACATGTCAGAAACCAAAGTGGTGAAGTCAAAGAGAGTACAGCATCCCAGTCTGTGAAGATTGATGTCCAGGATTCTGATGATGTGAGGAAGGTTTTATCTCACACTATCAGTCTAATGCCTTCCATATGGAGGATCCTTGACAATTGTCTAGTCAAGAGGACAGCTCAACCCAAATCTTCTGCTTCATCACATGGCAGAAAACCAAACCGGTGAAGTCAAAGAGAGTAGAGCATCCCAGTCTGTGAAGATTGATGTCCAGGATACTGATGATGTGAGGAAGGTTATATCTCACATTATCAGTCTGATGCCTTCCATGTGGAGGATCTTTGACAATCTCCAAATAAGAGGACAGCGGAACCCAAATCGTCTGCTTCATCACATGGCAGAAAACCAAAGTGGTGAAGTCAAAGAGAGTAGAGCATCCCAGTCTGTGAAGATTGATGTCCAGGATACTGATGATAGGAGATGGTTACTAGTATATCTCACACTATCAGTCTAATGCCTTCCATATGGAGGATCCTTGACAATCTTCTAGTCAAGAGGACAGCTGAACTCAAATCTTTTGCTTCATCACATGGCAGAAAACCAAAGTGGTGAGGTGAAAGAGAGTAGAGCATCCCAGTCTGTGAAGATTGATGTCCAGGATACTGATGATGTGAGGTAGGTTATATCTCACTTTATCAGTATAATGCCTTCCATATGGAGGATCCTTGACAATTTTCTAGTCAAGAGGACAGCTGAACCCAAATCTTCTGCTTCAGCACATGTCAGAAACCAAAGTGGTGAAGTCAAAGAGAGTACAGCATCCCAGTCTGTAAAGATTGATGTCCAGGATTCTGATGATGTGAGGAAGGTTTTATCTCACACTATCAGTCTAATGCCTTCCATATGGAGGATCCTTGACAATTGTCTAGTCAAGAGGACAGCTGAACCCAAATCTTCTGCTTCATCACATGGCAGAAAACCAAACCGGTGAAGTCAAAGAGAGTAGAGCATCCCAGTCTGTGAAGATTGATGTCCAGGATACTGATGATGTGAGGTAGGTTATATCTCACTCTATCAGTCTAATGCCTTCCATATGGAGGATCCTTGACAATTTTCTAGTCAAGAGGACAGCTGAACTCAAATCTTCTGCTTCATCAAATGGCAGAAAACCAAAGTGGTGAGGTGAAAGAGAGTAGAGCATCCCAGTCTCTGATAATTAATGTCCAGGATTTTGATGATGTGAGGAAGGTTTTATCTCACATTATCAGTCTTATGCCTTCCATATGGAGGATCTTTGACAATTTTCTAGTCAAGAGGACTGCTTAACCCAAATCTTCTGTTTCAGCACATGTCAGAAACCAAAGTGGTGAAGTCAAAGAGAGTACAGCATCCCAGTCTGTGAAGATTGATGTCCAGGATTCTGATGATATGAGGAAGGTTTTATCTCACACTATCAGTCTTATGCCTTCCATATGGAGGATCCTTGACAATTGTCTAGTCAAGAGGACAGCTGAACCCAAATCTTCTGCTTCATCACATGGATGAGTTTATTTATGATCGTTATGATCAGTACACAGAAAGTGGTGAAACATGACAAACACAAAACTGTCTTAAGTTTCCTAGTGAATAATGGTGAATGATAATAACATTCATTTCTTTTTCCATTTCTGGTATTTCAAGGTTCTGTATAGCAGAATATTATTCAGGGTGTAAAATTTCGTTTATTTTCGCGGATAGAACAAAATTGCCAAAATTAATTCCGCCATTTTAAAGTGCACATACAAAATTATTGAAAAAAGTTTTTAATCCGCCAAATATTTCATATACTAGTACCTTATTTAAAGAAAATCGTGAAATTTTACACCCGTAAAAATAACTCAGTATAGTTTCCTTGACAATCTAGCAAGCTACCGCAATTTGCAACTAGTCTAACCAAAAGTTGTCTTGGAATTTTTCTTTTAATTAGACAAGCAGAAACAATAGAATTATCATTTCTAACTCAGGATGCGCCTTTCTTAAAAACAAGATTGAACAGGCTGAAATGTCTTGGATGGTTTATTGACTACTGATTTTATGTTGATAGTTTTAAAGATAAAAGTTGAACTAAACCATTCTATACACCAAATAAAGTTGACATATTGCTCAAAGTACTTGAAACAAGAATGTGGCCAAAGTACATGGATGCCCCACTCGCACTATTATTTTACATGTTCAGTGGACCGTGAAATTGGCTAAAAAATTTAATTTGGCATTAAATTAGAAAGATCACACCATAGGGAACATGTGTACTAAGTTTCAAGTTGATTGGACTTCAACTTCATCAAAAACTACCTTGAACAAATACTTTAACCTGAAACTCACACTTTCATTTTCAATGTTCAGTGGACCGTGAAATTGGGGTCAACAATTTAACTTGACTGTAAAATTAGAAAGATCATATCATAAGGAACATGTGTACTAAGTTTCAAGTTGATTGGACTTCAGCTTCATCAGAAACTACCTTGACGAAAAACTTTAACCTGAAACTCACACTTTCATTTTCTATGTTCAGTAGACCGTGAAATTGGGGTCAAAAGTTTAATTTGGCTGTAAAATTAGAAAGATCATATCATAAGGAACATGTATACTAAGTTTGAAGTTGGTTGGACTTCAGCTACATCAAAAACTACCTTGACCAAAAACTTTAACCTGAAACGGGACAGATGGACGAACGAACGGATGGACAGACGGACGGACGAAAGAACGGACGCACAGACCAGAAAACATAATGCCCCTCTACTATCGTAGGTGGCGAATAAAAAAGACCAAAACACAATACTTAACATTGACCAAGGTAATAATAATTTCCTTCTGTATACAATATTATGACCATCAACAATCTTCTGTACAAGTTAGGTACAAATTCAGGATATTTTAAGAATTTAAAATTTCAAAAACTAACCACAGAGTAAATATTTGTGGATGCCACCACTATTGACACCAACAATGACGGAATGTAGGAATAAACTTGACTTACACAGAAATATTTGCCACTGGTCTTTATTCAAACAACGATTCACTCATAAATGCAAATACTTAAAAAGTGTGAGGTAAATGTATTGTTTGTGCAATATCTCGGATCCGTGAAATTACACTTAAAAAGTAAAAAAAAAACATTACCCCCCACCCTTTTTGCCAAATACTTCGTTGAGAAGAGTACCATTTGAACAAACAGAAAAGATAGAAATCTAGTGATCCCTAATATATCAATCCTTCTTCGTCTGTAAGCACGCTGTTGCAGCCTACGTTTTCTAATGCTTAATTGAGACATCTTTAGTATATTTAAACTACTGCAAATCATCAAAATGGCTTTCATTAAGAAGCAATCACTTAACTTCAAAAAAAGGGGGGGGGGGTATTTATCTGAGTCAGAATTATTTCCGCGCAAACGTTTTACTGTTTTCTTTTGTTTTTGTTTTTTGATGCTGGTAATCAAATTTTTTTTCTTCAACATTTAACACTATAATGTATGGGGAAACTTTTGATTCAGAATATTTTTTATCATCTATAAAACCAGAATTGTTTTCTTTATCCAATTGGGGTTTAGAATATTTCCATCCCCCCTATTCAGAGTCAAATGGTCGTTCCCTTACTGCTAGAAAAGTTGTCCGAAAACTTTTCATTCGATTCTACGTAATGAACATTTAAATGACATAGAGTTTACAAGTGTGAACGAATCTTATGTACAGGTAATTAAACAAGGTGTATAGATGTGAACAAATTTAATGTGAAACCAATGTCCAGTACATTAAACTAATTGTAAACAAGTTTACTGTACATGGAGTTTGGTGAACACGGCCCTAGAGAGTTACATGTATAACCAATATATCAAAACTCACTGAGCCATGACAAAGTCTTACAATAAATATAACCACTGATGCATGACTTAAAACTACTCAATAAATACTAAGAATTAAATATGGTCATCAGGTATATGTGGTATATAATAAATTATATCAAAATTTAATATCAAAATAAAAATATCAAAAATTACTTGTTACCACAAGTCATATACACCATGTAGAGATTGATAGGTTGTTATTTGGTTAACGTTCAGTGGCAAGCTTTTCATGCATATTAAGGACAAAAACAAATGATTAACTAATCCAATATAAATCAGACCAACTGCAATGGGAAAGAGGTAACTAGTGCCAATAAATAATCCTTTTGAATTTATCTAAAGCAACCATTGCAAATCTAAGCAGTTAAGGAAGGGCCAATACATTTTTAACTTATCTAAATTCACCATTGTCAACTTTACCAATTAAGGTAGGGTCAGTTCCCTTTTAATCTGTTTTAATTTATCATTGCCCACTTTATCAATTTAGGCAGGGTCTTTGGATTTATTTAAATACACCATGGCCAACTTTACCAATTTAGGCAGGGCCTTTGAATTTATGTAAATACACCATTTCCAACTTAACCAATTTCGGTAGGGCCTTTGAATTTATGTAAATACACCATTGCCAACTTTACCAAATGAGGCAAGGCCTTTGAATGTATTTAAATACATCATTGCCAACTTTACCTTACCAAATAAGGCAGGACTTTTGAATTTATTTATATACACCATTGCCAACTTAACCAATTAAGGGACGACATCAAAAGTTCAATGAAGGATAAAAAACTTAATTCACATAGTTTTTTCACTGACCCCCACACCCCTCTTAACTTAATTTGGGAAAAATTGATTGACCAATAGGGATATATGTAAAATCGATTTTAGATAAACAAAACTTGCAGCAATGTTGACCCCCCACCCCCAAACTATTTGATTTAAGTTTTTTATCCTACATCGATCTTTTGATGTCAACCCTAAAGCAGGGCCTTTAAATTTATTTAAATACACCATTGCCAACTTTACCAAACTAGGCACAGCCTTTGAATTTATTTAAATACATAAAAACCAACTTTACCCATTCAAGTAGGGCCAATATGAAAGGCTGTTCATGTCAAAAACCTGATAAAGAAACGTGTTAACATTTAACGCGATAAAATCCCATTTAACGCGATAAATACAGATTTCACGCGATAAATACAGTTTTAACGCGTAAAAATCAATATATTTAACCCATTAAACTTTGCATCTATTAAGTTTGAGATTTAAACCCAAAGGTAAAAATGACGTTTATTGCGATAAAATAACCGTCGCACTGGTAACATGTGTCATAATGAATCACATTTAACAATCGTTTTACGCATTAAAATATCATTTAACTCGATAAAACATCATTTAACACGATAACATTGTTTAACCCGATAAAACATCGTTTAACACAATAAAACACCATCTAACGCATTAAAACATGAGTTAACACAACAAAACATCATTTAACACAATAAAACATTATTTATCTTGATAAAACATTGTTTAATAACGTCTGTTCAAAGTTTTTGGAGTATCGTGGTGTCCTTGCCATCACAGAAGAGAAGGATTTGAGGATGTTACGTTTCCACTTCCTCCCATGATTTGACCATTCTCTTTAACAAACCAGATTTCAGTTTAGCAACTACAGTTTGTCAACTGAAAACCATACATGTCCTAATGTCCTATTTGTAACTGCAATCTTGAACATCACCAAATTTGACGCTTTAAAATTTGAGGAATTTTGGTCCTCGTGGTACTTTATTTGGCCTTTTTTTAACAACTGTTTTGGATTCGAGCGTCACTGATAAGTCTGGGGTAAAAACAAAATTTAATCCTGGTATCAATGGTGTGTTCATTTACGCGATATCAGAAATAAGTGCTGCAATTGAAAACATAACACTACAAACACAAAACGATGACAAAAATGAAGACATTAACATATTAGCACACTCAGGAATAAATTACAGCCTTCAACTTGGAGCCTTGGCTCACATCAAACAGCAAAATATAAAGGGTCCCAAAAATGACCATTTTTCAAACAGGAAAACCAACTGTGTAATCTTTAAAAAAAATAGAAATATTTATGAACCACATCAACAATTGACAACAACGGTATTACTAATGTTCCTGACTTAGGACATGTGCAAACAAATGCAGCGGGTTTGAACTTTGCAGTAGGCGCCAACCTTTATCCATCCTTGAACAATAGAGTAACATCAAAACATAGAAAGACACACTATCAAATCTCAATTGAAATGGCTTAACTCAATAAAAAGACATTTTAACAAAAATAAGAGAAAATACACCGAACGAAAAAAAATGACCTATGATCTATGACACAATGTAAATACAAAATAAAACAAGGGGGTTAGAGTCAAACAATATAAGAAAGACAACCATCGAATGATTGCACGGCGAAAAAAACCAGACTAAGTAAGAACTGAAAATAAAGAATAAAGTCTTAATGGAAGTTTAAACCCCCCCCTCGGTATATAAAATGGTCGTCCTCTGACCCCTTTTACTAGTGAAACTTTTGGCACAGATTCATAACCTTATTGGCCTTGGTTTACTTGATGCATGATGCATGCTGTTACAAACCTCTTGTTTTATACATGATTACAACTCACACAAGATTGATAGCTGATAAATAAACTCAAAATAGATACCGCAATTGAAATTTTGTATTTGCTCCAGACGCACGTTTCGTTTACAAAAGACTCATCTATGACGCTCAAATGGAAAAAAATTGAAAAGGCCGAATATGATATGTCCTTCCAGTCAAACTAAGTTTTAACCTCAAACTAATTGCAACAGAAAATGTTTTAGTTCTAATCTATAGCATTAATTCCTAAATATACACAGAAAAAAGTTCCATAAAATCTAACTTGAGGAAAACTCAAAATCATCATTTTTAATTTCCTATGGGAATTAACATTGGAAGGGGAAATAACTCTGCAAAAATGACTTTTTTATTGTCAGTTTTTGGTTGATTTTCTTAAAATTTATGTAAAGTATGATACTTTGATGGGGTTATAAGTTTGTATTTGACTATATTATATAATCTTCTGCTCATAAAATGTACAAAACAATATTATGGGTTTTTAGTATTTTTTTTGGTGCATTTTTTTTTAAAGAAATTCCAAATTTGTGGCTTTTTGACCATTTTGAAAAATAATGTGAAAATTTGGTATTGTTAATATCTGTATATCATATTTGTTTAGCATCTACCTTGTTTAAAGAAACTTTAAACCACAAAAAGAGGAATAAATGCCTAATTAATTTTATCAAATTTGAGATTCTTTAACTTTTTCATGTTGAAAAATTCAATAAATGGACAACTTATGCATGAGTTACGAAATCTAGATTGTAGTTTGATAAACGATATGAAAACCCTTTCCTCCATGGATTTTTTTTTCTCACATACTTGATTCGCATAGGATTTTTTCAATAAAAAAATAATCATCAGGTTTAAAGTTATAATGCATTGTGAAGTGTCTTCAAGGGTTCCGTTAAAAACCTTGATTTTGCCTGGGATTACTTCCCACGAAAAGAGAATTTATTTTTCGGTTCATTACAGGTTTTAAAAAAATCAAACATTTTCTTAGGAAAAAATCTTGATCTGGAACTTCTACCCAAGTTTTATGAAAATCTCTGAAGGTTTTCAAATTGATCATGTAAAACTAATAATCCCAGAACGACTGTTAATTGCTAAAAGTTTGTTGTCATCTGAAAAATGAAAAAAATAATACTTTTAAAATTTTTCTTAATCATAAAAATACTTCTGCCATAGAATAGATTCATAAAATTCGATGAAGGATTGACAAAGTTATTGATGTGCAACAAACTTTTATCCCAGACTGTATCTACTTGTTAACGAAACTTCTTAAAATTCTTTTTTATCAATAAAATACGGGAACATTTGAGATATTATTTCATCATTATGATCTGGTACTCTGAGTCTTTTGATCACAAAAAGCTTTTGTCCAACTTTTTGAAAATTTCATGAAGGTTAGACAAAGTCGACGATATTTAAAACATCTTGAAACACATACTTAATCTATATAGTGACGACGCCAATGAAACCTATGATCTCTATGTCTCTCTTTCGCGAAATAATGTTGCAGGCTCGATAAAAATGCAAACACATATCGAATATCAGCAGATAAAGAAATGCTTCAGTTTAACCAAAGGAAAGTAAGTAGAATTCACAGTACATTCAGACTTTGACAAAAAAATGAACAAAAATATAACACGGTACCATTTGATTGAAAAAATAAATGTTGTCACTTTTATTCGCAATTAAAAGCTACTGTCTGAAGAAAGATTTAGAAGGCTGATGTGCTTTGAACCAGTTCTTTTTAATTTATTTAGATACTATCCACTCACTGACTCAGATCAACTCTAACTCACCTATAGTTGTGATGATACCTGTTGTCCATGTCAATTAACAGGTCGGGACCACTACCTTATATGGAAATGCATAAATTAGCATACTTATGTTCTCGCACATGTAATTGTTTATTTACATGTGACGCAATTTATTTTTACCTAGGTTTTTGACCAATCCACTAAATGAGTTACAATGCATGATGGACTACTACGTGTTTACAATCAACCAAGAACACGTGTTATTTACTGAAAAACAACACATTTTTTCGTGCAATGCGGGATTCACAATTTCGCTTAGGTTTTCATTTTGTGTATCCTTATTTATAGTTCGTGATTTAAAGTATTATTTCCATGCTCAGATTAACGAAGAGTTGTTTCTATGCGAAGAAAAAAGGGTTTGAATTACCCGATATATAGCCATTAACATCATGTTTGATGATGGCACAGAGATTTCATGTATTGTTCCACCAGAAGCAACGAAACAACTGCGAAAAAACACAATTACCCATGAGACAAACTTACTGGTGTAAAGTAAGCCGTCGATAACAGCCGGAGTACAGTAATGTTTGTATATATAGATAATTAAAGGCAAATATGGGATCCTTGAATTTTGTGTTCGTAAAAAAGGCGAAGAAATATTTACATACATGGCAGTGTTAACAAAATCTATAAGTATTTTTGTTGGTCACATTTCAGTATATGGGACTTCCAAATTGTTCCCTTTTTTTAAGGTAGTGAAGTCAGCAACTGTAGTTTCAGTTTGTTTGTTTTTTAACGGGCTCAGACATTTGCCAAACTGAATAAAATCATTACAGCTGATTTTTTAAACCTGCAAAGTAAAACTTTGGTTGGCTTGCTTGCTTTGTTTGTATAGTTGTTTATACAAGCTTTGAAAATAAGATTGACATCTTTAAACAATATATATATATAGGCATAGTTTAACTTGTATATTTTATATTTTGTACAATATACAAACAAAGCAAGCAAGCTAACCAAAGTTTTGCTCCACATGCATTTGGAAATAAGCTGTAATGATTTTATCCATATGTATGTGCGATAAGATGGAAAATTTGATATGTTTTGTGAAAATTGCAGCGTTGGATCTATAATAAAAAAAGAAGATGTGGTATGATTGCCAATGAGACAGCTGTCCACAAGAGACCAAAATGACACAGAAATAAACATTTATAGATCACCGTACGGTCTTCAACAATGAGCAAAGCCCATACCGCATAGTAAGCTATAAAAGTCCCCGATATGACAATGTAAAACAATTCAAACGAGAAAACTAACGTCCTTAATTATATAAAAAAATGAACGAAAAACAAATATGTAACACATAAACAAACGAAAACCACTGAAATACAGGCTCATATACAATATATTTTTTTTGATGGGATAGATTTCTTGTCCTTTTATATATTTAATTGAGCCGGTTTTTTTTTGGTTTTTTTGTTTGGATTGTTTTACACAAGTAATTTTTGGGTCATTAATAGCTTACTTTTCAGCATTGGACCTATGACTGCTTACTTTACTAAATTATGTCTTTGTTGGAAAGATGTCTCATTTAGTTTAGTTTAAACATATTTATTTATAGTGGATTGGGAAACAAGTTTTCCAACTTATATTAATCCCTTTCCACTTTGCGGGATGTCTCATTTGGCACTCATACCTCATCTTCTTATTTCTATATACATAGCACGTTTTAGAAAAAAAATAATAGGTAATATGGCACCCACTATGATCCAGAGACTTTTAATATTGGAGATATTTTACATATATATGTCAACAGGACAGCAGCCGAACGATAAAAAAAACCTCTGAGGTATATTTTGTGATAAAATTAGCAACAAACGGATATTATCGATGGATGAAACTATGAAAAATGTATTGAGCTAAATACCGTACCCGCTCAGTGGCGGATCCAGGGGGCGGGGGTTCAGGGGGATGGACCTCCTTTTTTGGACGATCAGTGCATTTGGATGGGGACATGTAGTTGGAACCCCCTCCCCTTTTGTCCAGGGTTAGGACCCCCCTTTTTAAAATGGCTGGACCCGCCCCTGCCGCTTTCATAACACTTCTTTTTAGCATACTGAATATTATGATGTTCTTACTATTAGTTCGGGTCCTGATAAAAAAAAACACACATTCAGTACAGAAAGAAGTGTTTCAATAAAAGTTTCGTGTTTTTCTTGGCAGAAATGATTTTGCAATGACACTATACAGGTTTAAAAGAGCTCAAATGATTTTCTTACTGGACAGTGATCACTTCATTGGAAATTTCACTGCGTCATGTCGTGAAATTAATGCAGGTTCAATTCATAACAATGCACAAAACCGGTTCAACTACTTTTGCAAGGCGAAAAAGAAAGTCGAATCGTAAAGCCAATAAACAATATTTTTTTAATCTGAGCATGCAAATTAAAGATTACGTTATATATTTTACATTAAATATATTTGCAGAATAAAAACTTTGGTAATGAAAGTCCCAGACAATATATTAATTGACTGTTTTCCCACTAATTCCACGTGTTTTAAGTAGTTGTTTACTCGTAGTAGCCCACAATGCATTGTAGTTCATTGAGTCGATTGGTCAGTTTTTCAAGGCCATATTGGCCTTGTGTTTTGGAAATTACTATGCAAATATATTCTGACGTCAGAAAATCTAGAGTTCTCGACCTGATTAAGGACAATCAAAACAATACAAACCGGTTTTTTACCTGAGGGAGCATCTCATAGTTGTACCACAACTTAGTTAATTTTCACACCTTTTGCATGAAGGAAAAAAAATGCCCATCAAAATCAAAAGAGATTTTATCTTTCTGAAACACAAAATGCATTTAACTTTATTATATCTAGTGGATGCCAGGCATTAAAACTTTTCCAACTCCCACAGGTAAGTCTGTACTCTGAGTAATTTTTGGCATGTAAATACAGCCATATTTGTCCGTTTGTTATGATGAACCTTAATTCAAAAGAATTATCATTTACTAGTAGATATTTGTATAAAGGAACTACTTTATCAACTCACAACTGAGGTATCAGAAGTGGCGGATCCAGAACTTTTCACTACACGAAAAGGCAGATTTACAACAATTTGGACAGTCATGTAAATGTTTGACAAATGTAACTACTTTTCTGCAAGATAAATTTGCAGACCTGCTAATGTGTATGTAAATGAATTATTCCTTTGACATTATTTAGGAGGTCGTCAAAGATATGCTAAAGATAATTATTTTATTTCCATAGCTTTAGTCATTCTTCAAAGATATGTAAAGAAATGCCATAGATTTGCATGCACTTTCCAAGATAGGAGATATATGCAAAGTTTAAAATTTGCATGACTGATTTACAGAGGTGTGGGCAGTTTTGAGAGACCGCGGTTTATAAAACATTTACGACCAATGTAAATGCTGACAAATGTTTGTGTTATATTTGCAAACGTTTGTCGATATCGTTCGTGTATGTAAAGAAATGTATTTTATTTACTAATACTTTCCAGTATTATAGTTATTTGGATAAATATTGTTATTTGCAACATATCTTTACAGACGTATGCAAAGTTTTGAGAGACCGCGGTTTATAAAACATTTACAACTAATGTAAATGCTGTCAAATGTTTGTGTAATATTTGCAAACGTTTGTCGATATTGTTCACGTATGTAAAGAAATGTATTTTATTTACTAATACTTTCCAGTATTATAGTTATTTAGATAAATATTGATATTTGCAACAAATCTTTACAGACGTACGCAAAGTTTTGAGAGACCGCGGTTTATAAAACATTTACAACCAATGTAAATGCTGTCAAATGTTTGTGTAATATTTGCAAACGTTTGTCGATATCGTTCACGTATGTAAAGAAATGTATTTTATTTACTAATACTTTCCAGTATTATAGTTATTTTGATAAATATTGATATTTGCAACATATCTTTACAGACGTACGCAAAGTTTTGAGAGACCGCGGTTTATAAAACATTTACAACCAATGTAAATGCTGTCAAATGTTTGTGTAATATTTGCAAACGTTTGTCGATATCGTTCATGTATGTAAAGAAATGTATTTTATTTACTAATACTTTCCAGTATTAAAGTTATGTTGTTAAATATTGATATTTGCATCATATCTTTACAGACGAATTTAAAGTTTTGAGAGACCGCGGTTTATAAAACATTTACAACCAATGTAAATGCTGTCAAATGTTTGTGTAATATTTGCAAACGTTTGTCGATATCGTTCACGTATGTAACGAAATGTATTTTATTTACTAATACTTTCCAGTATTATAGTTATTTTGATAAATATTAATATTTGCAACACATCTTTACAGACGTATGCAAAGTTTTGAGAGACCATGGTTTATAAAACATTTACAACCAATGTAAATGCTGTCAAATGTTTGTGTAATATTTGCAAACGTTTGTTGATATCGTTCATATATGTAAAGAAATGTATTTTATCAACTCCCAAAAAATTAGAAAGTGTCTTATATATTATAAGAAATTTTACGTATTGATGGTTTCAGAGACCGTGAAAATATTTGAATTGATTAAGTAGATATTGTTCTTCCCGAATCAAAACCAGAACTTTTTGAAGTTATGATATTAAAAATGGCAGGGTGCTTTTTAAATGTCGGACCGATGATATTTTTTTCTATTTGGATGGTTAAGAAAATCTTCAAAGCTTTTATCCAGAACCAAGGAAACTATTTAAAACTTGAGTGAGGATTTTTTAAGATCTTGCTGGTATAAAAACACAAATGCTTTAAAATGTATTTATCTTTCCTCACATCAGGGTTTACAATTCGATATGCCTGTTGTATCAGAACGGAAACTTTAACTCATACGACGAATTGTAATAGTAAATTGATACTTTTTTTATAGCTTAAAGACACATAATGAATGGGTTGATGGATTGATTTGTGAAAACGTCCAGCTGCAAATGCTACACGAATCTCAGGTGTAGGGAGAAATGCACTAATATAATAACACTGTACTACATTATAAGCAGCATTACTTTATTACTTTTTGTACTTCAAATATGAAAAAAAGACGACGTAATTCAATGACATTATAATTATTAGAATAAACTCTAAACCAGAATAAATGATCAAATCGATAAAAGCGGTACGTTTTCTCAACCCAAGGTAAAGTACCAATATTGGTGTGGAAAAAGTTAGTTTAGTTTCTGCTTATTTGTGATCTTTTCTCATTTTAATCAAGAGAATAATTGAATATTTTTTTTCTTCAATATAACTTAAGACAAGGCGTGTTATTTCAATGTTTTGCATGATCGTATAATTTGAAAATACACGAGTATGCACATACATGTACATGTATTTTATCTGAATGATTATGATAACAATTGAAAATGCCTAATAATACAATAAAAAAAGAAAGAGCATTAATCAAGTATCCCTCAATAGGTGGTAAATATGTCACTTGTATGTAAATGAATAGATTTTCCGACTGTGAAATGGTTCATCTTTTAGCACTACAGGGTTCCTTAAAAGGAAAACCGTATGTGTTAATTACCAAAATTGATCTAATAACGCTAATTGGGTATAATAAAATCCAGACGTTCTAAAGAGATTAATAATATAAACATGTACAAATCATGCCAATTATACGCAAGCCAAGAATATGGCAGATAAAGACATCGGGATTATTTTTATAATTAAACATGCAGTTTGTATTCATGAAAATGTGTTAATACTTTGAAAAAGGCAAATAATTTAAAAGTTTACATCCTAAAAAATTAAAGAAGAAATTAGAACAGTAGCATTGTATCTGAATGCTGTTGAGGATAAACACCATTTCATATTTAAAAGTAGAATGTACACGTTTACAAGCTTATTATATAGAAATATGTTGAAATTATATACAGTAAAAGTATTTTAAAACAATTATCTTTTGTATATAAAAACAAGCATTCTTGTTTCCTCGCTTCTCATATATAGCAGATTTAATAAATTCGATGCAAAGCAAATAATTTAACCTTTAAATTGAATATAATCTCTGTATTTCGTGTTTCAACAAGAATAAAAATGACCAACATTAATGGAAAAAAAAATACATCAATTTCCATAAACTTCCTTCTATTATATTAATCTGATTATACAGTTATATATGAAAATATTTATTCAATTCAGAATAGATATAGAAAATCTTTGTCCTTTTTGTTTTCCAATTGACTTTATCCTATTTAAAGATATAATGATCTCAAGAAATATTCCCATGCAGTACATGTATTTGTTCCAATCGAAGGCTTCAAATTTTTAAAACATGTTCTTATCAAGATTAACATTTAATTATTTCAAACTTATATAATGTTGTTGCTGAATGATGTAAATGTTAATCGCCAATATCGAAATCTACCTCCATTTTGTCATAAGTAACAACATATTAAAATTTGAAAACCTTTGAATGAAAGGTTCGTAGATTATCGAACGGAAACGATTGAAGCAGCCCGCCCGCTCGTCCGCAGTACATCAATAAATCAATAACGGGACTGGAAATCCCGAAAAAAAAATAGCAAGTCATAAATAAAGGTAAAATACATCCGGTTTACTATCATCCTCATGTATATGTAGTATACTTGTTTTAAAACTGGTGTTTGTCTTTGAGTCTCTTTTTGTTTTTACTCAATGTCATCAGAAGTGTGTCCGCACTGATCAGTGGCGGATCCAAAGAGGGGGGGGGGGGGTGGGGGGGTCCGGGGTTTGGAACCCAACTTTTTTTGCCGATCAATGCATTTGAATGGGAGCAATATAGTTGGGACCCCCTTTTTTTAAATGGCTGGATCCGCGCCTGCTGATATAACAAGACTGGACGGAAGGACGGACACCCTGTATTTCTATGTTCCCATCGACGCGTCGCGTGGGTGACAAAAATCCAACGACATCTTAAAATCATTTTGAATTTAGATTCATATTAATTTGTACTTTGGTCTTCGGGGATGTGTGTGTTTTTGGTGTTTTGAGTTAGACATAATGAACAGGCCTGGCACAGCTGGTTAAAAACGCACATTTTCACAAAATGGGGAGGCAAAACGAGTCACAGACGATTAGCAAAGTTGCCTTTTTGTGGGAGGAATTTTGGTCACATAGGCGTCAGAAAAAGCAAGAGAGTATTCACAATCTCTTATAAGGAGTTTTCTTACAAGTATACAAGTGTTTATGTCAATCAAAAGGGTTGCTATTTCTTTATTTACATAAATAGAAATGTGGGATATACACAGCAACCGGCCAATTAACGACAATCAAAACCAAAGACATATAGATAACACGTGACTAATGCAGGATGGACAACAACATAAAGTATATTTTACTGCTAATCTGTTACAGTATATTTTTAGTAAAGATTCGTTGGTCTCTTGAAAATGAAAGATAATAAGTATATTTAGTATTGCAAGTATGAAATCTATCAAATTATATAAAATCACATGTTGATTGGTGAAAAAGATGTCGCGCGCATCAAATTTCTTACGGCGGAAACCTGACGTTGTTTCGAATAGCCAAAACAACCAGAAACGCAGTACCATAAAAACACACAGAACAAGCGCACAACTAGTCGATTGTCGGTGCATGTATTGTTCAACTACATATATATAGAGAGACTTTTAAAACTACGATTTGATTTATCTATATATATATATATGTTACTGATTTTTTTGGATTCTTTTTGTTATTCCGTGATATTGATAAGTATTGCTCTCAACCCGGAACAGATTGCATGTTTTATTTCTACTCGCAAATTTTAAATTAAGTGCAGAACTTGCAAAGGTTTTAAAACGAGTAAAACTTGGGAGCGTAATTGTACCAGCATTTCTTTTGCTTTTCTATCTTATAGCACTAAAGAGGCTTCTTTAAAATTTACGGACAAAATATGTTTCGGATGATGCTGCCAATTCATTAATGAACGAATATATTACAGTGAAAACTACAAAAAAACTTGTAAAGAAAAGTTTGAACTTCAACAAACTTATTTTCAGCGCACCGAGGTATTTTTGTGTCCGTTATTTTTCGACATAGAGATAGACGGAGTAGAAAGTTTGCCGGATATTTCATGTATTATCACTTTATATTATCGGTTCAGTATAAGTCACGAAATTGTTTTTGAATGTTAGTAAACCGACATTTGTTTCAAACGCGGATATGAAATTTTCGTGAATGGAACCTTAGGACGCAGCCGGGGGCTTTTTAAAGAATCAAGTAGACATAGATTTTTTTTTTCGGGGGAACGAAATAATACAATCTGCGGCAGATCTTTTTAAATATTGCGGGAAACATTTGAATGACACTAAGTTACTGTATTGTAAGCGCCAAATATTTAGATATGATGAGAGTATAGATCGTGACACAATATCTTTAAAATCGTTCCTAATACTAAAAGTCTCTAGTATCAAGTTATTTTCATCTTTGGACGATGCTTAATTGACAATTAGGTACCTGTCATGTTATTCTTGTGAAAACTATTTGGTTGGTTCTTACAAAGACTGCATAAATAATTTCATTTGAAGTATAAGGCAACCATACCCACAGTTGTCGGGAAAAACTGAAGCCGCAATTGGGGTCCCGCAGAAGATGTGGTATGATTGCCGATGAGACAATTAACTCTCCACAAGAGACCAACATAACACAGAAATTAACAACTATATAGGTCACCGTACGGCCTTCAACAATGAGTAAAGCCCATACCGCATAGTCAGCTATAAAAGGCCCCGCAAAGACAATGTAAAACAAACGGGAAAACTAAGAGCCGTATTTTTTTTTTAAAATGAATGAAAAACAAATATGTAACACATCAACAAAAGACAACCACTGAATTACGGGCTCCTAACTTGGGACAGGCACATACATAAATAATGTGGCGGGGTTAAAATGTTAGCGGGATCCCAACTATAAATATATACATGTAGTCTACAGCACTAGACAAAATATCTGTTTCATTCCGATGTAACTCGATTCAAAGTAAAAGTGTGTTAAAAAAATTAGAAATCGGGAGATATGCCAATCAGTATCGTGTTATCTTGATATTAGTACACAGCTGTGAAATACAAAGAAAAATTGACCACTTGCAGGGGAACACGAAACTGCATTGAAAATAAAAAAAATAAAGAATAGAAAAGAAAAAGATAGGCTAACAATTTAAGAATAAAGAATAGTGGGCTTCTAGAATATAAAGAATAGAGAATAACGTGCAAAATTTGTATAGAATAAAGAAAACATGGCGTAAATAATATTAAGAATTAAAGAACACCCACCTCTCTCCTTTTCTAGACCCTCTTTTATCCTATGACTCTTTAAAGAAAGAAGCGCCGTAATTCATACGAACAAATAGATTTGGAATATATTATTTTCTCTAGCATTTTTCATTTCTGTACTTTTGTCTTTGTGTTGTTAACATTCAAACTTATTTTTTTGTGTAAATGGTTAATGAAACATGACTCAGTCTGTCATAAATTAGTTTTGGCACAATCTTAGTGCTAAAGATTATTCTTATCTGCTAAGAGTGTATCTAGTAGCAATCTTAGAAGGATTGACAGCCCTTAAACTCATGTTGCGCTTGCAACCCTTAGAGTACTCTTTATCCTTCTCGGAACACTCGGTTAATTTTTATTTGATCTACTTGAATCGTCTTTGAATTCTCATAGCATATGATGTGTGTCAACATTCTTTTTTTACTGAAAAATTGTAATAGTGGTCAGGCGCATCCCAATATTTATCTTAGTTGATGAAAATAGCAACTGCATTTTTTTTCGAGCGCACAACTGTTGTCCTAACAAACTAGACCATAAGTTCACCAAACTTAACAAGCTGATGCATCACAGGAAAGTAGTATTTTACAGCCCCCCCCCCCCCCTCAAAGAAAAACAAAAAAAACACACACACAAAATTACAATAAAAAAAACACTATTGCTAGTACAAATGTATCTGGACAATGATATGCGACCCCAATGCTAGTTAACACGGGTGCAGTACTAGTCCATAACTTATGTGCATTGATTATAAGTAGATATATCAATCGTGAAATGAGTGTGCGTCTTTTGCCAAAAGCAATTCACTTTAACATTTCTTTTTACAATTGAACACACTATATTTTGGTAGCATTCTTTACAGTGACTTTTAATTTATGAACACTTTGAATAGTTATTTGAATATATATAGGCATTGGCATCGATAGATTCTGCCAGATTTGCAACTTGCATAATTAACTAATTAAAAATTATAGTAATTAAATTCTAAAGGTCACGCTTGGTACCCAAAGAACTACAGCTTCAATAGATAAACCTCTAAATTGAAGTTCAACCTGCATACTAGGTATTACAACATCGTGAACGGAAGAGTTGTACGTAAAAAAAGAAGATGTTGTATGATAGCCAATGGGACGAATACTTATATCCGCCAGGTACCAAAGCATGATGCAAGTTAAAGATTGAAAATCAGAAATGTGCCTTGATATATTCATAGACACAGAGGCTTGTCACTTTTTTTGTTTTATCTTTTTATTGGAAAATATTCTTTAATATATCAACTTATTTAAAGTTTTAAACATTTATCAATGCGATTTAACTATAACGATAGTTTATGTATTTTGCCCCTCTTTCCTTTTTTCCCGCCTGTATGGAAAGCAAGTACAATGATATATGTTTCCACTGTTAAAGGACAAATAAGACATGTAGTTATTTTAAGACTTTGCGTAAAATATGTCTAAGAAAGAAGTGCAAGATATTGCTTTGTTCAAACACGAATCATATACATTTCCGCTAAAACTATAAGTCTAGACTTCGTCTTGTTGTACAGGGTACAATTGCCTTATATCTTTTAAAGATATGTTTTCCATGTTTTTTTTGTAAGATAGGTTTTTGTACCTTCTGTTTGAGTAAGTTACATGTACTTGTATTATGACTGTCATTTGTTTTTTGTGTTGTGTGTACAGTTTATGTTCTGTAGACCTGTAAGTTTTTGAGATGCTGATCCAAGCCTAAAAGATGTTTTATATACTTTTCTTTTGTTTGAAATTTGCCAGAGAGAGATTCAAAAGATTGAAGAGTAATTGTAATATGTATTTGTCGTTTACAAATCTTCTTGAATTATGTTAAAACAAAATGACTTTGTCACATCGATTCTTGTTTCAATGTTATTTCAATCAAAAAGTATGCAAAGTATGTTGAATGTAATTATTGCAGAAAAAATAAAAAATAAAAAAAATAAAAACTTATTTGATCATGACAGAAAAAATACGATTCCTGTCAAAGTACATATGGGAGCTGTAAAATTTTAGGATGGAATAGGCGATAAATGAGATATCGAATGACTGATAGTTCGATAACTTATTTTAGTTTTGCGTATTTAAAAACAACACAATCAAATGACAACGGGAGCATTGTTTTAAGACAATGTATGATGTTATTAATCATAAAGAAATGATAATTGTTTGTGCCTTATATTGATGGATATTGATACTAGCGGTGGTCTTCTATTGATCTTTTCGGACCAGATCTTTCTGTAAAAGGTGATAATTGTCACATTTAACTGCTGATAAACCCCGTTGATCGGAGGAAGGGCGACATCTCGTCGATGGAATGATATTATCTATCGATTTTGTTTGATTTCATTGGTAAATTGTATGTCAATTATGACACGTGACTCACTGGTTCTTTGTTTGTAGTGTTCAACTTTCATTCTCACACACAAGAAAGTTTTTGCAGAGAGAGCTTCATGAAGCACACGGAGTTCAACATCTCGTGACTGGACTTAACGGATAAGGAAAACTAATATTACAAAACTGAAATATTCGTCAATAGATTTAACGTTTAAGTATGTGTGCAAACTAGCCGATTTTTAAAAAACATTCTCTCAAGATGTGTTTTGTGTCAAGTATTATGTGACAACTAATCTACCGATGAAGGAATATTTCTATTTCAGAAACTTGGACTTTTTATAAAAACTTGATAAATCGATCGATAACCTTCCGAATGGTACCGATTTAAATTTAGAATGAGGCCGCATATCTAAAATTGTTCAGGCTTAATTTGTATATATGTATTATAACTACCAGTAACCAGAGACACATATGTATTATAACTACCAGTAACCAGAGACACATATGTATTATAACTACCAGTAACCAGAGACACATTAGCTGATCTGTAACAATAACATCTTCATGCCTTATATATCATGTACTGTAGTACGCCGCTAGATTAAAACTGACGTGGAAAGGTAACACATGCCCACCGAAAGCTCTTTTTAGAGAGCCCAGGTGGTCGTGTGGTCTAGCGGGACGGCTGCAGTGCAGGCGATTTGGTGTCACGATATCACAGTAGCATGGGTTCGAATCCCGGCGAGGGAAGAACCAAAAATTTGCGAAAGCAAATTTACAGATCTAACATTGTTGGGTTGATGTTTAGACGAGTTGTATATATATATATACATATAGTACAACTCGTCTTAAACATCAACCCAACATTGTTAGATCTGTAAATTTGCTTTCGCAATTTCAGACGTACTTATATATATATAGTATATATGTCTCTGCAGTAACATATATAATACATATTGTAGTATATGTCTCTTTAAAAAAATTATATGTTTTATAAAGAGAGTGAATTATGACTCGTGCAATTCCAGAAGTTTCAAAGCGATACTCGAAGGAAACGATCGTTTTATGTGAATGAACCTTCATAACTTACCGAGAAACAAGATTTTGATGGATAAAGAAATTTACGCAGTACACCAAACAGAGCTCGAGAAGAGATCAATAACCGATTATGTAGAACCGACTTTTTTTTTTTTTTTTTTTATTAAAACGAAATTATTAAAATACATGTATAATAAATGATATTACCAATATGCC
This sequence comes from Mytilus galloprovincialis, assembly GCF_965363235.1. NCBI lineage: Eukaryota > Metazoa > Mollusca > Bivalvia > Mytilida > Mytilidae > Mytilus > Mytilus galloprovincialis. Next base: position 53,416,174 of record NC_134851.1, read on the forward strand.
AAAACCAATCCCAAAGCAGCTATATTTGTCATATCATAGCTTAACCACTAAAGCTATGGAAATATTTGTCAATATATTCTGCACCTTTCAAATATAGTAGCAAATTAAAAGCAAATATATCTATTTACCAAACATTTCTAGCTGTCTGAAATATCTTTCTTTATCATTTCTTTGCATATGTATTTAAAGTTACATATGCCCAATATATTTACACATACATTTGTAGCTGTCTGAAATGTCTTTCTTTATCATTTCTTTGCATATGAATTTAAAGTTACATATGCCCAATATATTTACACATACATTTTTAGCTGTCTGAAATATCTTTCTTTATCATTTCTTTGCATATGTATTTAAAGTTACATATGCCCAATATATTTACACATGTCATTGATATTATCATTTGACCACATTTCTCAGTTAAACAAATTGTCTGCAAATCCATGTATTTACCATACATTTCAAAATATGTTCAAAGGCTTTTGATATGTTCTGATTTGACATACATTTCAGCCGACAATAAAGACTAACAAAAGTATTCCTTTACAATACATTTGACAGGTCTCTGTAGATTAAAGGAAATGATGCTTTACACCCCCCTATAAAGTTCTCGTTTTGAATTGGTTTACATACCAGGAAAATGTAGATGCACCTTACACTTTATAACCCATATAAAATCATTTGAATGATGATGCTTTGCTACCTAGACAAAGAAACACATTTGCGGATAAATTTACATCATAGAAAAATACATGCCAAAGGTTTCCATTTGCAGAGGTATACAAATACATAAGTTTGCAAAAGTTTTGCGACGGTCATAAATATATATAAATTCTTAACTGCAAAATGGTTTGATTAGGTGTTAATATATTTTATAAACCGCGGTCTCTCATAACCGCCCATAGGAGGGTATAGCACAAGAAATATTAATATTTACAACATGTAAAGACAAGATAAACTAAATGCAGCGGTTTATAAATATATGTAAATGTCGGTCTCTGAATACATTTACATAACATTTGCATACCTCTTCAAATCCGGGATTTCGTGTAGTGTTTCCTAAAAGGGGGGGGGGGGGGGGCGATGACTGACCTAAGGGGTGCCCGCTCCAGTCATGCTTCAATGATTCCCTATATAATCAACCAAATTTTTCCCACGAAAGGGGGGCCCGCCCCCCTCCCCCCTTGATCCGCCTATGTATCAACTTATTAAAATATGTCAAATATAATTACATAGCACGTGTACCACACGCACTCCAGGTACCACATCCTGTACTGGGGATAATTTGGTGTAGGGGAATGAAACAAAGGTTCTTCCTATGTTTTATGTGGGACAGGTACTTTTATGCAGATATTAAAATAATATTAAACTGTTCGTTTAATTCGGATATTAAACTACATACCTGAAGTGTTTTGACTCCAGATTCATTAGGATTTAATCCTCAATAACGATTAACATGTTTAACCCCGCCACATTATGATCCATTATGTATGTATGGGGGGGGGGGCATTTTCGGGACGCCGAGATTGGCCGATTTGAGCAACGGGAAATTGGGATTGCCTTGTTTAAAGATTGGGAATTCGGGATAGAAAAACATCGGGATACGGGAAACCCACGTAGTTTATATAGTTTGCCCCCATGGGAAATCGGGATTGACAAATAACTGTACCTTGGACAGATAAAAGTGCCATTTTCATTATACTTCAATCAGAATCGCATCTAGAAACAGAGTAGATCCAGATCTTATTGTTATTTTTCTGCTCGTTTTTTTTTTTAAAGTAACTGTAGCAAGTGCCATATTTAATATCCACTGTATGCGAATGATTTGCTAACCAAAATTCATGATAAATGTCTAAGCTCCTTGGTATTAGTGTCGCTCTGATTTAGAGGATCAGTATACCCAAAGTGGGTGGTAAAGGTTTTTTTTTCGTGCAACGTGTTTTGCCATTTTTAATTTCAACATTCCGTGAAAAAAGTTCGTGCTGGTAAAAACGGCAACGTGCAAGCAATTTTTTTATTTTTCGTTCATCGTGAAATTGGAATGGTATTTCGCGTTAGTCCGTAAGCATAACGCCTCTTCACAACCCTTCCCAAAAGTTAGACTTGATTTGGATATTTTCAATCATGAAGAGTAAGATTATGCAAGACCTAAAAGGAAACACATGTGTTTCCGGTGCCCCTATATATATCTATCCTAATTTTAAGTACCTATAATCTAACTCTACTCTTAAAAGGTTTTTGGATGTTATGTGGACAAGCACTTATAAAGTCAGAATTTTTCTCCCATATGAACCAGTCAAAAACGTTTGAAAAAAAAACTATTTTGCTTTCCTACCGATCCTAAGTTTTCAGGGGATGTTACCTGAAACACATGTATTTTTTTCTCGGCCTTACTACACAGATAATTTCACAGACACAGTCTTCTCTATAATCGAATATCATATAAAAATATTTATGGCATTCTGCAATTTTGAAGAAAACAAATACCCGAACTTGGTCAAAATGCACAAATTGAAAGCAAATAATTAAGAACAAAATTACTCGGAGGGTTTAATTTTAAAAGTTTACCAGGACGGCCTCCTTTAAAAGTTGTGTCAGATGTGTCTATTCGTTACATATAAAATAGTGGAGGACCTCTTTAATAAATAAATGGGTATTTCTTGTTTATCGGGATCGGGATTTTTAACAAAATATGTCCGGGATTTCGGGATTTTCTGATATTAAAACCGGGAAAAAACCCCTCTAGCCCCCCCCCCCCCCCCCCTATGTATGTGCCTGTCCCAAGTCAGAGGCCTATAATTCAGTGGTTGTCGTTTGTTTATGTGTTACATTTGTTTTTCGTTATTTTTTTTTTATTTTAGTTGTCTCGTTTGAATTGTTTTACATTGTCATTTCGGGGCTTTTTATACTGAGCTGACTATATGCGGTATGGCCGGGCTTTGCTTATTGTTGAAAGCCGTACGGTGACCTAGGCTATAGTTGCTAATTTCTGTGTCATTTTGGACTCTTGTGGAGAGTTGTCTCATTGGCAATCATACCACATCTTCTTTTTATAAGATCTAAAAAAACAGGATCTAAAAATATAAATGATGAATTTAATAGTGACTGTATCATAAAATAAAACTCTTGCCAGTTTAGAAAGCATACGTAAACAAATTTACTACTTTGCCGCCTCTGATTTAAATATTTGAATTCAAGCCGGTAAAATAGCGTATTGCTATTTCAGCAGCACTAGCAATATAGTAAAATTGTTGCTGGTGTTATATAGCCATTCTTCCCCCATGCCAGGTTTTCCCCTGAGGGAAATTTTGGATAATTGCAGTTCTTCCCCCACAGAAATTTAGCAATTCGTATACATATTGTCACTTTTCCCCCATATCCATCTTTCCCCCATATGATAGAGTTCATCATATTTATATAAGTCTGAAAATTAAATCCAACAGATTTTTATGCTGACAAATATATATATATATTTATTGCCAATTTACATTCAAATTGCACAATTGCTCGTCAGTCTGTCTATGTGTCTTTCTTTATTTTCACCAGTCTTTCTAATAGTCTACATTCTAATAAGTCTTGCTATAAATGTGTCCACACATCTGTTTACATGTTTACAAGTCTGTCTATGTCCACTAGTCCGTCTACATTTTCAACGATCTGTATCCATTAGTCTTTTCTTTATATTCAATAGTCTGCCTGACTTTATATTCATTAGTCTGACTGACTTTATATTCATTAGTCTGCCTGACTTTATATTCAATAGTCTGCCTGACTTTATATTCAATAGTCTGCCTGACTTTATATTCATTAGTCTGCCTGACTTTATATTCAATAGTCTGCCTGGCTTATATTCAATAGTCTGCCTGACTTTATATTCAAGACTTTATATTCAATAGTCTGCCTGACTTTATATTCAATAGTCTGCCTGACTTTATATTCAATAGTCTGCCTGGCTTATATTCATTAGTCTGTCTAACTTCATTTTCAATAGTCTGCCTAACTTTATATTCATTAGTCTGCCTGACTTTATATTCAATAGTCTGCCTGACTTTATATTCAATAGTCTGCCTGACTTTATATTCAATAGTCTGCCTAACTTTATATTCATTAGTCTGTCTGACTTTATTTTCAATAGTCTGCCTAACTTTATATTCATTAGTCTGCCTGACTTTATATTCAATAGTCTGCCTGACTTTATATTCAATAGTCTGCCTGATTTTATATTCAATAGTCTGCCTGACTTTATATTCAATAGTCTGCCTGGCTTATATTCAATAGTCTGCCTGACTTAATATTCATTAGTCTGCCTGACTTTATATTCATTAGTCTGCCTGACTTTATATTCATTAGTCTGCCTGACTTTATATTCATAAGTCTGCCTGACTTTATTTTCAATAGTCTGCCTGACTTTATATTCATTAGTCTGCCTGACTTTATATTCATTTGTCTGCCTGACTTTATATTCATTAGTCTGTCTGACTTTATATTCATTAGTCTGCCTGACTTTATTTTCAATAGTCTGCCTGACTTTATATTCATTAGTCTGCCTGACTTTATTTTCAATAGTCTGCCTGACTTTATTTTCAATAGTCTGCCTGACTTTATTTTCAATAGTCTGCCTGACTTTATATTCATTAGTCTTTTCTTTATATTCAATAGTCTGCCTGACTTTATATTCAATAGTCTGCCTGACATTATATTCATTAGTCTGCCTGACTTTATATTCAATAGTCTGCCTGACTTTATATTCATTAGTCCGTCTTTGTATGTGCTGGTGGTTTTGCCACAGGTTTTTGTATGCGCCTATAGTGCAGTTGGAAGTCGTAGACTCTTTCACTGCCGCTGGATAGCTTATGAAAAGAAAGCCGAGTGCGTAAATAGTCTTTCCTGCCTGTACATATAGCCTCCACACTAACAAGACTTCTACAGTGCCTCCCCGCGACAGCACACCGTAACTATTATCTTGTGTCCTAGGCCTAACTGTAGAGGATCTCGGAGTAGCACGGACCATATAGATGAAGTGTGTAGGCCCACCGGCGTGTGGATACGCCCTAGCACTCATCAACCTTGCCCCAGCTATAGGTTAATAGTCGGCTAGATGAAAGTCGTCATCCTTGGAAGGCATTTCATACAGGAGAAGAAAACTCTGATATAAAATTCCGGGTAGATTTGACCCGTCAGCCTTGGTCGGCAATGGATCTATAGGAAAGAAACCTTGAGAAAAGATTCTCGTGTACTCTCCAGGACGGGGATTGAGCGATAGGCCAACAACCTATCCTTTTTAAAAAACTTACCAACCGGGTCTTATCTATATAAAAAACGAGAAACGAGAAACACTCTGTTAGATTTGCAGGTATAAGCCAAAGTAAGATACCATCATGATGATTGTGGCCAAGTTTGGTTTTTGTCTCAGTAGTTTTAGAGTAGATTTTTGTAAACTGAGATTACAAAAATATACGAAAAATGGCTAAAAATTGATTTTTGTAAAAGTTAACAGACGATGGACAAACATTGGACCAGATGAGCTAAACACGACGCTTCGGACGCATAAAATTTATGAAGTGTTATCTTATAATGTGTTATTTATGCAACGAGGATATTGGTGATGAATATCATGTATTATTTATTTGTGAAAATGCAGAACTAGTAGAAAAGAGAAACAGATATTTAGTTAAATTACCACAATACTAGTATTATAGAAATAATTCAAACGTTGTAAAAATGGACGGTCTTCTTTCACTTTGCAATGTTGAATTATATAAGAAACTGTGAGTGTTTATCAGAAAACTGTCTTCTCTACTTTATATTCTATTACTAATATATAAAAAAAAAGAAGATGTGGCATGATTGTCAATGAGACAACTTTCCACAAGAGACCAAAATAACACAGAAATTAACAACTATACCGGGTCATCGTACGGCCTTTAACAATGAACAAAGCCAATTCCGCATAGTCAGCTATAAAACTTTACTGAGGCCCCGACATGACAGCGTAAAACAATTCAAACGAGAAAACTAACGGCCTCATGTATGTAAAAGTTGATCAAAAAACAAATATGCAACACATAAACAAACGACAACAACTGAATTACAGGCTCCTGGCTTGGGACAGGCACATACATACAGAATGTGGCGGGGTTAAACATGCTACCATGATCCCAATCCTCCCTATAACCTTGGACAGTGGTATAACAGTACAACATAAGAACGAACTATAAAAATCGGTTGAAAAGGCTTTAGTAAATTCATATCAGATGGAAGTATCAGATCTGAAAATTTGCCATTTATTTGTGTCCTATTCCTGTTTGTAACAAATTGATCATTTTGATTCGCACACTGTAAACCTACCTGGCGCCTGACGCGTCCAGACGCGTTCAAAATTTGTACACCGAATGTTCAATATTTTCACGTCAGATGTTCATGCTTAGAGACGTGGTCAAAGTTTTAACGTTTGTGTTAAAAATATTAACATGTGTGTTCAGACACAGTGCACACCGGTGTTCAAATTCTGATCTATAAAAGAAGATAGTTGTTTGTCCGATTTTCTATCCTTCTAATTATTAGCAAATTTACAAAGAAATTAATTTAAAAATATGAATGTATACGCAGGTTGATGATCTTGTGAATTTTTGACTAATATTTTAGTAATTGTGAAATATTAAACTTCAAAGTTGGCATATATGTATAGTTATTGAACTTATTTTATTATTATTACTATCTTATTTCATGATCCGTTCAGTTTATTAACATTACATGTTCAATCAGTGTTCAATTCGCTCGAAATTTTGAACACCTCGCGTTAAAAAAAATATACCAGGGTACCAAATACCGGAAACAGATATCGGCTGGTGATTTAGGCGGTTAAACGAAGAATGGATACACACAAGGAAGAGAACTGAAGAAGGTACTTCTATCCCACATGAACTCGAAAGAAGTGAGTAACAAGTCAGTACTGACAGTAGGATAATCTCCATAGGTAGCTCGATGGCTTCCTTGTTATTTTCTCATGTCAGATATATATTTGTCAAATATTCATAACTGTTATATCCAAATTTTCAATATTCAACATAAAAGACGAATTAAAGAACAGGATTTAGATTAAACGTAAATAACTGTCAGCTTTGCTCTGGTGATTTCCTAAACTGATGAATAACCAATCGTGTGCAGGGCCGTAACTACATTGAGGCAAATGAGGCAAATGCCTCATGTTTTAAATTTAAAAAAAAAATAAAATAAAACAAAAGATTGTCTTCATATCAAATTGTTTTCATTGAAAGTGTCTTGCAATAGCAAGTTCTCTTCACTCTCTGATGTCGCCCTTGCATATTTTTCGTAATCCATGTTTCTATTTTACTTTTGGTTTTCAGAGTTGATGGTCTATTGTTTGTACTTCTGTGTCTCGGGTTTGTCTTATGTTCATTTATTGTCCTACTTAATGACTAGTCTGACTGTTGATTTTCATTTGTAAACGTGTCACACTGTGTAATGTTGCATGTCCAGACATTATGCGAGAAAATATTTTAAGAATATACAATGCTACTGGACACAGAAAAAAGTGGTCGTTTCTGCATGGAGAATTGAACTTGATATCAAAGAATACGAAACTGCCTTTTTATGCCCCACCTACGATAGTAGAGGGGCATTATGTTTTCAGGTCTGTGCCTCCGTTCGTCCGTGCGTCCGTCCGTTCGCTTCAGGTTAAAGTTTTTGGTCAAGGTATTTTTTGAAGAAGTTGAAGTCCAATCAACTAGAAACTTAGTACACATGTTCCCCATGATATGATCTTTCTAATTTTAATGCCAAATTATAGTTTTGACCCCAATTTCATGGTCCACTGAACATAGAAAATGTTAGTGCGAAGTTCAGGTTAAATTTTTTGGTCAAGGTAGTTTTTGATGAAGTTAAAGTTACATCAACTTGAAACTTAGTACACATGTTCCCTATGATATGATCTTTCTAATTATAATTCCAAATTATAATTTTGACCCTAATTTCACGGTCCACTGTACATAGAAAATGATAGTGCGAGTGGGGCATCCGTGTACTATGGACACATTCTTGTTTGTATATAAAACCATACCCAATTTTTCTTAGTATGGATTGCAAACTTAGGTATTTTCTGTAGGTGAGATATGCACAGAAGTGATAGATATGTATTATAAATATAGAAAATTGATTATCTTAATAAAAAAAAAAATTAAAAAAAAAATAACTGTATCATATGCCTGTGGATAAAACTAGATAGCTGACATGGTTTAAATTAAAGTAAGACCACCAATTTCCCGGTATCGAATCATTTGTTGAAAAAACATCAGTGTATTGCCATATGACATTTTACATTCAAGGGTTAAATTTGCATTAAGTCGTGTTCAGACCCTTTAACAGAAAATAAAGGAATATGAAGTACACGTGCACGGGAGATAATCGCACACAATGTCAATGTATAGAAAAAAATACAAATGATCAAGGGTCAAAGTTTTTATTCCTGTTCTTCATCTTGATAGTTGTTACGTCTTCAATAATGAAAGAATCATAAATACCGTAAAACAAGGTCAATATGGTCCCTAGTGTCGACTTGAGCAGTACTAGTATTTAACGTATATTACTGCACTCATGACTGTCACTATATTTAAATCTAGTTAAAAAAATCTCAAGTCAGCACAATACAAGACAAGAAAAGACGGACAGATCCGGGATTAATGATTATGAGAATTACGATTTTTGCTTTATCCTACATATCGGTCTTTTAATGTTTTGAATTTCCCTAAAACTTTAAAGTCTTAAATAACAATGAATCTATGTTTTGCTTTGAGACCAAAATATTGTCGAAAAAATAGTTAAAAATGATTTGCGTTTCTATGTAAGAAAGAGTCTGGGAAACGCTCAGAATGCACGATTTTGCGTTATTTTTCTCAGAGCTTTAGTTACCCTCGCCAAAATTTTTCGCCTCGCTACGCTCTGCGAATATATTTTGCCTCAGTATTAAAAGGGGCTAGTTACGGCCCTGGTGTGTCTGTTATACAGAATAAATGATGATTTTTTACATCCACGTATATTAGCTGAACATTTAAGTGTTAAGAACTCTAACATCAAGTGTTTAAAAATGAAACACAAAGGCATTAAAAACTGAACACCACACATTCAATTGATGAACACTAAGTGTTAAGAACTCTAACATCAAGTGTTCAAATATGAAACACAAAGGCATAAAAACTGAATACCACATAATCAATTGATGAACACTAAGTGTTAAGAACTCTAACATTAAGTGTTCAAAAGTGAAACACACAGGCATTAAAAACTGAACACCACGCATTCAATAGACGAACACTAGTGTAAACATTTGGAACACAATTTTTGACTTATAAAATGCATTCGTTTTTTTCTTATTTGCAGGAATCGTTAGATTGGAATGTTCTAATTAGGAACCGGTAGCCAATAATCACACAAAGGTCATTTCTGCATGCTATAAAGTGTTTGAAAAAAGAAAGATGTTCAAAAAAAAGGTATGACAATATAATTATGCATATTAATAGCTTATGTGGGTGTATCATTTCTATATCTGTATACCTAATTAGGTTAAGAAATCGACTTTTGTAATTTATAATGTCAAAACTTGCATTTCACTGCCATAGAATATCATTTGTACTCTAGTATATCGAAATTCAAGCATAACAACCATTGCATTTTTTTTATGCTTTATGAAAAACTCTCTTTTTTTAATTTTAAATTTTATTTTGCAGGATATATAGGCTCATAGAAATTGTTTGTTGTGGAGGATTTGACATTGGAAGTTGATAACAACACATAAAATGCCACCCAGTTGATAGCTTTAAGTGAAGATGCACTGAAAAGTGGAGCGTACATTGTATGTGATCGTATAAGAACTGTTGGAATTTGCAAACTATTAAACTTCCATTGTGACAAATATCTTTATCATAAACTATCTACTTATCACATTGACATTGGTTAGGATACACATGATGTAGCAACTATCTTGTCATTAGGGGTAAATCATTATTTGTGATATATTTAAGTCAGTTTAAAAACATTATGTATGTGATTTCACTGAATGTTACTTGTGATATAATAAGGTATTCTTGTGTACTTTTCTTACATATATGCTCATTTGATTATATAAAGAATTACTTGTTAAAATATGTTTTATTGTTATATTTTGCCTGATTCAATATAGTTTTTATAACAGTTTAATTAAGTTTAGTACTTATGGAAAATTATGTACGCTTGAAAATAGAACATGTTCCACATTTGAACACCATCACTTTGAACACTTATGTCAACTGTTCTGAATGTAAACGTCTGGTGTTCTGAAGCTGAACATTTTGATTTTTAAACATGTTCTGTGTGTTCAAAAAGTGTTACATGGCTGTTGAACGCGTCGACGTATTAAGATTTTGAACATTCGGACACGTTAAATCGTTGAACACTAATGTTAAGGTCTCTAACATCAAGTGTTCAAAAATGAAACACAAAGGCATTAAAAACTGAACACCACACATTCAATTGATGAACACTAGTGTAAACATTTGGAACACCATTACACGTTCAAAAAGTGTTACAAAAAAGCGTTCAAGCAGTGTTCTATTTATTAACACTTAGATTTACAGCATGGCACGTGTTTCATGTTGTTGACACAACCGAACTGAAATGTTTGAAATTCCACCAGTTTTTGTTTTAAAACATGAACATCGGTAACTTGACTAATGTTTCTTAGAGACATACGGATACAACAGAAGCCAGCTCAAGTCAAGAAATCGAAGTCACGGGTATCAAATGTTGTGTTTCGTGTACTATTGTTTGTATGCGATTGGGGGTTTACTTCTATTTTTCGGCCATGGCGTTTTCAGTTTATTTTCGATTTATGAGTTTGAATGTCCCTCTGCATGGTATTTTTCGTCTGTCTTTCACTCACATGCTTTCATTTATTGTAATAAAAAACTACAATCAAGACAAGGAGTTACACTCTCTAAAACAGTATACTAAGGTAAAGGCTGTTTCAGGCTAACTTGTCATACAGCCAATACACTGTAAACCTTTACTGAGATTCAAACTTTATTCATGAATTACACGGACATTTACAGAAGAATTTTTAGCTCACCTGGCCAAAGGAGCCAATTGAACTTTTCTCATCACTTGGCGTCAGTAGTCGTCCGTCGTTATCGTCCGTCCGTGTCGTTCGTTAACTTTACAAAAAACTTCTCCTCTGAAACAACTGGGCCAAATTTAACCAAAGTTGGTCTCAATCATCATTGGGATATCTAGTTTAATAAATCTGACGGGATAAATTTATTAACCATGTCAAGTTTCAATATTATTATCGATAGGAGTTATTGCCCTTTATAGTCAATTTTTAACAATTTTCATGAATTTTGTAAATTTTTGTAAATTTTTACAAATATTTTCCCCTGTAACTAATGGGCCAAGTTCATTATAGGTATAGATAATTTTAAGCAGCAAGAATGTTCAGTAAAGTATGATCTACAAATACACCAGCGTCACCAAAACACATTTTTGTCATGAATCCATCTGTGTCCTTTGTTTAATATGCACATAGACCAAGGTGAGCGACACAGGCTTTTTAAAGCCGCTAGTTTTTACCATCAATAGTGCGATATAAATGCTAACCCTAGTTCAGATATCAAATCAATTATCTATACTAGACTGTATAGGGCAGAACGGTCACGAAAATTGGATACATTCTATCTACTACAGTCATGTGGTAGATGGCGTTTTTCTTGACTTTTGTTTAGAGATATTTTGAGCAGCAGGATAGGTTCATTTGACATGTGTCCTTTAGAGGTCGTCTGATGTTACAGTTGTTTTATGTCCCCTATTCATAGATTGATATGGACAAAGTGTATTATGCAACGACGAAATGTTTTGAAATTAATGTCGTTGAGTAACAGTCTATTGATTTGTTCCTTATATCACTTTGTATCCATATTTTTAAGTTTAAAACACACGATGGCACCTCTTATACTCAAGTTCAAATGATGTGTGTTGTTTCTCATGGTTAATCAAATTCAAAGACTATCCAATACTATTTTTTACACCTCATTCAAGATAATTTTTGTTTTCGCAGAACTATAGGATTGATTAAAGGAAGCCCTTCTAGTTTTTTCATATTTTGTACCGTTGGAAACTTGACAGTACAGTCAAATTTAAGATATTTCACGAAGGTTGTAGCATATGCTTGTAAGATACCCTTTTAAATATTGAAATAATATGTATGCAAGCGCTTGTATATCGAATAGTCAAATATGTTAAATGGAGAACACTTCAGTAGTCTGTGTATATGAAAATAAAATATGTTTAGACTAAGCCCGAGAAACTAAGACACCTTTCCGTGTATTTGTCATTTCATAGTTATAGGACTTACACCGTTGTATTTTTCTGCACTGTTGTACATGTCACGCAGCAGCTCTGCATGATATACTTAACTCAAATTTCTATAAACTTTACACTGCTGTTAGGATAGGCCGGTGAATGCATGTTCAATATAAAAAAGAAGATGTGGTATGATTGCTAATGAGACAGCTCTCCACAAGAGACCAAAATAACACAGCAATTAAGAACTATATATAACCGTACGGCTTCAACAATGAGCAAAATTGGTTTCAGATGAGACATGTCGCCAAATGCTAATAAGGGGTTTTGACTCTTTGACGAAGAATTTGCATGCTTTTGTCGTTTATATTATCTCTATCATCCTTGCACAGTAAGTCGCCACTCTTCGGTCAACTGATCTTGATCTAAGGTAATACCTCAGATGCTCTTCATTTCACTGACTGGTAAATATGTGGAACTATGATTCACTAACGTGACTCCTTTAGAGAATCATGGGTTGTTTTACTCAGTTAGTGTAGGGGAGCAGCTGTGTCATGAGTCCCCAGTTTTACACGGTGGTATAGTGCGAGCATTGTCATTAAATGGAAGAAAATACACGTTAATGCAACTGTTACGCTGCTGTGCCCATCAAAAATGTGAACTTATGGTTTCTGATAACTTCAAAGAGGTACTGCAGTTTGAAAAATCATGTTCAAAAATAACTTCAATGGGAGAATAAAATAGAACATATATTTGATAAATAGAGGTTGGTCCAGTTTAATTGAACGGGTGGTGAAATTCTATTAAACTATTTGTACACCACTGAGCGAATAGAGATCACTCCCCCCTAAAAAAAATGAAAAAATGACCCTATATCTTATATTGATATGTCTTTTTTTGTGTTATTATAAAGTTTAAGTTTTTATACATAATCAGGTGCCGCTGTGAATAAAGAAAATACGGTGAAAATTAGTTTTATTGTTACACACTGATTATTACAACTTATTCTGTTCATTGAGGAATGAATTTGAAAAGACAAGCTTGTAAACAAAGAACTATGGTTTTTATTATTTGTTAAAACACAAGATTGGTTTATTGTTCACACTTTTAGTGAAATAATGAACTCGGTCATGTGTTTCTGTTCGATTTGAAATTTAAAAATTCTTTATCCGACTAATTGTGTAAACTATTCATGTACTAATCGGGACATTCGAATAGATAATATATAATTTCTTTCACCCCAATGTTGATAAATTCTGATTACGTAATTCTTTAGTTATTTACTTCCGAACAAAACAGTAAATTTGATAATCTTTTATCATTAGTATTATCGGAACATGATGGATATGTGCTGTAGGGGTTTTAACCAACTATTTCGTCAAATTGACCTGGAATGACATTTCACCCTAAGAAGTGATTAATGGTGTCTTTGGAACAGTAAATGAAATAACGTGTATACGTGTAGTTATTTAGGATTGCATACATTTGATTGTTGAGGAAACTAATTCTTACAATTGGGATATAACACATTCTTTTAATACTTTAGTGTAGGGACATATGTGTATTTGAAATTTACATCCTACTGGAGATTCACAGGAGATAATGTTAGATGCGCTTCTCGTTAGCGAAAGATGTCTCAAAAAACCTTTACTTCTTCTATTTTCGTAAAACTGGGTAAGAATTCAATAATTTCATATTTTTTTTTATATTTTTAAACCCTACAAATCTACAAAGATATTTAATTGAATAAGTTACCTTTTTGTCGAGCCTTCGACTTTAGTCGAAAAAGCGAGACATAGCGATCCTACATTCCGTCGTCGTCGGCGTCGTCGTCGTCGGCGGCGTCCACAAATATTCACTCTGTGGTTAAAGTTTTTGAAATTTTAATAACTTTCTTAAACTATCCTTGAATTGTACGAAACTTTGACAGAAGCTTGTTTATGATCAGGAGATAGTATCCAGAAGTAAATTTTGTAAAAATAAAATTCCATTTTTTCCGTATTTTACTTATAAATGGACTTAGTTTTTTCTGCCAGGAAACATTACATTCACTCTGTGGTTAGTTTTTAAAATTTTAATAACTTTCTTAAACTATCCTGGAAATGTACAAAACTTGGCCAGAAGCTTGTTTATGATCAGGAGATAGTATCCAGAAGTAAATTTTGTAAAAATAAAATTCCATTTTTTCCATATTTTACTTATAAATGGACTTAGTTTTTCTGCCAGGAAACATTACATTCACTCTGTGGTTAAAGTTTTTAAAATTTTAATAACTTTCTTAAACTATCCTGGAATTGTAAGAAACTTGGCCAGAAGCTTGTTTATGATCAGAAGATAGTATCCAGATGTAAATTTTGTAAAAATAAAATTCCATTTTTCCCGTATTTTACTTATAAATGGACTTAGTTTTTCTTCCAGTTAACATTACATACAGTCTGCAGTTAAAGTATTTAAAACATTTTTAAGATTCTTAAACTAGCCTGGATTTTTACCAAACTTGGACAGAAGCTTCTGACAATCAAAAGATAGTATTGAGAGGAATAATTTTATTGATTTTTTTCATCATTTTTGATGAGTGTGTGATTAACAGCAAAAGTAGGCGAGACACTGGGTTCCGCGGAACCCTTACAAATTTTTTACCTGTTGCAAAGGTAAATTACTTCGTATCATTATGACACCTTATGTGATTTTTAGGTTAAAGACATTTCAGGTCAACCAAAGATTTGCTTTTGATCTAATCTATTTACACACAAGTATCATACACAACGAAAAAAAACCTCAAAATCTAAATTCAACATATTATTAAGGATGGAAGCACAGTGGATGGAAGGCTGAAGAATGGAATATTATACGGCCTTTACCGGTATCAGAATTCTGTGGCTGGAACAGTGTTCCAGTTTTTGTTATGCCCCTCTTTTATCATCCATGAAGAAAGCTACATTTACTATTAGATAGCCTCAAAGAATTAGTCTCATGAATCTTAGGTATACCCAGAAGTTAAGGGTCAGAATTATGTGTAAATAAACCCAGCAGATAAGAAGGTGTTCACTCATCAGACAACACCAAAAGAGTGATGATGTTCAGGTTTCTTATGTATCTCTTCTATGATTCTTCATTTGACGTTTCTAATTTTTTTTATACATTCTTGCCCGCTCCCACATGTGCATTACATACTTTATTTTGCAGACCCTCACTTACTACATGTATACTCGGTGCAGACCCTCACTTACATGTATCCCGAAATTATCATAAGGGGGCCTAATTGACTGACTTAAAAAGGGGGGGCTCCCAGTCATGCCTCAGTGATTCCCTATATATAACCAACTAAATATTCCCCACAAAAAAAGTGGGGGGGGGGGGGGGGGGGGGGCATAAGTGCCCTTTGGATTCGCCTATGATAGAAAAAAAAGGTAATAATATTTGTTACACAACCACTAATACACATCCATTAAAATGAGTACTTTTCAGCTAATTTTTCTTTTTGTCAACAAAATTGACTTTTATGGCAAACTCTCTTGCAAGTTCTGGTTTTCTTTCTGAGAAACTTGTACTTACCTTGACCCTTACCTTGACAAAAGAAACTGCTTACCTAGACCCTAAGAAACTTCATGCTTACCTTGACCAAAAGAAACTTTATGCTTACTTTGACCCTTACCTTGACTCAAAGAAACTGCTTACCTAGACCCAAAGAAGTTTATGCCTACCATTGACCAAAAGAGACTTATACTTTGAAATACCTTGCAAAAAAAACATACATGTACGTGTAGTTGACAAAAAAGAGTTATGCTAACCTTGACAAAAAGAATCTTTATGCTTTAATACCCTGACCAGGAGAAAATTTATGGGTACGAATTTTTGTTGACTATTACCTTGACCAAAACAAACTATGCTTTCCTTGGCTCTTACCTTGACCCAAAGAAACTTTATGCTTACCTTGACCCTTACCTTGACAAAAAGAAACCATGCTTACCTTGACCAAAGAAAATATGATGCTTACCTTGACAAAAGAAATTTTATGCTTACCTTGACCAAAGAAAAATTATGCTTACCTTGACAAAAAGAAAGTATTCTTATCTTGACCAAAGAAACTTTATGCTTTCTTTGACTAAAAGAAACTTTATGCTTTCTTTGACTAAAAGAAACTTTATGCTCACCTAGACCAAAAGAAATTGATGCTAACCTTGACCAAATTAGGCAAATAATCTTAAATTTGAAACAGCAAACTTCCATCTAGACTTCATTACATTATGCTTTTGCTGTTATCTAAAATATATAGATGCTAGCTACAAGACTTCATTACTCTAATCCAGAACCCATAAAGTGTATCATATGCACACAATGATTGGAACAAACCCAAAACAAGAACCTAATATAACTGTATCATGTTATGGACAGGATCAGAGCCTATCACATCATGTGTCTTATATGATTATTAAAAATGTGCAACATATCTCATAATAATCAAATATGATTTATAATATATTTTGTTTCCACCTGGATCTTATTTTTAAACACTGAATATAGGTTAAGCGTGTAAATTGAAAAAATATCAGCAATAAAGTACAGTTCATATTATAGTCCTAACAAGCAACTTTGTGAGCAATACAGGTACAGGTGTACCTAATGTTCTGATTTCTGAATGCAGGTGCCCCTCATATTTATGTCAAAACTCTTATATGTCCTCTTTTTGAAAGTCCAGGAACAGAGGGGCACCTGCTTATTCAGAGAAAATGGACAGATTTGAGTTTTCTTTTCAATACTTTGACTTTATCTGATCTGATATACATACCTGTAAGTTTTAACTATGTTGTTTATATTGAGCCTCACATGGTTTAATCTCTCTCATTGTTTGACCGGTGAACTGATGTGACACAAATCTACCTTTTACAAACATATCAATATTGACATTAGTGGATTGGTCCTACTTTGACAAGATTATCTCTGTACAAAGTTGAAACTGAGTAGACATTTTATAGTTGGTCAGTGTTGATAAATACAAGTTTTATTTACTTTAACAAGTAGTGGCCACTTTAAATTCACTTATATCAAGTACTTCATAATTGATAGACTTAATATTGACAAAAACTGTAAATATATCTATATTTTCTGTACAGTCAGTCATTGTCTGGGATCATTTTGATTATATTTATGGTTTATGTATTTGTTTAGGGGCCAGCTGAAGAATGCCTCAGGGTGTGGGAGTTTCTCGCTGCATTTAAAACCCATTGGTGGCCCTTAGCTGTTGTCTGCTCTATGGTTGGCTGTTGTCCCTTTGACACATTTACCCCATTTTCATTCTCAATTTTATGTAATTTGTAATGAAAATATTATATTTAAAGTTTTTTTTTATTATGCATATCTTTTGGTCGGACTATCATCAAATTAGCTCAGGACTACAATTTTAAAGAATTATCTGCAGTTTTTTTTTCTGGTCAAAATTTTATTTTCATCGACATACTCTGCTATTATGTGCTGATGATTCAATTTAACACTGGAAAATCTCCCCATTTGGAGTGTATGAATATTCTTCTTTGATCAAAGTATTTCATTGCAAAAATATTTATTTTCCAATTTTCTGTCCCAGACTTGCACTTAGTCAAGGAGCCACAAAAGTTTCTGTTGGCTATTTATGTGGTTTTTAAGACAGAAGTCTTTATTGATAGTCTGTGGTTTGGTTTTCATGTCATTAAGTTTAGTATAATTTGTTTACAGAGCTTCTGCACATAAAGGTGAAATTTTAAATTTAAATTTCAAATTTAAATGAAATTGATTATAAATAAGAAATATGCATCTTACAATGTTCATTGGATTGAAGTCAACCGATATTGTGGAAGTGTCCCAATAAGGTTTACATATTTTGAATAGTTTAATAATATCTAATAGTAGAAAGTGTGAAATAAATAATGCATATGACTCCTCCTCCGCTTGTTATGTACATTTCATGTTTGGAATATATTTCATGACCAAAAACAAAAAAGTACAAGCCATGTCATCCTTGATTTATTCTAAATATGACCTGCCTTTAAACCTCCAAATTAGTGTTTTTTTTACCCCATATGTATGAGTTGAATTCATGTAATAAAATTACCATTTATCTTTCCTTGTTATTCTATTCCTTATATTGAACTAAAGGCTGTCAACTTCAATGTACATTTTACTAAGATGAAGCATTAACAAATCTGAAGATTTTTGCTTAAAAGTTTGCATTTGGAAATTTTGAACTTGCAGTGACATGTGAATGTTTGCTTGTGTTGACGGCCTTGCTGTGACCTTAGATGAATATCACCAACCACTGCTTTAGGCTTTTGTGCTTTAGTGCATGAAGCATTTTTGTCATGAATTAAGCTATTGCTTGTGTTCTTTTTCTTGATGGCATATCTCATTTCTATAGAGATGGTTGGGCCCTACACCTTTAGGCATGGTTCATTGACTTTGAATGTTTACCATATATATAGTGTTCATGATGCCATTTCAATTTAAACATGTGCATTTTACTATCAAAATTACAAACAGTCTAGACATACAAATGTGTGAATAGTCTATATTCATTAGATTTACATGAAGTTGATAAAATATATTGTGTAAGTACATGTATGCCATGTTGTATACATATCATTTACCAAATATGAAAATAAAATTCATTCATATTCATGAAATGACTAGATAAAACATGTAAATGTATTTCATTATTTAGAGAACAAACAAAACTGTCAGCCAATATTCTTTTAAGGTGTAGATATCCTTTGAAACCAAAGGAAAATGTAATGTGACTTCCCTGTTTATGTAGGGCTTAGTCTCTGACTTAATGTGTCAAAATACAATCTAATGGATCAAGTTCTATAGACAATTGGCCAGAGATAACTGACCAGTGGCTAGAACATTAAAACCGTGTCACTGGCTTAAGTATACTAATGTGAAAAAGTTGGAGATTAAATCTTTTTAACTACTGTTCTATATCTGAGGACCATAAAAGAAAGTGAACTTTAACATTGTTGTTTACACACACGTAATATAAAATGTCACAAGTTCTGTTATTAATACTACCTAAGCACGCCATATTATCTTTACCAAAACGGTATTTTAAAAATTTAAAATGGCTATGCATAAAAATGTCATTGATTAAGTAAATATTAAACACACCTTTAAAATACAATAGGTGACATATTTGTAATTAGAATAACAAATTAAAACTTAAAATACAACTGGCATATATAAATATAAACTAGTGTAGTTTGTTCTTTATTTAGATCATTAGCTGAAAATACTAGATATTTTGATAGTAAATATGGGTATTTCCACATTATAGTAATTTATATTTTTACTTCATTGATAAATTTATATGCTAAGTACATACTTAAAAAAAGTCTATACATTAACCATACATGTAGCTCCTTAATGGTGCCTGTGCCTGTGTTCCCCAACTAAATCTGCCTCTGTATGATAGTTAAACTGTTATCCCTAATAGCATAGATCCCATTAATAAAGATGAGTAGAAAAGGAACCATTAGCTTTATATGATTCATAGGGGTGCTTATCATGCTTATAGTATGTGAGCTCAAGAACCTATAGCATTCAATAACAAGGCTAAAATGAAAATGTTACAGGACCATCAAATTCAACCTAATTCTCACAAGTACAATCAGATCAGATATATAGATAAACATTTTGTTGTGACATAGCCCATCAATATGTCATTTTCTATCTCATTACTTCTAATCCTAATCCAAAACAGCTTTTAAATTACCAGAGTTGGAAAAAACTGAATGACTGTACAAGTCTTACAGGGATTAAATGCTACTGAGCTGAGTATTTTGATCTTGTAACAAATCTTTTCTGTTTGATAATCTTGAAATACTAAATGATTAAAATTACATTTATAGTAGTTTTTGAACAGGCGTGAAATTTTATCCTGTTTGTTGTAAATTTAAATGGTTCATTTTGACATTTTTAAGTGCTGTGACATTTTTGTTGATCTGTCCTCGGATGAGAATGTTGGCCCTGTGCCTTATGTAATAAAACACCTTTAAAGTGGAATTTCAGAGCTTGCCATTGCTATACAATATTGTTTACTAGTGAATATATTTACAGGTATACTTAGGATGTTCATCAGTAATATACACCAGTCATTTAAGTTACTGTCTATGACTTCATACAATGACACAGTTTATTGCTATCTATCATCATGATCATGTCTATTAGTAAACAATACAGTTGATTGTTTCTTTTGCACTTAAGATTCATGGTCCAAAAATATGTTTATCCTTGCGTTTCTTTTGCACTTAGGATTCATGGTCCAAAAATATGTTTATCCTTGCGTTTCTTTTGCACTTAGGATTCATGGTCCAAAAATATGTTTATCCTTGCGTTTCTTTTGCACTTAAGATTCATGGTCCAAAAATATGTTTATCCTTGCAGAAAAAACCTGAGTATTCCGACACCCTGCCTTATCCGACATTTTTTCTGGTCCCCCAGTGTGTCAGATTAAGCAAGTAACATTGTACCAATTTGGTTTTTCCTTCTTTAACAAAGAGTTCTGCCTGTGTCTGCATAGAAAGTTAAAAAAAAGGAAAATAATCTATGCAATCAAGCCTCTAAAGTCAAAACCTGATGCATGCATTAGAAATTTGAACAGAAAGGATATAGGCAGATATATATTTGACAACATTCCCCCAAAAAATCAAAATGCTATTTTTCATCAAGTCAGGTATTTGAAAGTCTTTCATGTTATAGCAAGAAAAGATAGCTTCTGGCGTTGACAAATTGTTTCTGTATTACTCTTTTATATTGATTGATAACCACCTGCACAATTGATAGATAAAATGTTTATAAAAAGTGATTATAATTTTATTTTTCATACAATGTACATTGCTATTGTAAATTAACAATCTTGCACCATAACATATTATTTTTGCCTTGTAGCAAAATTTCTACATGTTAATCTCAAGTATGCATTTTCTCGTGGTTGCCTGAGGGGAAGCTTGTTAATAATATGCAAAGTGCATGGAAATTACCATGTTCAGTTAGATAACATTAAAGTACATGTACATAGTTAAATATATACATGAGTAATAGAAAGTGTAATAAAATAGGGTCTCTAACACAATAGTTCTAGTTGGGCTTGCGTTATTTGAAGCCAAAATAATTATGTTTATTATATGACTTAAAATTTTCAGTTTTCTCATTGGCTAAAAGCATACGAAAAATCTAGATACTAGAAAATTAAAGAAGGATAAAAATTCATATAATAAAACAATAGTTGACTTGATTTCAGTTGATACAAAGATTTATCAACCCAGAGACTTGGCATCAAAAGTCAATAATTGTATAGTATCAGCAGAAAAAAATTTATAACAAATATTAATAGTCAGTTTTACTATGAACTTCATATAAAACGAGTACTGGGTGCAACAATTTATTACAAGTATCAAATAAACACAATTACACATATAACATTAGAGCAATGAATATAAAGCATGTCTTAAAAAGCAAAAAGGCATAATATAAGCTAACTGCTATAAGTAGAATATGAAAACTACTACCCCAGGATCCAAAGGAAAAGATAGAAAAAAAAAATATATATATATATATATATATATATATATATATATATATATATATATATATATATATATATATATATATATATATATATATATATATATATATATATATATATATATATATAAAAAAAAAAAAAAAAAAAAAAAAAAAAAAAAAAAAAAAAAAAAAAAATAAGAATAAAAGTATAAAATTTGTCAAAAATCTTCCTTCTTACAAGATCAATTGTAATATTACCACATTAAAAAGGTAAAGCTGCCCCAAATTTCTGATAAGCTTCAGATTTGCTAGATAGGCCCTGTTCAATGTATCTCAAATAAGCATTGCTTTTCCACATACCAATATCTTGTATGCATTCCCCTGACAAACCTGCCTGGAAGGCAAAGGTGGCTCCCCCCCCTTCGAAATGAATGTCCTGTTAACTTATCACCACAACCTACATTGGCAAGAATGTCATTTACAAATGATATAAAGTTCACATAGGATAATGATTTAATTACACTTTCACACAATAAAGGTGTCTCACCATAGACCCTAATATTTGATGGAGGCTGAGTAGGCGGTATAATGCAGAGGCTGGACAGAGAGGATGACCTGTAATCTGTGGTATCACAACATTTAGCTGTTTCTCACGGAACTGAATAGTTTTTGTTTTATGAACAGTTATAATAAATCCATCATCAATACTCCCAATCTGCTCAATCCGTAGGATAGGATTATGCTTATCCTTGAATAGAAAATTGCCGGGTCTGAGTAAACCAAAGAAACCAATTAGGCATGCCACGTATACGGACAGGTCATAAAGCCTACACAAGTTCAGTTCCTTCTTTATCATAAGTAGCATATTTGGAGTAACAGCTGTGGCTCCAACCTGTGCATCACCTATATCTCGTTTAACACCAAGCAATAAATGCTTAATATGCCAGTTATCGGTTATGGGATCCTTGAGACCATTAGCTTTATGCAGGTGCTTAACTACTGCTAAATAATTTTGGATTGTACAAAACGAAATTTCTTGTAATGAGCCAAATATGCTATATATAGAGAAAAATCATCAGTCGAGACTGGCACTGGTTGAATAGACATAGTCTCACAAAAAGAAAGGTAGCATTTTAACTGGAATCTGTACAGTCGCTTTGTGCTCTCTGCCCAACCCCTGGATCTGTACTCAGCCGCAACCCTTACGAGGGTGTCTTCCACACATCCACCTGTACATAAAAAAATTAAAAGACATATGATTTAGCAATTCATGCACTGATAAAATACCTTTAGGATTAAATGGTAACAAATCATACACTAGACTAAGTTTGTCTTTTTCATGTAATCTAGAACATGCATCTGCTAATGTATTAAATTTACCAGGTATATGAATGGCAAAACTGGAAAAATTATACACAGCTTGCATATAAAACAAGAATCTTATGTAAACCATCACAACTGGATTCCTACTAGTCATTTTATTTATAACACTTTTTGCTGTGACATTGTCAGTATAAATAATAACTCTCTTGTTTTCCAAAAATGACAAAAATTGCTTTGAATTTTGCCATCCAAAAAATAAGGCCTGGACGCAGCCATGCTACATTTAACAATTGAACAACAACCCAAAGCTGGAATGGACCCGACTCGATCTCCGTAAAAGCGAATTTACCCAAAAATTCTACTATACTAAAAAATAGTACTAATAGAGCTTGGTGATGTGTTTCCACATAATACATAATTTTAACATTTATATCTAAATTTCAGCATTTTTCCTCAGCAATAATTAGTATCCATGTCTTATGATTGCATTTAAAAATCACTACCTATTTCTAGCTGATTGTATTATTTTTTTTGATTTCCCAAACTTGAATTTAAAACCCATTGTATTTATTGTGATTTTTATTTGTAGGACAGACACAG
The DNA here is from genome assembly GCF_965363235.1 of Mytilus galloprovincialis. Lineage (NCBI taxonomy): Eukaryota > Metazoa > Mollusca > Bivalvia > Mytilida > Mytilidae > Mytilus > Mytilus galloprovincialis. Next base: position 53,439,982 of record NC_134851.1, read on the forward strand.
CAGAATGAAGAACATCTTGTAAAAACAGGTTCAGTATACAACTATTATTTGTTTTGTATTATTACTTGTTAGACTGTACATTAAATCTCTACATTTATAAGCATCATATATATATGGAAAGACTATCAATCATTTAGTATCACCCTCCATTATGGGTGTTCTCTGTAAGAACCATCAATTGTTTCTTGCTCAACTGTTATTATAAGAAAAGAACATGGTATGATTGCGCATGACACTAACCTCCTACAGAGACCAAATGACTACTGTATGCCACATATTGGTCTTCAACAATGACTAAAATCAATACTGCATAGAAAAGGTCTGTCATTGCAAATGCAATGCGATTCAAACAACAAAACTAACTGCCTGATTTATGTACTATACAAAAAAAGGAAAAACAAATATGTTATACAAATACAAACCACTGAAAATACAGGCTCCCGACTTGGGACAGGCATATACAGAATATGGCGATATTAAACATGTTTGCCAGCGCAAACCTTCTCCCTAACCTGAGACAGTAGTGTAACAGTACAACAAAAGATCAAACTACGAAAATCAGTTGAAAAGGACTTAACTCGTTGATTTGATAAAAAAAAAACAGGAAAATAACTAACAAAAACAAAGACTGAATAACAGCTTATAAAAACATCTTAGACTACAATATCAATCAGTACTTATCCAGCATCCAATAGATTTAGTAGTAATATCATTAACAGTCAGAGAAAAACAGGACCTTATGCACTGCTGTAATGCTGTTTACTAATTAAAATTATCATATAATTACTTAAATTTAAGGAGATTTCTACATTATAATTTGCTGATTTTATTCTTGCAGCAAGCTTTGATAACTAACCATTATTAACATGTATGCCTGCTTAATTAAACAAATGTTTATATAAAAAGAAAAGAACCAAAAAGATGCCATTATCAAGCATACAGTCAAACCTAAAATGTAGTAACTTGATTTAACATTTTGATAAATGTTTTATATTTTTCAGTTGAACTTGATTTTGATCCAGTCACAAAGTAAGTACTTGTCTTGATAGTTTTTTTTTTTTTTAGAAAAATCTTTAAGATCTCATTGATGACAAATTCTGTCAAATAGTGTTCTTAAAGCATTCTGATATTTACACATTTTGAAAGTCTCTCCAAAGCTTAAACAATGGAATCTGTATAAATGTTTTTTTTTGCTGAAATCACAAGGATAGATATGCCTAAAATGTACCTTATTCTTATAACACATAAAGTAATAAGAAACCTCAAATCAAAAAAATAATGCATATGTTTTTTTTATAACTCAATGGATAGTTTTCATTATAAAACTTGTGTACATATACTTTTTTCTGAAGAAAATTCTTTAATTTATTCATATTTAGAAGAAGTTTACTTTATTTTAATTGCTTCCTTCCAGCAAGCAATTCCCCGACATATTTTCCGTATGCAAAGTGACCTCAGTGTGACCAATCTCGTAAAAATCCGCTGATCACAATGCGCATGGATGTCCTTAAAATAGACTATTATCTGAATTTACATGTTAAACACGTGCTTAATTTCCATCCCTTTTTGTTGATTATTTGTCGATTGTTGACAAACAGGTGACAATCGTTAAACTTCGGCTTCAAAACACGAACTTTAATTACCTGCCATATTTTGACAACAACACTGACCGATTGGAAAAAAAATCACAATTATACGAAATTTACACAAAAAAAATGATAAATTCGTGCACAGAAGACTAAGTTTATGATGTTTGTATGCATTGGTTCAAGAATTGGAAGAACTTTATTTTTCACCGGTTACTCGTTTATTATGACTTTAATTGAGAAATATAAATGAATGCCAAATCAAATTTTAATATTGCAAATCAGCAATTAAGCAAAATAAGAATTTTTAATTTGTATACAAAGCATTTAAAAATACTACGGCTAAATTGTTTTAGAACTATTACAAAAGATAGAAAGTCCAGCAGAGAATCAAAGAAAACAGAAATCCCACCAGAGTTTATCATCAAACCCAGAAGACAGTTTGTTAATGAAGATCAAAGTGCAAAGTTCAAAGCATCACATGACGGGTCATCATCCACTGTTCTTACTTGGAGTAAAGATGGAACAGTTTTACATTCCAGTAGGAAAAATAAGGTACTCATTTATATATAGCAACAGAAAAGCAATGAAAACAACACTTTATAGATATCATGGGTCTGAGATGCTTTTCTGGATTTACTTCAGGAATGATCAAAGCAAATATTTGCAGTAGCTAACCAAGGATGTGTAAGAACCAAAGCATTTGATGAGTTAAATAATTAAAAAGGAAATAAAAGAATAATCAAATCCATCTTTGTCATAGAGAATTGAAATCTTAGTTTCTCAATAATTCAAATTTTTTAAAACAGATCTGATTGTCCTTTGTTTTATTTTGATGATTTTAAGAAGGCTGTCTTTCTGAAAGACAATTAATTGAAATCATCTTGCCTACGGTTATAATGGTACAACCAAACCTCAAGTCAAGCAATACATTATTATTTTGCAGATTTACACAGATGGAGTTCTGCATATTTTGGAAGTGAAAAAGGTTTCAGCAGAAGATGGAGGCATTTATACCTGTACAATTTGTAATTCTGCAGGTACAGCTGAAACCACTGCAGAATTAGAGGTTTATAGTGAATACAGTAAGTATATATCTGAAGAACATATGTATGAAATAAAAACCTTTTATGGTGTGCTAGTGACCTAGTAAGATATATATTGGGTCAGTAAATTCTATCTGTGGTGAGTGGTGGTATGTAGACTAGCCTATCAAAGTGATTAAGTCTTCAATATTGAGTATAAAGAACCTACTTCCATTTGTCTCTACAAAAACAAATGCCAACAGAAACAGCTTTCAATTGTTAGCTTTAAATTTGTTTATAAATTTATGTCAATCTTTCAATCAATTTCTTTGTATGTTGAACTTTTAGATTTCTTTTTTTTTTAAAGGAGAAGTAACTCATTACCCCATATTTTTTAGCAAACCCATTATCAAATATATATAGTCCCCTCTTGTAGTCTTTTAACCAATCATATCCCCATCTATTGGAGGTCAGATAAGTACTGTAAATTAACTTATTTTCGCGAGCGAATAAATAAATCTTTATTAATCTACATCAAGTAAATAAGAAAATTGAGAATTTTAAAAGCCTCAAAATGGACTTGAACTTGGTATAACGCAAATAAAGTATCCACGAAAATAAGTTGGTTTATAATATATATTTGTATCCTGAATAACTCTTTGATATGCAATGTTTTATTTCTGTGCATATGACTGTTCATTAATCTAAGGTTTTTTATTTTTATAGGCAAACCACAAAAATCACAGAAAAAAGTCTATGCTGCACCTTCTGTAGACATCCCACTCCAAGACATCACAGTTCTTCCTGGAGACAAAAACATTGTATTGGAGTGTAAATTTTCTAGTAAGTCTTTGTTATATGATTGTATGGTTTCAAATGTGTATAAGAATACATATTATGGAGATCTGATGAAGACATTAAAACCATATAGATGTTGATGTTAATTAAAATACAGAGGTTTTCTATATAGAGGTGGAATAAACATGAAAATTCATATCATTACTCTTACACTTGAATCATGTTTCTAGTTCTTCCTTTGATTGTGAATAATCTGCAAGCATAGGGAATACTTATACTCTGGATTTGTTTTTTCCTCATGCAATATTGTTATGACAGATTGGGGAAAATTGCTTTTTCATGGGTTCAAAAAAACACTCTCAATTTCAAAGAAATCATGAAAAAATTGTACAAAATGTGCATCTTGAATGATACTGAATTCACTGTAGATGGAACATATTGCACTATGCTACCAATAAAGAAAAACATGTATAATATAAAAATAAGAATGATTGCCAATTAGACAACTCTCAACAACAGACCAAATGACATTGAAATTAACAACTACAGGTCATTGTACAACCTTCAACAAAGTCCATACCGCATAGCCAGCTATAAGAAGCCGGGAAATGACAAATGTAAAAATATTCAAAAAAGAAAACTTTAAAAATGTATTTATAGAAAAAATATTACTTTCACATAACAATAGGGTTGAACTTGGTTTATAATAAACCATTTGAATGTGATTATCCTGTATCATTTTTTTCTGTTTGTTTTCCCTAGATGCAGTAGATTCTATAGTATGCTGGTATAAGAATGGTCAACCATTGCATAAATCACTTTTTACGAGGCAGATATTTGATGGCAAGCTATCTAAACTTATATTAACAACAATAACAGACAGTCACAGTGGATTATATGAATGTGCTGCTGCTAACACTGGAGGAGAAGTTAGAAGTTGTTGTAGAGTAGCTGTCATGGGTAGGTGTATTAATGTGTATTGACAGGGGCAGATCCAGCCGTTTTTAAAAGGTTGGATTCCTAACCCAGGATAAAGGGAGGGTTCCAACTATATGGCCCTTTCAAATGCATTGATCGTCCAAAAAAAAGGGGGGTCCACTGGAACCTCCCTCTGGATCCACCACTAATTGCTACTTAGTCTTTAGATTTTTATGTTTTGTTTTGTCTACTGTTGTTTTTTTTCAGACTTTTTTTTTTTACCAAGGCATTATCTGCATCTTTCAGACTTATGAGTTTAAGTATCCTTTCAGCTTCCTTCTATGGATGTAAAGATAATGTTGTTTACTGAAGTGTAGATTGCAGCATTGATGTTTTTTTTGGACATTTTAAACTCAATGATTTCAATTTTATATACAATGACAAAAGATAGTGTTGCTTATTAATAAGTTCATTTCACAGTCTAACTTGACATAACATCAGAATCCAAAGAACTATACATCTATATACCTTTGCATAAGTCAACCTTGAAAATTTATTTGTTCAGTTGAATTTCTGTTTGATTTGTAAAAGTTGAGAGGTTTGTCATCTGTCATTCTGTAATTTGGTGTCTGAACAATAACTTAAGTTTAAATAAATAGATCTCAATGAAATTTTACTAGAGGGTTCAATACCACAAAAGATTGGGATTGATTTTGGGGACTATGGTACCAACAGTTTAGGAATTAGGGACAATTAAAAGCGGCCAAAAACAAGCATTTTTGAAGTTTCCTTACAGTAACTTGTGTGTTAGTGTATGGATCTTTATGACATTGTACCACAAGGTTCCATATCACAACAGGAATTCTGGGATTGAGTTTGGGGGTAATTGTGCCAAACATGCAGGAATCAGCAACATAAAAGGGAACAAAAACACGCATTTTTAGAGTTTCCAGACAAAAACTTTTGTGTAAGTGTATGATTCTCTCTAAAAGTGTACTATAAGGTGCCATACTACAAAGGGAAGGCTGGGATTGAGTTTGGTGATATTTCTCAGAAGGGGGGTCCCAATTTTTGGAAGGGGTTAATATTATTTTCTTCAAAATTTTAAATATTTCAATTTCCAGAAGAAATCTTCAAATGCACAGTATTGCGCAATACATTTTTAAGGTCTTTGACCACATGAATTTCATGTCAGAAAACAATTTTATTTTTAAAATTTGATCACAATCCAAATTCAGATAAAATTATAAAGCTTCACTATTGTGTCCAAATTTGCCCAAACTGTTCAAGGGTCAGTCAAACTCTGCAGTCTTATCAGGCTGCTCTCAGCAAAGTATTATTTTCTGAAGGAGTAAACAATTTTTTTATACGAATTTTAATTTTTTGGTCGTATATTGCTATCACGTTGGCGTCGTCGTCGTCTGCGTCGTCGTCGTCGTCCGAATACTTTTAGTTTTCGCACTCTAACTTTAGTAAAAGTGAATAGAAATCAATGAAATTTTAACACAAGGTTTATGACCACAAAAGGAAGGTTGGGATTGATTTTGGGAGTTTTGGTCCCAACAGTTTAGGAATTAAGGGCCAAAAAAGGGCCCAAATAAGCATTATTCTTGGTTTTCGCACAATAACTTTAGTATAAGTAAATAGAAATCAATGAAATTTTAACACAAGGTTTATGACCACAACAGTTTATGAATTAGGGGCCAAAAAGGGGCCCAAATAAGCATTATTTTTTGTTTTTGCACCATAACTTTAGTATAAGTAAATAGAAATCTATGAAATTTAAACACAAGGTTTATGACCATAAAAGGAAGGTTGGGTTTGTTTTTGGGAGTTTTGGTCCTAACAGTTTAGGAATAAGGGGCCCAAAGGGTCCAAAATTGAACTTTGTGTGATTTCATCAAAAATTGAATAATTGGGGTTCTTTGATATGCCGAATCTAACTATGTATGTAGATTCTTAATTTTTGGTCCTGTTTTCAAATTGGTCTACATTAAGGTCCAAAGGGTCCAAAATTAAACTTAGTTTGATTTTAACAAAAATTGAATCCTTGGGGTTCTTTGATATGCTGAATTTAGAAATGTACTTAGATTTTTAATTATTGGCCTAGTTTTCAAGTTGGTCCAAATGGGGGTCCAACTTAATTAAAAATCATCTTTAACATGAAGTATTAAAGCCTATATTTTCTAACGATATTTGTAAATTGATTACCATGACTTTAATAATTACAGCAAAATGCGTTGAGTTAAAACACATTAAAACACATTATTAATGTTCAACTATTCAAAAATTTTAGATTTAAAAAGTTTGAAGAAGAAATCTTTAATTGATTTGTAAAATCTTGACATTTGTTTTGTGTAAAAAAAACCCATGTAATGTCAAAAATTTGATCACAATCCAAATTCAGAGCTGTATCAGGCTTGAATGTTTTGTCCATACTTGCCCCAACTGTTCAGGGTTCGACCTCTGCGGTCGTATAAAGCTGTGCCCTGCGGAGCACCTGGTCTGTTTTTTGTGTGTGGCTAAAATGGCAAAAGCATCCAATGACATTTATTGATTTAATTGAAAAGAGTGAAAACTTTTGTCAGCTAAAGGTTTCATTTAGGTTTGACATATAAAAAATATTTATTGTAACAAAAGTTATAATTTGGAATTTTTTGTCAACAGTTTGTAAAGTTGTAATAAACAATAGTGACTTCCAGTACCAATGACACAATTTATTTCTTTTGTTTGTTAATCAATGGACCATTTACATTAGAGAAAAATAAGTAACATTTAGTGTGTAAAGTAGGGTAAAATAAAATTGAGAATGGTTTTAAATATCTTGACTATAAGATTGATTTATGTCGTTACAATGTGACCTAACTTGTCCTATATAGAGAGGCTTTAAAACATCTACGAACAATAAATCATAGATTAGTAAGAGATAGGAATAAGTAATAAATGTATTATAATGAAAATTTAAAATGCTTCTAAGTAAACAACTCAAGAAAAACTCAAGGAATAAGATAGCAATAACTGATTTAAAAATAAGACTGTTTAAGCATTTAATGAATTTTTATTTAGCATAATATTAGTTCAATGTTTTAGACCCATTCATATGTCAGTCTACCATCTCTTTGAATGTCATCATTTTATACATCTTTATTTTTATAATACCCTTCAAATTTGAATGAAGATTTACTCTTTTAATAATTTAGATTTAATGAAATATCACAAAAAACAAAGCTTGAAAAATGTTTGAGTGGGAAAGGAAAGAACTTGAACAAGCGCTTTTACATGTATATTTTGTTTATATTGGGCACAAATTTAGATTATTATAACCCTTATATTGTGTGTAGAACCATTACTGAGTATATGTTTTGCCCTATTTTGGAATCTGTGTCATCTTAACCTTTTTATTTTTCCCTTGCTTCTGTATAATTTTTCAGAAGCTTGATGATAAAATTTATGAATTGAATGCTGGTCGTTATTGACACTGACTTGACCTTTTTTTACAACTTGCTAGCCTTGAAAGAAAGAAACTATAAATAAAATGTCTACCCATGTTTCTAAAATTATCATAGATCACGCCCTGGATTCAACAAATCTGTGGCTGGAGTAATTATTTACCTCTGTTGAAGCTGGTACATGTACTAGGTCCTCACTTTTTATAGTGTTAGAACTATGATCAGGAGGGAAGTTAGAGTGACATTCTTTAAAATTTAATCAAAATTTCTGCTTTGAAAACTGGTCCTACATAATCACTTGTTAAATGAAATGTTTAATATCATTTAAAGATGTCTTGTCAAAACTTTTGACAACACTATGTAAAAATGTTTTATTTAGTCATATTAAATTAACTCACCAAAATTCGATTAAATCTGTGAAAAATTTATTTAACTTTATATCCTTTGAACAAACTTTGAAGTTTAAGTAATAAAGACACTCTATTTATAAAGTCTCCTCTCAGATTCTAAATTCTTATTTAAAACATATAAATGACACGATCACAGTTTAAATTTCATAATTTAAAATAGAAAGGACAGATATGAAAATTAGAAGTGTATGATGAATTGCCGCTACATTTGAGTGGTTTTTATATTTTTATCAGAATGTAGATGTTTAATAAAATATCTTGTCAATAGGCCGAACAACTTTGGATAACTTAAGGAACACGTAACTACAGGTATTTTGTTGATTTATCACCATTTGATGACACCTAATTGAAGTTTTTTCGTTGACACCCCGATGTTTGTTATATTCCATTCTGGATGGATGTATATCGACTTGTGTTCAATGTTTGAAAGATTCTACTATTGATTCATGTGGACTTTACTTATGTGATAGACAAACGACTTAGAATTGCATAAAAATACATTTGTTGACATTTTACGATACACCCTTGAAGTCACGAAAAAGTAAACACAGGATATTTGGAGATAACAGGGGGACAGTTTGTAAACATTTTGTGTAGTGTCCCAATTCTTTTATAAGGACAAAATGGAAGGAAACATTGCTACATTAAACAATGGTATGTACTAATGGATTGCTGAATTTCTTTGTAAAAGGTGGGTTAAGGTTATGGTACAGGATAAAAAATCAGGAATTTTCAATGTCTCCTCCTCATGAGTAATTGACTGATTCAGCTGTTATAAAATTTTCTACAGTCTGTTGATATCTTTTTTGAAAGATGGGTTAAGGCTTATGATACTGTATAAAAAAAGTTTTAGAAATAAAATTGAGAATGCCATGGAAACATGGGAAATGGGGAATGTGTCAAAGTGACAATAACCTGAATGCCTTCCTCATGAGTAATTGACTTTTTTAGTTGCAATAAAATTTCTACACTCTGCTGATTATTTCATTTTATTCTTTTATAATTTTAAACTTCTCTTCATTTGTTTTTTTATAAACTTGATAAGTTTATAAAATAAAATCTGTAAGTCATAAATTTTCATTTAGTTGGAAATGAAAGAGTATTGCCTCAAAAAGTGATAAAATCCATTTCATTAACTTTAAACATGTTAAATGCATTGATTGATAGAAAAAAACGTAAGTTCATAAAAATAAATTTATAGTCATAAATTTTCATTTAGATAGAAATAAAAGTGAAATGCCTCAAAAAGTATTTAAATTTACTTTATTTACTGTATTAAAATGCATTGATTAACTTGAAAAGAAACATATTGGATGTTATCCTTAATGCACAACATTACACATAGTATAAACTGATTAAACTTACAGGATTATGTCTTATAGTTTAATGGATTAACTCCCTTTGTTATTCAATGACTAAATGATTAATTGAGAAACATAGCTTTGCCAATTGTTGTTTATAATATGTGATATTTACATGGTTCCGTAATAATGTGTCAATCAACTCTAAAAGTTATACTGGGGTTTGATGGGAATATGTAGTTTTCATAATGGAACGGGAACCAAATTGTCGCCAAAATTTATATAGTGCTTGACTTCCACAAAAATGAGAAGATATGAAATAATTTTCTTCAAAATACTGCAGAAAGATACATGTACATGCAAAAAAGTGTCCAATTTAATAGCCTTCTAAAAGTTTATTTGGTAATGAAAAAGCGTCATATTTGACCAACTTCAATCAGACAGCTAGATAATAGTTTCTTCACTCTCAGAATATCTTTATTGGATTGTGATTTAAAAAACATGCTACTTTATATCTTTGTTTAACTTGATACATGGTGATATACAATATTTGGCGTAGACTTGATTTATAAGTAGCATATATATGTGTAGATAACAATGGAATGATTCTACTTAGTCAGTAATATTATAGTCTGGAATAACTCTGTGATAATGTTTACATCCAAACTGTACTTTGGGGTACAGACTCCAAGAACGTATACACATTGGATGTTTGTTTGTAAGTACATGTACTTTAAAGGCTGTATAATGGACTTTGTGTGTTCTTAGATGTTTGAATGTAGGTACTTTAAAGGGTCAAAGTTAACTTTTTTGTTTCAAAGGATAAACACATATGGCTTTTTGTAAAAAAATTGAAATATCTGCATTACAAAATTATGCTCTTCATTTGTGTAACAGTTATGTGAAATTGATTCATATTATCAAAATTTCATGATTTTGAGGAAAAAAAAGTCTTTTTGGTGCATTTTAATCTAATTTGATAAAAAAAAATCTTTTTCATAAAAATTGGTACAAATAATCTTCATACAATATCAAGCTAAATGTCCTTTTAAATGTTTGCATTTTTTTAGCAAATTATTAAAATTGCTTGAAAAATGCATTTTTTCCTAATGTGTTGCTGTTTGAGGCCACAGAATTCAAAGTCATTACCTCCCCTGTAACTGTATTTGGTGTTTACAACTTATCCCCTGTGTTTAATGTTTGTATATGACATAATTTTGGATTGATTTTACTTATTTGTTTCTCGGTTGTTTGTGGTTATTGTACTAAAGTTTTTCATTCTGTTGAAGTTTACTTACCAAACAACTGCTATAAATCAATAGTCCCCTCTTTATGTGGAATATTTTCTTCAAATCTTTTGTTTATTGTTAATAACAATTTTTCAATGTTCTTCTTGTAAAAAGTTGGACTAGGCAAGGACGTATATTATGTTAGTTATACGTCCTTGGACTAGGTAAACAAAAATTATGTAAGATGAAGAAAAATTTCATTTGCCAGAATGGAACTTATTTAAGCTTTCACTGAATCCCATATAATTTTGATACGGGTGGTTAAAGTATACTTTGAATATGTGTCCAGAGTTATGGAACTTGATTTTAGAAATATGGTCATTTAAATTTTTGTATTCATAAATTCAAATTAAGATGCTGATGGAGAGTTTGGTAAACTATTTTACATAGATCCCTCATTGCAGTAGAGCATCAAAGAAACATTAAATTAGTTTGGATTCCTAGACTTAATAATTCACTTTTTATCCTTTATTATAAGATTAGCAGTTCCAAAATACAGAAGTTTTTAAACATCGTAAAAACACAATTTTCTTACAAAAGTAATCTGTATAAATATATTGCTTTGATGATAATGAATGAATTTTTCTTTTTAGTGAATTGAAAACATTTTCTTCTTTCTCATCATCTGTTTTTAGCTCACCTGGCCCGAAGGGCCAAGTGAGCTTTTCTCATCACTTGGCGTCCGGCGTCCGTCGTCCGTCGTCTGTCGTCCGTCGTCCGTCGTCGTCTGGCGTCGTTAACTTTTACAAAAATCTTCTCCTCTGAAACTACTGGGCCAAATTTAACCAAACTTGGCCACAATCATCATTGGGGTATCTTGTTTAAAAAATGTGTTCGGTTACCCGGCCAACCAACCAAGATGGCCGCCATGGCTAAAAATAGAACATAGGGGTAAAATGCAGTTTTTGGCTTATAACTCTGAAACCAAACCATTTAGAGCAAATCTGACATGGGGGTTAAATTGTTTATTAAGTCAAGATCTATCTGCCCTGAAATTTTCAGACGAATCGGACAACCGGTTGTTGGGTTGCTGCCCCTGAATTGGCAATTTTAAGGAAATTTTGCCGTTATATGGTTATTATCTTGAATATTATTATAGATAGAGATAAACTGTAAACAGCAATAATGTTCAGCAAAGTAAAATCTACAAATAAGTCAACATGACCGAAATGGTCAGTTGACCCATATAGGAGTTATTGCCCTTTATAGTCAATTTTTAACCATTTTTCGTAAATCTTAGTAATCTTTTACAAAAATCTTCTCCTCTGAAACTACTAGGCAAAATTTATCCAAACTTGGCCACAATTATCTTTGGGGTATCTAGTTTAAAAAATGTGTCCTGTGACCCGGCCAACCAACCAAGATGGCCGCCACGGCTAAAAATAGAACATAGGGGTAAAATGCAGTTTTTGGCTTATAACTTAAAAACCAAAGCATTTAGAGCAAATCTGACAATTGGTAAAATTGTTTATCAGGTCAAGATCTATTTACCCTGAAATTTTCAGATGAATCTGACAACCTGTTGTTGGGTTGCTGCCCCTGAATTGGTAATTTTAAGGAAATTTTACTGTTTTTGGTTATTATCTTGAAAATTATTATAGATAGAAATAAACTGTAAACAGCAATAATGTTCAGCAAAGTAAGATTTACAAATAAGTCAACATGACCGAAATGGTCAGTTGACCAATATAGGAGTTATTGCCCTTTATAGTCAATTTTTAACCATTTTTCGTAAATCTTAGTAATCTTTTACAAAAATCTTCTCCTCTGAAACTACTGGGCCAAATTAATCCAAACTTATCCACAATCATCTTTTGGTTATCTAGTTTAAAAAATGTGTCTGATGACCCGGCCATCCAACCAAGATGGCCGCCATGGCTAAAAATAGAACATAGGGGAAAAATGCAGTTTTTGGCTTATAACTCAAAAACCAAAGCCTTTAGAGCAAATCTGACACGGGGGTCAAATTGTTTATCAGGTCAAGATCTATCTGCCCTGAAATTTTCAGATAAATCGGACAACCCGTTGTTGGGTTGCTGCCCCTGAATTGGTAATTTTAAGGAAATTTTACTGTTTTTGGTTATTATCTTGAAAATTATTATAGATAGAAATAAACTGTAAACAGCAATAATGTTCAGCAAAGTAAGATTTACAAATAAGTCAACATGACCGAAATGGTCAGTTGACCCATATAGGAGTTATTGCCCTTTATAGTCAATTTTTAACCATTTTTCGTAAATCTTAGTAATCTTTTACAAAAATCTTCTCCTCTGAAACTGATGGGCCAAATTAATCCAAACTTATCCACAATCATCTTTGGGGTATCTAGTTTAAAAAATGTGTCCGATGACCTGGCCATCCAACCAAGATGGCCGCCATGGCTAAAAATAGAACATAGGGGTAAAATGCAGTTTTTGGCTTATAACTCAAAAACCAAAGCGTTTAGAGCAAATCTGACAGGGGTTAATTTGTTTATCAGGTCAAGATCTATCTGCCCCGAAATTTTCAAATGAATCGGACAACCCGTTGTTGGGTTGCTGCCCCTGAATTGGTAATTTTAAGGAAATTTTGCTGTTTTTGGTTATTGTCTTGAATATTATTATAGATAGAGATAAACTGTAAACAGCAATAATGTTCAGCAAAGTAAGATTTACAAATAAGTCAACATGACCGAAATGGTCAATTGACCTGCTAAGGAGTTATTGTCCTTTATAGTCAATTTTCAACAATTTTTACTAAAATTTTCCACTGAAACTACTGGGCCAAGTTCATTATAGATAGAGATAATTGTAAGCTGCAAGGATGTTCAGTAAAGTAAGATGTACAAACACATCACCATCACCAAAATACAATTTTGTCATGAATCCATCTGCTTCCTTTGTTTAATAGTCACATAGACCAAGGTGAGCGACACAGGCTCTTTAGAGCCTCTAGTTTTTTTATAGAAACATTGCCGACTGAATTTTTAACTGAAGAGTATATTTGACATGAGTTTGTGGTTATTTGAATACCTTCCAGAATAATTTATTTAAATCTATCTATTAAGTATCCCTATATAATAGGCGTATTGTTATGGTCAAATAATGATCACCTTTTCCTGTTAAGATATTCAATGATTAGTCAAAATCACTCAGGTGTTTTAGTGATGCTATGATTCAGGCTAAACTTTCTGGTGGCTTATTTTTTATAGGAACTAATTACTTTTGTTTTAAGGTAAGAACGAATTATTCATGTTTAATTTTGATAAAATACCTATTTTTCATTATCAGATATAATTTTATGGATCTACAAAAATATTTTTAGCTGCTTCAAAGATTCACATAGTCAATCTATATAAATCCTTGACTGCTTTAATGAGAAGAAGGTATTGATCACTGTTTAATCTGTAGATTAAAACACATTATAAAATTTACATATTCAAGCAGTACCAGTTTTCTTTGACTTAATGGTTATTAAAACTGAAAATTATTATGTTCCCAGTTTGAGAAACATGAACAAGTCCTACTATAGATGAACAGATTTGGTTCTATGAACATGTTCAATATCATAAAATTCTTTTGAACCTAACAAGGACAGTCAGTCACTAGTAGTTCTGGGGAGACCCTTGATTTAACTTCCTGGTTTCATTGGTCATCTTAGGCTCTATTTAAATAATGAATGGATTTTATTGAGATATTTACAGTATTTTGACAGATAGAGTAAGTTCAGCACCTATTAATTTTGAAAATACATGTATATTATACTTTGACCTATAAAGGTTTACTTTTACAAATTGTGACTTGGATGGAGAGTTGTCTCTTTGGTACACATACAACATCTTCTTATATGTGTATAATTTGAAAAAAAATATTTCTGGTATGAATATTTATTTAGATTATATACTAGCTGCCAAAGGACATTGACCAAACAAGTCTTCTAAAATATCATTTAATGTAATACTTTCAACTATTTTTCCTTAAACATTTTCGAATAATTCAATTATCAAATGTTTCAAATTTTCCCTTGTGACAAACCATTATTTTTATTTTAAAGGAAATCAAATTTTTAACAACATTTTTGATTGAAATTTCCTTATAATTTAGTATTGAATAGGAGTTATTGACTTCATGAGGTGAAATGGGTACAGAAAGTCACCACAGCTATTAAAATTGTGTGCAATAAAAACTAATAATGTAATTGAATATATTGAATGGAAACGATATTGATATCATACAAATTATAATGAACAGTGACTGTATTATATTTATCAGGTGATTGTAGGGGGAACAGACTTTAAACTTGTTTATCCCTTTTCACAGTCCCTGTATTTGTCTGGAATTGAGAATGATGGAAAGAATTTGAAAAAAAAAACTACTGGGCATTTTTACATATTCCAGATATGACAATAGCAGTTAAAAGAAAGTTGAAGACACTGGTTAGCTGTCTAAGGGTCGTTGTTAGGTCATTTAAAATTCATCTTTAAGTTCAGAATGACTTAGTAAAAATCTTTATGTTTTTTTTTGTGTGTTTTGTCAAATGTTGTAGTTGGAAGTATTATGACAATTTTAAAGAGTTGAACAAACATTTGTATTCTTCAAGAAATGAAAGTTAAACACCATAGGAGAAGAAAAAATCTAAACAATTAAGGAATTTCAAGCACAAGATATGTACTATATATAGTTTCAGTCTAGTACATGCATATTTTACAGCCATGAGCACTATTCTATTCAACATGAAGTTTGTAACCCTTTCACTTCTTGATACAATAATTTTTACCAAGGACCTGGGTATAAGAATATATTACTGCAAAGGCGTAGCCTAATTTGTAGTTACAGCTTTAATATATAGCTATATTTTGTAAGTTTCTTGAGATTTCAGTGACCCGAATTTCATATAAATAGAGAATTAGTTAAGGTTGAGTAAGCATTCAATTATAGGTATTGTGGTTTGTTATCCTTTTGTGAAATAGTTTTCATAACTAATTCATGTTGTTTTGTTAGCATGGTTGATGTATAAGTATACATGTTATGTTATATGAAGGAGAAACTGAACAAAAAAAAAGCCCCTCAAACTGGATTAGAATATGGAAAAAATGATGGGAAATTATTATATATAAATTATACTGTAATTATTTTTCTTCTCTTCAATATGTCGTACTGAAGATTAATTTATTTTCGGGAATATTAATTTTTGTGAATTAATAAAATCTGTATTTTGCTGGATATTTGATGATGGGGTTTAACCAAAGTATGCAATTAGAAGCATAAAGAAACTGCTTTTTGTTGAAATTTTGAGTTTGTAGATTTCTAGTACAGATCGACAAAATTCACGAAAATTGGTATCTGACAAAAAATAATGGATCCACAATATATAACTTGTAAAAAAGTGACTTTGCTCATTGTTGAAGGCTGTACAGTGACCTATAGTTGTTTATTTCTGTGTCATTTGGTCTCTTGTGGAGAGATGGTTTATTAGCAATCATTACCACATCTTCTTTTTTATATTGACAACACCTGCATTTGTAGTCCTTATAATATATTTATAAAACTGTCAAGATGAGTAACAACAAACATGGTAAAAGCACCATTCCTTTTTATTCCCTTGAATTTCTTGGGGTCAGTGTCTGAAAAATAAGAGAAAATACCAAGGGGTCAATGAAAAGCTTAATCCTCAAGACTAGAACAAAGATTTTAACAACTATAGGGCAATGCACAACCTTCAAAAATGAGCAACCCCCATTGGTTAGAGGAGATATAGCAGAAAAAATAGGATAGTTCCTTAACTTCCTACACTAAATATTTAGAAAATCAGTTATATATTCAATCACTTAAAGTTATGGTAAAATCAAGAGATTATTGGATCTTTTAGCACAAGTATTTTGGGGATATAAGCCCAAAAGGTAAAAATGAAAGATTGTAATGTTTTGTAATTTTTTTTTTCTAAAAAAATAGAGATGCTTTTAAGCTGAAAAGGTCATGATGCATTCATAGCATGCTGATCTAGTGTTCAAAATTCCTTGGATTGGATAGTTGAAAAACTGTTATTTGGACTAGGGTAAATATGTTGTATAAACACTTCAATTAAACATAGAAAAGTACAACACAAAGGTTAGTTCCCATCTCCAGTAGTGAATTTAATAGGTTGTACATAACAGTATAACAGTGCAGAAAATGTATTTGTTATTTAAATTCTATTTTTGATGTAACTCAATACAGAAATTGTGATATTAGTGACAGTAAATGATTAATATATAATAGATTTATATAAATTTTATTCAGGTTTCAAAGTGATTAAATATAGAATTCACCTTTTCAAGGTTATTCGATAAGGTACTCAAAATGCTGTAAAATGTATTGTAAATTTGGCTTTAATCTGAGAGATAGGACACAAATGATTGTTGAGTAAAACCAGGGTTGTTAAAATCTTTTGATTTATTTATTTTTGTATTTTGATAATAGGATGCCATTTAAGACACACTACTTTTTAAAAAGTTTTATGATATAGCATGCTTCTTTCACTGCATTCAAATTTGTTGATTATAATAACTTTGTAATTTTCCTTACCTATTATTCCTACTTACTTTTTTACCTGCAGTTTTCCAAAGTATGATGCTGTTACCTGAGTCAGAAACGTTTTTCGTTTTAGCAAATTTCCTCTTTTTAAACTTATAAATATTTGCAAAAAGGAACAGCACAACAAGAAGTATGTACTCTGAAAACTTAGGAAAAGCTACTGACCTGTTTGGAGTTATTGCCCCAGATATATGCAAAAGTCAGTTTTAAAAAATTAGCTGATTTTATTCAGGTTTCAAAGTGATTTTCAATTCACTGTCTGATAACATAACCTCCAGACCATACTGGCAATTTTGTCCTTGAACTTTTAGGGTAAAACTGGACTAGTGACTGTAGAGACATTAACGAAATTTAGTAAAAGAGGAGTGAGCATGTACTATTTTTCAAATAGCATTATTTTCAATGTGGATGTACATCTGTTCTTTATGCAGCATTCTGTAATAAAACTATTTTTCTTTCCTGACCATTGAGCACTAACTGACTGTTATCTGTTTGCTTACAGTTTAGTGGTAAGCAATAGTTGTCTCATTGGCAATCATACCACATCTTCTTTTTTATAATTTGTCCGTATTCAAATCAAGAAAAAAATTGCAATAAATGCATATATTTGTATGGTTGTGATTTTTGATAAAAGAGCATCAATGAATTTATTTAAATGACATTTTGCATGCACCGGATATGATAATGTGATAAGAATTTAAATGTGAGTTCAAATAAGTGCAATATTTATCCGATTACAATTTTGCAGTGACAAAAACGTAGCCCAAATTTCTGAATTTACACTAATAGTAGCTTCTACGGAGGACAAGAGAAAAGGCCCAAAATCTTGATATCCTCTAGACATTGAAAAAATGTTGGTTAGCTTAAAATATTTTTGTTGAATTATTTTGGAGAGGTTTTAACGGTTCTTTATAATGCAAAGTGTATGTATTGACAGTTTAAATACCTAGAAAGTACAGGTGACAGAGTAGATATAAGTACAGAATTTGGTTTTCAGACATATTGTCCTCATCATTCCAATAAAATTACCTAACACTGCCCTAATATGAAAAAAAATATAGTTTATTGGCTGCTTAAGTAAAATAAATCCGTACCAATGTCACTTAGTCTAATAGATTTTACAGTACATAGGGAATAACTGTCTTCTGGAATATATCTATTGTTATGGTCCCATTCTTTGTTGAAGTCCCGTCTATTTCATGCTGATTAAATTAACAATTATGCTGCCATTACATAATTACCTGTAAGCATATTGTATATTTATTGGTTTGACAGTCTGTATTTGTATAAGGCATCACTGAAAGATTGTTTTACTGCTAAGAATGGACTATGAATTATCTTTTTTTGAAGAAATCGTTGGTCTAGTTTTTGGTCAGTGGACAGAGAATATTTCTTAATTTTCAAGACTGTTTGGGTGTCTTCTACTTGAAAATTTGAGATACATTTAGTTTAGGCTAAAGCAACAAGGCTTTGTGAGATCAAAATAAGCTGCAATCATTGTGAGGCAATCTGGTATTAAAATAAGATCTGATAGAAACATACCAACCAACCAAAAAGTAAGGAGAACAGTTACTTTACGGTCTGGAATAATTGAATTTGAGTCTTGTTGGTAGTACATTGGATGAAAGGTATTTTGATTCATGAAGTCTGTGGTAGCATTGGAGGAAAGATATTATGATTCATGAAGTTCATGGTAGCATTGGATGAAAGGTATTTTGGTTCTTGAAGTTTGAAGTAGCCTATTGATTTATGAAGTTTGTGGTAGCATTAGATGAAAGGTATTTTGGTTCTTGAAGTTTGAAGTAGCCTATTGATTCATGAAGTTTGTGGTAGCATTGGATGAAAGGTATTTTGGTTCTTGAAGTTTGAAGTAGCTTATTGATTCATGAAGTTTGTGGTAGCATTGGATGAAAGGTATTTTGGTTCTTGAAGTTTGAAGTAGCCTATTGATTCATGAAGTTTGTGGTAGCATTGGATGAAAGGTATTTTGGTTATTGAAGTTTGAAGTAGCCTATTGATTCATGAAGTTCATGGTAGCATTGGATGAAAGGTATTTTGGTTCTTGAAGTTTGAAGTAGCCTATTGATTCATGAAGTTTGTGGTAGCATTGGATGAAAGGTATTTTGGTTATTGAAGTTTGAAGTAGCTTATTGATTCATGAAGTTTGTGGTAGCATTGGATGAAAGGTATTTTGGTTCTTGAAGTTTGAAGTAGCCTATTGATTCATGAAGTTTGTGGTAGCATTGGATGAAAGGTATTTTGGTTATTGAAGTTTGAAGTAGCCTATTGATTTATGAAGTTTGTGGTAGCATTAGATGAAAGGTATTTTGGTTCATGAGATTGATGCATGGTATATATTTTCATGTTCAAAAACTAGTTGTAAGAGAAGTTCCAGATATTTCAATCATTCCACATTTCAAACTATGCCATCATATATGTCTTTTTTACAATTAAGACATTTCCCAAGTGACATATTAAATGTATTACATACCTTTCATGACAAAATTAGTAATTCAATTTCATTATCCTGATTGCAATAGATTTCTCCTCTAATCAATAATTACATTTGTGCTATTGTATAACATCTCAAAGAAGATGGATTCTAAGCCATGTTACATTTGTCAATTCTTGGGAGGTAATATTCTTTTATTTTATTTTGAGTAAATTCTAAATTTAAAAAGTTAAAATATTTGATAATAAAATATTAGACTGTTGAAAATTTAAATCATTAGATATAAAAATAACACAGATTTTTTGGTGTGTAGTTATTTGGTAATATATGATAGAAGAAATACAAATAAAATAATAAAAAGATTTTAATTTTTGAAAAAGAGCTAATTTGATATTTATTGTGATAAATTTTCATTAACCTTCTGAAGTTTGAACATTTCTGATGATTTTAAAGTTTAAAACATAATTGTAAATACATATATGACCATACGAAGGAGTAATGAGGCAGCTATATAGCATAACCTAAGTAATAATCAGCAAAACCATCATTTAACCTGTATGTTTTTATGTATTGTTAATTCATTGCTATAAGGTGAAAAGTTTATAATTTGTAAACTATTTGTTTTTTAGCTCCAGGAACCAGAAGCATCCCTCCCAAGTTTGTGAATCCTTTATCAGATCAGACCCTTTGTGTTGGGGACAATCTGCTGCTAGAAGCCAAAGTTACAGGTATACTATATGATAAGTTTTCTCTTTCTGTGTTTTTATAAGCAGCAACAAAGTTTTTAATATTTAATTGAATTACTGTAGTCTTTTGTTGTTTTTATAGCTTTTTTAAGCACATTGCTTTAAGGCCTGACTTTCAACCAGTTCAAAAATATATTTTGAAAATATTTCTAATTTGAAATTATTTATTATTTTGTATATAACCACAAATAAAATGTAAAGTTTGACCAGTAATCATTTGTTGAAAGTACTTTAAAAGGATTAGAATAGTTATAATTGTATAAAACTATGGTTACATTCATAATGAGATGACTTCAGGCTAATTTTATTTATAGGTTATCCAAGACCCTCAATAAAATGGTACAAAAACCAGCAGGAAATTAAAACTTCAAGAGTGTTAAGGACAGAGTTTGATGGATCAACAGTACGTTTAATGATGGAGAATGTGGACCTGTCAGATTCAGACTCGTATAAATGTATAGCTGAGAATGATGTTGGCATTGATCAGATTAAAGCTAAGGTTACAGTCCAAAGGGAGGTAATCAGAAAAACAGGTAAGGAAACAGTACGAGAATGATGTTGGTATTGATCAGATTAAAGCTAAGGTTACAGTCCAAAGAGAGGTAATCAGAAAAACAGGTAAGGAAACAGTACGAGAATGATGTTGGTATTGATCAGATTAAAGCTAAGGTTACAGTCCAAAGGGAAGTAATCAGAAAAACAGGTAAGGAAACAGTACGAGAATGATGTTGGTATTGAACAGATTAAAGCTAAGGTTACAGTTTAAAGGGAGGTAATCAGAAAAAACAGGTAAGGAAACAGTATGAGAATGATGTTGGTATTGATCAGATTAAAGCTAAGGTTACAGTCCAAAGGGAGGTAATCAGAAAAACAGGTAAGGAAATAGTATTAGAATGATGTTGGTATTGATCAGATTAAAGCTAAGGTTACAGTCCAAAGAGAGGTAATCAGAAAAACAGGTAAGGAAACAGTACGAGAATGATGTTGGTATTGATCAGATTAAAGCTAAGGTTACAGTCCAAAGGGAGGTAATCAGAAAAACAGGTAAGGAAACAGTACGAGAATGATGTTGGTATTGATCAGATTAAAGCTAAGGTTACAGTCCAAAGAGAGGTAATCAGAAAAACAGGTAAGGAAACAGTACGAGAATGATGTTGGTATTGATCAGATTAAAGCTAAGATTACAGTCCAAAGGGAAGTAATCAGAAAAAACAGGTAAGG
This sequence comes from Mytilus galloprovincialis, assembly GCF_965363235.1. Taxonomy (NCBI): domain Eukaryota; kingdom Metazoa; phylum Mollusca; class Bivalvia; order Mytilida; family Mytilidae; genus Mytilus; species Mytilus galloprovincialis. The sequence continues at coordinate 53,461,728 of NC_134851.1, forward strand.
AAACAGTATGAGAATGATGTTGGTATTGATCAGATTAAAGCTAAGGTTACAGTCCAAAGGGAGGTAATCAGAAAAACAGGTAAGGAAATAGTATGAGAATGATGTTGGTATTGATCAGATTAAAGCTAAGGTTACAGTCCAAAGGGAGGTAATCAGAAAAACAGGTAAGTAAACAGTACGAAAATGATGTTGGTATTGATCAGATTAAAGCTAAGGTTACAGTCCAAAGGGAGGTAATCAGAAAAACAGGTAAGGAAACATTACAGGGATAATATAACTCATTTGCCATCACTACTGTGTATTCATTTTTGTCGAACCTTTGACTTTTGTTGAAAAAGCGAGACATAGCGATCCTACATTCTGTTGTTGGCATTGTTGGCATTGTTGGCATCGTTGGCATCGCTATCAGCAGCGCAAACACAAATATTCGCTCTGTGATTTAAGTTTTTGAAATTTTAATAATTTTCTTAAACTATCCTTGATTTCTGTCAAACTTGATCAGAAGCTTGTTTATGATCATAGGTTAGTATCCAGAAGTAAATTTTGTAAAACTAAAATCCTGATTATCCATGTTTTACTTATAAATGGACTTAGTTTTTCTACCAGGAAACAATACATTCACTCTGTGGTTAAAGTTTTTAAAATTTTAATTATTTTCTTAAACTATCCTAGATTTCTTCTAAACTTGGACAAAAGCTTGTTTATGATCAAAAGCTAGTATCTAGAAGGAAATTTTGATAAAATTTTGTATCCGTTTTCCTTATTTTATACTAATGGACTTAGTTTTTCATCCAGTTAACATTAAATACAATTAAAGTTAAAGTTTAAAAACATTTACTAGATTCATAAACTATCCTGGATTTTTACCAAACTTGGATAGAAGCTTCTTACAATCAAAAGATTAGTATCTAGAGGAATATTTTTATTTTTTTTTTTCCATATTTGTTGAGCTTGCAATCAACAGCAAAATTAGGCAAGACACTGCCACTGGGTTCCGTGTGGGTTCCACAGAACCCTTACAAACTTTGTTTGGGTACCACTTATTTGTGGATGGAAGATAACTTGTATTTCCATTGAAATTGGATTTCTTTGCACGGGAAAAAAGTTATTCATTGAAAATTTGATCTTTGTTGAACTGGTTGACTGGGTGAAGAAATAATATCACTTGGGCTTCTCTTGTTCTGCCAGTAAGTTGATTAGGCACACAATGTTGGTGACATGGTTATATATTAATCAGAAAATAAAGAACTATAGAGAATAATAACATTTCTCCTCTTTATAAATGAAATATAGCAAACGGACATTTTTGTGATTTAACTTTTGTTAAAATTAACCCTGTAATCTCTAGTTTAATTTTTGTTTTTAGTTTAAACAATATTTTATTTAAATAAATTGGATTGGGCAACAGGCATAGCCCTCTCCACTGTAATCTCTGTATATTACAAATCAAGCAAAGCATTAGAAAAAAATTCAAATTATTAGATATGCAGCACAAGCGGAAAAGGGGAAAACATTTGGTAAAGGGACATAAATCTAGAAAGCAGAAACGTTTTTTCCAATATAACTGAATAAAAAAACCAAAACGGTAGATATGAAAAGTGAGCCACATTTCAGAGGGAGTTTATAGATAATAACCCCAGAAACTTGCATAGTCCATTATACTGTGGACTCATTTATATACATGTATGTTGGATACCAATTTTTGTGGATTTTAATGTTCAACTTAATTGCATATTTTCTAAAGGAATGTATACAGACTTTGCCAAAACAACAAAATTAAATATCCACAAAAATACTGAACTCCAAGGAAAATTCAAAAAGGAAAATCCCAAATCAAATGGCAAAATCAAAAGTTCAAACACATCAAACGAATAGATAACAACTGTCATATTCCTCACTTGGTACAGGCATTTTCTTATGTAGAAAATGATGGATTGAACCTGGTTTTATAGCTAGCTAAACCCCCCACCTGCATGACAGTCGCATCAAACCCAAATGCAAGTTTTCCTCACTCCACGAAAATTGATACCCATGAAAATAAATGAATCTACAGTTTATAATGAAAGAATGGTCCTTATTAGGTAATTATAATGAAAGGATGGTCCTTATTAGGTAATTATACCTATTGAAGAGAAGGACATCTCTATAGATTTCCAGCTCGAATTATCCAAGGTCAACTCAATTATAGATACTAGTAATAGAATGAAATATTTTTTTATAAAAGTGATAATACCATACAATGACAGAAATATATCTTTTTCACAATATAATGAAATAGATAAAAAATATTGGATTGTGTCCATATTTTCATAATTACTCTTTTTTGAGGCGGAGAATGTTGTCATTATACCAATATAAAGCTGTTGCTTGATAGAAATAAGATTAGGACATGAGGGTAATACGAGTTTGCTTAGTAAGTTTTTTAAAATTTAGAAAATATAAAATTTATGTTTAAATGAATGAAGGGAAACATATTCTAGGAAACTATTTTTATTTTGTTAATCAATATTGTGTAAATGTTAAATATTACATGGAAAGGAAATGAACCAAATTGTTCTTTTCCTGTCTCTTGTTGGTTGGTAAATGAAATATAAGTAGTTGTGCTTAAAATACTTCTTGATATGGAGCTTATTCATTAATATACACTGTAAGTAGGGTTATCACACTTACCAATGGTAAAACCAGGGGTTTCGGTCTAATAGTACATGTTTACATAGTATCGTTGATCAATTAAGTTATTCTTGTTGGATATTATAAAATTTTCAGCAGAGTTATTATAACACAATTGTGTTTTTATGCTTGTGAGTATTGATAAGATTCATGGAGTAACACAATTGTGTTTTTATGCTTGTGAGTATTGATAAGATTCATGGATATGTAACTGTTAGAAAAGAGAGGGGCAAAAATACCAAGGGGATATTCAAATTTAAAGGGATATTCAATGTCAACTTCTAATGCAACAATGTTTGTAACGTTCATTTTGATTGGATAATGTCACTTTTTTACATGGCATCAATTGACAATTGATGCTATGGGACGTACGCGCAAGCGCAGACAGCATATGACAGATTTTAATTACATGTTTTAATGTGTTTTCTGTCAGTTTCCTTAGAATGGAGATAAAAATATTGTATTTTAAGCTCCGACGGCATCAATTGGGGATTTGATGGTCGCAAATACCAGTTTACTGTCTCCGCTAATGTGTGGCCAGTAAACTTAATTTGTGACCATCAAATCCCCAATTGATGCTGTCGGAGCTTTAAATACAATACAGTTATCTCCTAACTGACAATACCATAACAAAAAGTTACAAACAGTACAAAAAACATAGTGTCTTCATGTCAAAGTTTATTTGCCTGATAAAAGTGTTCCATATTTGCCAGGGAATTTGGTGTTTAATTAATGAGTAGGATTCTGATTTTTTAAATCTTTTTATTATGTTTGTTTAGATAATGGTACAGATGTAGTGCAACCATCTTATACACAGCCAGTCTCACCAGAAAATCAGAGACCTGCATTAAAACCGGAATCAGCTACTAAATTATCATCACACAAAAAGTCACATGATATTTCTGTTCGCTCCACAACAAGATCTGGTGTAGACAAACAACCAGCATTACCTTCTAGGGAAACCAGTAGGGAACCACCTACATTTGTACAGGAGCTGCAGGATGTCAGAGTTAAAACTGGTGACCCAGTTGAACTTTTAGTTGAGGTCAAAGGTAAGATTGTTCACCTGATTATGAATTCTTAGAAAAGCAATCAGCTTCTGTATGTCAAACAGGGCCTTGGTGGCAGAATGGTATAAGTTGTTAATCTCTTGTATCACTAGCCTGTCAAAACTGACATTGTGAGTTCTAAAATCGTATGTGAAAGGTGTGTTTGGTTTTTATCTTTAAAGACTAGGATTGCTAGTTTTCATTCATTGGTGGTTCTCTCAGGTTTCCTCAACCAATGAAAGCTGGTCACCATGATAAGGTCAATAGAGCTAAAAGTGGTGTTAAGAAACACTTACAAGAATCAATCAATCTGTATGTCAATTACAATAATATTTAAACTCAATTAAGGTAAACAGACATTGTCATTATCACTAACTTTACTATTTTTATTGCACCAGGTAGCATACTGTAGAAATTCTATAGTAGATATAGGAAGATGTGGTATGAGTGCCAATGAGGCAACTCTCCATCCATGTAATAATTTATAAAAGTAAACCATTATAGGTCAAGGTACAGCCTTCAACTTGGAGCCTTGGCTTACATTGAACAGCAAGCTATAAAGGGCCCCAAAAATTACTACTGTAAAACCATTCAAACTTACATTATAGGCAGTCCTCCTGTGGAGATTGTATGGGTACACAATAACTCAGAAGTAAATGAGGACCATCCTGTCTATAGAACAACATGTAGTAACAACATCCATCAACTTGTCATTCCACGCTGTAAAACAGAGGATGCCGGAGAGTTCGTATGTGAGGCATACAATGAATATGGAGAGATCGATACATTCTGTCGGTTAAGTGTCATTGGTAAGGTCAATATCCAAGTATTGGGATTATTTTTATATTGTCTATAAGAATTGTCACTATTTCAAAAGAAAGCTAACTCTTCCAATTGTTTTATTCATTAAAAACAATGGATTTCCAATGTCAGAAATTATCTAAAAGGTCCAGAAATAGTCATAGAATGTTCATCAGATTTATTTCTATAGTCATTTAAACCAAGCAAGATTGATACATTTTTATTCCCCACCATAGCAGAGGGGCATTAAGTCATACCCTTGTCCCTCCTTCCATATGTCCCTTACTTCAGTTCAGATTGCCTCCGCCACATGTTATGAAACTTAAACACGATGCTAATTCTAATAAAACAAGTTCAAGGTTTAACTTTGGAGGTGTCACTTTAACCGTTCTCTAGTTATCCCACTTTACAATTGGAAAAATTGCTAAAAATTTTTGTTTCTGTTTTCCAACTAAAATTTGCCTCAACCAAATGTTATGAAACTTATACACATTCAAGATATTCAAGTAACAAATGATGTGTTTGTGTGTAACCACACTTGTCAGTGAATCCAAACTATAGCCATTAAAGATAGTTTTAAAATTTGAGTTATCTTCCTTTTTTCATACGGTAATTACAGGAAAAAAGAAGTTATCTGCATTCAAAATATTGCCTTAATGCACTGTTTAACTTTTAGTACCACAGCAAAATGAATGCAATATTTCATCTTCATGGTAGTTGTGTTGATGTGTAAATGACATTTTTATCTTTTATTAGTAGACCTTAAAAGTTGTTCATCTACACTAATCACTTGACTGTAAACTATGCATGCTCTGAGGTTGTGAGGTTGTGAGAGTTTGAACTCTGCTCAGGGTGAAGTGTGTTTGATTCCTATCTTAATTGCTGAAGGTTGGTGCTTCTCTTCAGGTACATTGGGTTCCCATTTAATGAAAACTGGCCTCCATAATAAAACCTTGATACAGATATTAAACTTAATGTTCAGTATTACCAAAGAAGAAATCTATTCAAAACTACATAATGTAGCAGAATTACATTTATTGTTTTAGAAAATCTTTCTGATATGGAAACCATTGATGAAAATAAAGCTGCGTTATCACAAGTGACCCATGCAGTGGCCAGGAAAATCCAAATAGAGGATTCTAATTGTAGTGACAGGGGCACACCTCCTGATTTTGTTTTGAAGCCACGCTCCGCAATGGTGGAAAAAGAAAAGAGTGCAATATTTTTATGTCGACCTGAGGGGAATCCTAGACCAAGTGTACAATGGTTAAAGCAGGGCATTATTATAGAAAATGGTGATAAATATCAGGTATATAATGTATTATTATATTCATAATCTCTATAATGAGTCTAGAAAATTTTCGGCACAATTTTTGTTTACTCAAAATTCAATATCTGGTGTAACATATGAACAAAATTCTGCAACCTTTTTTTGATGAACTACTATAAAAGCAAGAACATGACATATTGAAATGAGAAAACCAACAACTGGATGTATGATAAAGATTATACACAAAAAACAAATACTGAAGATGGGAACCAACAACAACAACCACTGAATTACAGGTTCCTGACTTGGAACAGAAATATAAAGAATGTTCAAACTATGTTTGTGAGGATTTAGGCCTTCTCTTAACCATGAATTTAACATATTATGAATTTTAGAGAAATATAATGAAGACAAAACTATATACCACATACATTCACATATATATAGGAAAATAAGTACACTACACAAGGATGAACAAAATAGAATATAATCCCTGTCAAACATGTTAAAGGGAGATAATCAAATTCATTCATTTCTAAACTATCTATTCAGTAAAAATTCATGGATGTTGCTGTTAAAGGTAAACCATGAATTTAAATGATAAACAGACGACAAATATTCTATAGGTGTTTATGCTACTTTTGGAAACAATGAAATCAAATATCCACTTCCTATTGAAAAAGATATGGCCAAGAACAGAGTTATTTGTAGTGCATATTTCTTTTGGACGATAAAACAAAAATTAAAAGGACTGCACCTGCTCTATCCAAAAAAGATAGTGTACTACTTTTGGGACAAAATATATCAAAATTTTAGAAAAGTTCATCAGCTGTAACTCAAAATATATGGATAATTTTATGTTAAGGGACGGTCTGTAATACGGTTTGACAGCTTCAGACATACTAGTTTTTGTCTTTTCAAACTGGACCAAATCACAATGTCTTTTTAAAATAATAATGTCCAACAGATTTTCAGTACTTTATTTCTGTATTTGATGTAATAATTAAATGTTCAATAATATCAAAGTAATAATAAATTTTCAGGTTACACATGGTGATGATTCCATTTTAGAGATTAGAAATGTTGTTTTAGAGGATTGTGGGAAGTATACCTGTCTTTTACTAAATCCATCAGGAAGTGTATCAACTGATATTGAGCTGACAATGGGTAAACCCAATACAGAGTTTAAAGCAGCAGAAACCTCAGCAGTCAGAAAGAGGTAAAACATATTTATATGGCCCCACAATGAAGTTGTCGGTGCCATATGGTTTTACCCTTGTCCAAATTCTGTAATTCTGTAATTTCGTAATTCCGTCATTCCGTCATTTTGCATCAAACCATTATCCAGATTTTTTTTCTAAACGCCTTCAGATATTGGGCTGAATTTGGTATGTGAGTTAACCATGATGAGTTACAGATCAAGTTTAAGTTTCATTCCGCTTCGCTAATTTTTGCCGAAATTACAGGCTTTGGACTTTGATAAATTGTTGAAAATCATACTTATACAGACTTCTTTTCTAAAGTCTTTCAGATATTGGATATTGGGATGATTTTTGGCATGTGAGTTAACCAAGATAAGTTACAGATCAAGTATAAGTTTTGTTCAGCTCGGCTAATTTTTGCCGAAATTACAGGCTATAAACTTTGATAAATTGTTGAAAATAACAGATATACAGACTTTTTTTGTAAAAGCTTTCAGATATTGGGCTAATTTTTGGTATGTGAGTTACTCGTGATGAGTTACAGATCAAGTTTATGTTTCATTCCGCATTCCGGTCCGCTAATTTTTGCCAAAATTAAGGATTTACAACTTAGAACAGACTTTTTTTCTATACGCCTCCAGATTTTGAGGTGATTTTTGATATGTGAGACTACCATCATGTTTGTGTGCACATGTGTTATTGAAATTGCAGATTTTTCAACTTTTTGAGAGGGGGCCATTCGTGTTGCTTTGACACATCTTTTTTAGCTGATCTAACCCTAATATAACATATAACTAACCTAGCCCTAATGGGCAGTGTTACAAGCTGATGTCATCAATCTAACACCCACATATCTTATCTTAAATTTCATTTTTATGCCCCACCTACGATAGTAGAGGGGCATTATGTTTTCTGGTCTGTGGCTCCGTTCGTTCGTTTGTCCGTCCGTCCGTTCGTTCGTTCGTTCGTCCGACTTCAGGTTAAAGTTTTTGGTCAAGGTAGTTTTTGATGAAGTTGAAGTCCAATCAACTTGAAACTTAGTACACTTGTTGCTTATGATATGATCTTTCTAATTTTAAAGCCAAATTAGACTTTTGACCCCAATTTCACGGTCCACTGAACATAGAAAATGAAAGTGGGAGTTTCAGGTTAAAGTTTTTGGTCAAGGTAGTTTTTGATGAAGCTGAAGTCCAATCAACTTGAAACTTAGTACACTAGTTGCTTATGATATGATCTTTCTAATTTTAAAGCCCAATTACACTTTTGACACCAATTTCACGGTCCACTGAACATGGAAAATAAAAATGGGAGTTTCAGGTTAAAGTTTTTGGTCAAGGTAGTTTTTGATGAAGTTGAAGTCCAATCAACTTCAAACTTAGTACACACGTTCCCTATGATATGATCTTTCTAATTTAATTGCAAAATTATATTTTTCATCCCAATTTCACGGTCCACTGAACATAGAAAATGATAATGGGAGTGGGGCATCCGTGTACTATGGACACATTCTTGTTTTAATTATTTTTAGAAACAACAGAAACATACTGAGACACTTTTGTTGATCATGTGATTTCATGACTTTGAATTTTCTCTTTTGCCTCTGATTTTGCTATTTTCCCTAGTTAAGGAGACCATGTCTGATAATGTCACAGAGAAAGATTGGTCTTTTTGCAGAGCATTGGCAAATTAGAGTTTACCTACATTGTGTCTAAAATCTTAAAAAAATATATACATGTATATCTATATATCTTTGTTACCGAAGTCTATATAAATGTAGATGTCTTTATATGATTATTTTTGTTAAGCTATATTGTTGAGTTGCTGTCTCATTGATTTTTTTCAACATTAGAGCATTTCATTTCAGATCTATACCAGATAGTCCTAAAAGGTCTACACAAGATAGTCCAAAGCGTTATACACCAGAAAGTCCTAAGAGATCTACACTAGACAGTCCGAAGCGCTCTACACCAGACAGTCCAAAGCGTTTTACACCGGAAGGTTCAAAGAGAGGAGTCATTAACAGAAAGATTGAAATGTTTGATAAACCTCAAGAAACTTCTCCATTATCTAACAATTTAACTCCTGCTAGAAAATTACCAACAACATTTAGTAGTAATTTATCCAGGGGTCGACAAGGTCATAGTCATCAGAAAAAAGAAGATTTTAGGGATGTTTTGAATAAGATTAAGACACCTAAGGATAAAAGGACAGAACATGGATTGGCCTCAGTAAGAAATAAAGAATTTTCAACATCTAGAGTTGACACACATTCTGTAATAGGTCAAAGACAGAGAGACAAATCTCCTGTTAAAGTATCAGACGCAGTCAGAAAATTCTCAAAAGAGTCGCCTGGAACTGATCAAAGTATGTTTGTGACTTCGAGAAATAATAGAAATTTAAATTCAAGTAGAACAGCAGAGTCGCCAAAAATTGTATCTGGAGCTAGAAGTTCAAGGATAAATGTAAGAAAGCTTGCAAATGATTTGTCTGGGTCACCTCATAATTTGAATATGTCAGAAGTTAAAAATGAAAGTGAAACTTTATGTGAGAATAAAACAAGTGTTTTTAACAGATGTGAAAATGAGGAAACAGAACCAAAAACTGAATTTTCAGTAAAAGAAAGACAAGCTGTTTTACACAGTGACTTAAAAACAATTATAGGGAAAAAACAAACAATGATATTGCAAGAACAGCAAATTGAGGGATTGAAAGTAAATAGTGCCAAAACTTTGCCAAGTCCTACTTCAGAAGGTTATACAAAAACTTTGCCAAGTCCTATTTCTGAAGGTCATACAAAAACTTTGCCAAATCCTTTTTCTAAAGGTCATACAAAATCTTTGCCAAGTCCTACTTTTGAAGGTCATATAAAAACTTTGCCAAGTCCTATTTCTGAAGGTCACACAAAAACTTTGCCAAGTCCTACTTCTGAAGGTCGTACGAAAAGAAATTTCTTGGCAGAAGCTGCACAGAATAGTGCAGTAGAAATGGGTGCTGTGTTTGGACAAAAGTTTGAAACAGATAAAATTAGAACAATGCCAGAAAAACAAAAACGAACTTCAGATGTAGAAAGACCAGTGACAGGACAAATTGAATTTAAAAAAATGTTAGAGAAGAAACGAAATTCACTTCCAGCAACAAGTTCTCCTGCAAAATTACATAGCACAGGAAGTTTTCTTGAGAAAATGTCTGGTCAAAAAGAAAGTGATCCATCTCCAATTATAAAAACAAGTGTACAACGGATTAATAATGTTGATGAAGTTTTAGATCGTTTAAAAGACAGGCCTCCAAAACCAGAACAAAAAATTGTATCTTCTTTAACACAATCTGTGCCAAAGTCAGCTGAAAGAATGAACCGATCAAGAAATTTAGGAGAAACACGTAGACTAAGTCGAGAAAGTTCACCTAATTTCAGGAATGTTTTAAATCAAATTGAGGCTAAAACTAAAATTCAGGAGAGTTCACCACAACCAAAAACGAATGATCAAAATACTCGCTATCATGACAGTCAAGACAATGCTGTTCTTACAAATAGAAAGCCAAAAATAGTAAGTTCACCAGAAATCACTAGGTCTGCATTACCACAGAAAAATAGTGTTGAATTTTCACCTAGCAATTTTCATCATGCTAAAATTGTGAATAACTTTGAGAGTAATAATGGTGTTTCAGAATTTTCTGACTCATCAGAGAAAAGTGATCATCAAGTTGTTGAAACAAAATTAAAAATGCAAAAAAGTGAGAGAGCACAGAAATGGAATGCATTGTCTGAGCTTTATGCTGAACAAGCCGATGATGAAATCAATATTCAGGGGACTAACATGCAGCAAAATGGAAGAATTGAAAATACAGAAAATCATAATGGAGGTAGTTTGGATAAATATGAAAGAAAAATCTCCTCTGTGTCTTATAATCATCATTCTTCTCAAAATAATGAGCCACACAGAGAAATGGATAGGAAAAATGTATATAAAAACATGAATGGTTCTAACTCAGAAAGTGATGTTCATGAAAGTGCTTCAGAAAATATACCTGAAAATTTAGGTCCGGGTCATGCAGTTATGATGAATTTAAAAAGAACTAAATTCAGTGAAGTAGAAGAACTTTTTGAGGATTTTTCTAGAATAGATAGAGAATTTGAGAGTTTGAAAAGAAACCCAAGATATGGTCCAATAGAAAAGTTAGACGTGGATGATGAAGATAAAAAGATTCTCAGAAAAATTTCAGGTCTTAGTTCAGATTTAGCTGATGACGTTACCAGCTCTCCATCAGATGATATAAGAAGTGTTCCGTCAAAAAAGCAGACAAAATACTCTAAAAAATTTGATTTTGAGAAATCCCCTGCGATTGTTGAACAGTTGGATTTCAGACATGTTTTGAAACGTCACGTTGAACCTCATCATCGTCAATATCCTAAATTCCTTGCCGACCTTGTAGATGTTAGAGTGAGTGAAGGTCAGTCTGTGACCTTGCAGTGTCAAGTGTCAGGTATTCCTAGACCTGATGTAGCTTGGGCAATGAACAACAAAAGAATTAAGGTAAGTTTTGCTGTCGAATGTGATTTTTTTTTATCTTTTGCTGAAAGTTAATCATTAAATTTATTTATTCACTAAATACTAATACATAATATAGAGAAGTTTATATATGTATTACGTATAGTTACATAGTGGTGTCTGAAGTTCTGTGTTGACAATAATAACTAGATTGAATGGGGCTAAGTAAGGGTGTAATGTTACTTGAAAAGGCTCTTTGCCAGTCTTTGGTCTTGGGTGTACAGAGATATATTCTTGATTAAAAAATCTAATCCCTTTTAACCAACTATTGTGAGATTAGGGTATGGAAGGAATTTTCCCTCCTATAAAATTTCTTACTGTAGCAAATTATTTACAAAAAAGAGTTATTATGAACTGGTGAATGTTAAAGAAAACTAAGTGGTTGTCTTTTGTTATATCTATTTTTTTTATTTTTATTTTGAGAACTTGGTGTTGATGGCAAAATCTTAATAGTCCTTGTTATAGTTATTCACAACATTTAAGACCCTTGTTGTTTACGGCATTGACAGATTGTATAGCAACTGTCTCTTGTAGAAAACCATATGCAACCTGTAGATGTCTTTTGGTTTTTTATGTGGCATTGGATGACTTTCTCATTGATGTATACCTCCTATATTCTTTATTCTTTAAACAGTAACTATTAAATATCAGCTGTCATCAACACCAAGGTTTTACGTAATTTTGAAAAAATGTGGGTAAAAGTTTCAGAATAATGGGTAATTTTTAAAGATAATGAAACATGATTTTGTCCAAACCTGTTCAGGAAGTATTGTATTGTATGGGTACTTTAGTACGACCAAAAAAAGGTAGTGATGATGGTTCTACTAATCAATACAATAGCAAGAGGAAATCTCATGTAATACTTTAAAAGATTGTGAATTAAGAAAGCTTTGAAGAATTATTTTGCATCATTGTCATGGATTATATAATGATTTTGGACTAAAGATAAAGTATTATCCAACTATAAAAAGGTATGATATCAAAACAGGAAATCACTTCAAAATTCACAAAACTTCTATACATTGATGAAATAAAACAGTTTCATCCAAGAAAGTGTTGTCAGAGTTACTGAGTTGGTGACATACTTTTTTCTGCTGAATTATGCAAGGAAAGGGTTTTTGTTGTAAACAAAATTAAAAAAAACAACATTTAGAAATGGAAAGAATCGTTGATGTGCTGAAATCTTTGGGTTATAAGGAAAAGTTCTGAATATCCTTGACTATTACAAGAAAATGAAGTTGACAAGAGTTATCTCCCATTGTTTGGATAAAAATCTCACTTTTTACAGACATCAAAACGTATACAGGTGAGTGTTGTCGGAAAGCTAACAAACTGCTTATAAACTGATATAGTAGATCTTTGCTAGTGTCTAATGGAGTGATCTAACAAAAATACAAGAAAAATCTAACGTTATGACATTTTGATTGTTTTTGTAGATAGGATATGTTTGAATTTTTCATCAGTGATAAAGATTTGTAGTAAAATTTGATTTTCAATTTGTTTGGTAAAAGGTGTTGTTTCTTTTGAATTTTATTTTTTCTGTGTAGATAAGACAAGGATTCATATAATAAGACTATACAAATCCATGGATAAGATAAGATTTTTTAATTTTTTTTAATCAAAGTACTAGTCCTCAATGTGTATGTACATGTGTACTATAGTCCTCTGCATTAAAGTACAGGTGTACTTGACATTTCTGTCTTGGAAAAGTTGAAGTTGTCTATAATATTTGTCTATTATCAGATTGGATCAATTTCAATATTTGATACTTATTTCTAAATTCTTTGAAGTATCACTTGAAGATCTATAAACTGTTTAAAAAATAATGATTTCAGAGGAGGTACTTATATTTTAAATTTTTTGATGTGTGCTAGTCTGTTACAGTTAATTTTTTTTTAAAGAATAGTGTACTACACTATAGATCCATACAATATCTAGGTTAAAGGAATACAAATGGTCTTAAATATATATCTTTTGGCTTTATTTTTGTATTATTGGATTGAAAATATAGAGGTTTCTGTTTGACTGTAATGAATGTAAAATGTAGACATCTTTTAAAATATGTAGCCTCTATTCTATGACCACAGCTGCATGTTGGGAGAGTTCCATATATAATCTCTCCACTTATAAACTGCATACATTCTTAGGCTGTAGGTGGCTTGTTATAAAATATCTAGTTCTGCTCAAAAATAAATTATTCTGATGACTGTGTCCTTAACATGTACTTTTTTCTCTAGTTCTTTTTATCTTCGTTGACCCACTTTGAATTCTTTAGTAGCCTATACTGGTATATTAGATTTGTCTTTTTTTCCTGTTAACTAAAATATATTGCTATTGGTTGATAGACAACCCCCACCCTTCTTCTCACTGAATATGCCCCTTATACCAGATATAGGTGACAAAAATGCCTGGAGAAAAATACTGACTCTCCTTGGGAAAATAGGCCTTTCTAGTCAAATTATAAGACTGAAGTCAACAAATCTACAACTTGTGGGATGTTAGGTTTAAGTAATGAACTAAATGAGTATAATTTGTTATTGTAGCTGGGAAAATTACTAGTCTATTAGTGAAAATGAAATTTTTGTTTTTTTGTTTTTTTTATGTCTTTTGCATTTTAATTTATCATTCAGGACAATGCTTAAGTCTCTTATAACATTATGAAAAGCATGAGAATAAGATTGAAGAGAAGAAATGAAACGAATTTTGATGTATTCAAAAATTATTGACTGCAACTGTTCAAGTGGATACATATTTTTTGCATAACTAATAATCTTGCTGCCAATTCTGTATTTGATCCAGACATAAGAGAGTTGTTTCCTTTAGAGCTGACATACAATTTTATGGTCAACGAAGTAAAAGGAGAAAGTCCATTCTATCTGTGGGTTATTATTAAGATTTGGTTAGGCTAAACACTTTTTATACCCCCGCTTTGAAAAAAAGGGGGGTATACTGTTTTACCTCTGTCTGTCCTTCCGTCAGTCCGTCAGTCCATCAGTCCATCAGTCTGTCAGTCCGTCAGTCTGTCAGTCAGTCAGTCAGTCCGTCCGTCCCATGAATATTTTTTGTCACATTTTTCTCAGGAACTACACTACCAGGATTTCTGAAATTTTCAGGCTTGATATAAGTCAGCTATACTGTGATGCGTTTTCAGATTCATCACTCGACAACTTCCTGTTTACCGAACACTTGTATGATTTTACATATGATAGCCAAGTTGAAAATTTTCGTCACATTTTTCTCAGGAATTACTATACAAGGATTTCTGAAATTTGGTTTCAGGATTTATACAAGTCAGCTATACCGTGTAATGCGTTTTCAGATTCATCACTCAACAACTTCCTGTTTACTGAACACTTGCATATTTTTACACTATTAAAATTATCCACTTGCGGCGGGGGTATCATCAGTGAGCAGTAGCTCGCAGTTTCACTTGTTATTTCAATTTACTGTGGAATCAGGATGTATTTTATTAGTATGATACCAATTTCCATTGATTTCGTGGGTATATTCTTATAATGACAAATTGCACCTGAGGATAAAATGAAATAAATCACATAAAAAAACCAAAAATATCTGTCCTTAACAGTATGTGTCCTACATTGTAAGTACCTATAATCATTTATCTTTTAGTTATGATTGTCTTATGATTGTCCTGTCAAAGTTTGTCATAAAATCAAACAAGTATTATGGACAATATGACACTTTGATGACAGGTTATTAGACCAGGAATGAAGAAATGGAAATATAGGATTAAGTCCATTTATAGAAAAATGTGTCCTGTTAGTGTTACTTCTATATACATGCCTACTGCTGTGTTTTTGTTTATTCTACAATGGCTAGAAGTATATGGGGAGAATTGAAATTTCACAAAACATATTTAACTCCCAACATTTTTGCAACTGTCCCAAGGCAGGAGCCTCTTGCCTTACTCAGTCTTGAATGGTTTGGTTTATTTTAAAATCTTGGTTTATTTATATGTTTCAGTTTAGTTTAGTGTGACTTCCTTTTTCACTGAACTAATACACATTTTTGTTCAGGGACTAGCCTGCCTATGGATGCAGCCTGCCTATGGATGCTGGATTTATTTGCTGTGTTTAAGACCCATTGGTGGCCTAGGAGTGTTAATGCTCTTTGGTCTGGTTGTTTTCTCTTTAAAAAATCCCCCATTTCCATTCTCAATAAATTAAGATTAACATACCCTGGACTTTCTATTTGTATTTTTTTTTAGACTTCATTTATCTATATTTGAAGTATTCTGTATTTGATACACAAGTGAAGGGATTAATCTGCTTGGTTTATAATGTTTTTAATGTATTTAATTTTTACCATAATATTAAAGTTAATGCAAAATGATAGCTTTCAGCAATTTAGGAGGGGGTCTTTCTGTAATTTAGAGATCGTATTGTATGGTTGAGCAGGAATAAGGCAGGATATCCAATGACATTAGGGTTTTTGAATAGTTTTATTTCCTTCATGTAGATTGAATGCCCTATTATCAGTCATGCAATTAAATGCATGATTTCTACCAATATTTACTCAATAATTTAAAGTTTACAACTTAAATATGTTTTGCAGTTGATTAACTTTTCTGTTCAATGATTTTATGGTTATTCAACACTGTTGACTAAATATATGCATTTTAAACTTTTAAATTTTGATAGTTTATAAAGTAAACAATTTAATTGAGAAACCGTAACTTTACAAAATCGAGGAAATTGTGATAATTTTGTCTGGGAAAAAATCAGTATGGGAAGTATGTAGGAAAAATATTTTTGGTATTTAGCATAATTAATTTAAACACCATAATTTGATGTATTAGATGTTTGTTACATGATGTATGGATAAGGAAATTGAAATAGGGCATTAATGTGATGTTTAAATATAGACTATGATTATTCTTCAATTTAATTTACATTTGTTTGTACAGGAGATATGGAATTATAGGTGTTTACTTGTTTTAATGTCCATCATATATCAATGTAAGTATCATTATATAAATAAGGTCTGACATGTGGGTTAATTCACTTGACCTTATATTTGTAGCCTTCTAAGTTTTTCCGTATGACTTACGAAGATAACACATCAACTTTAGTTATAGCCGGGGCTTATCCTGAAGATGATGGAGAATATGTCTGTTCTGCTACAAATAGTCTTGGTACTGCAAGATGTTCTTGTCATCTCTATGTAGAAGGTAAGTGTGGACTCAGAAAGATGTCTTTTTGGCAAAGTTTTCAATAGATTATATTTTACAAGTTAAAATCTATGTTCAACATTGAATAATTAAAATAACATCAAGCAAATGTATCTATATCTTGCTTTTGACATCTTATATGCTTATATTGCTGTTTTTATTTAAAACTTGAATGCTTCTTTTTGTAACTTTATTGGGATGTAAAAGCGTTTCATTCTAAAAATGTATGCACGGTCAACGCTTTTACAACCCTAGGAAGTTAAAAAAAGAAGCATTCAATACTTATAATTCTCTTTTTTAGCTATAGTATGATGAAAACACGAATTTTATATTTTTTTTTATTTAATTCACCTGTGCACTTTATTGTGGGACCTTGTGTTATCATGAATGATAAGTTTTATTGAGTGATACAATTGCTTAAGGAATAACACATGATGTGCAGGTAGCCAATCAGAACAACGTATTATAATGAAACATACATCTAATGTAATTATTTGTCCAGTGTATGCATGAAATATTTGCAATTGGACATTAGCAAGCAACACGATCAATCAATTAGTCTTTTAGTTTTACGTATTGTTGAATTGTCAATTTTTTAGCTCACCTGGCCTAAAAGGCCAAGTGAGCTTTTCTCATCACTTGGCGTCCGGCGTCCGGCGTCGTCCGTCGTCCGTCGTCGTCCGTCGTCCGTCGTCCGTCGTCGTCGTTAACTTTTACAAAAATCTTCTCCTCTGAAACTACTGGGCCAAATTAAACCAAACTTGGCCACAATCATCATTGGAGTATCTAGTTTAAAAAATGTGTCCGGTGACCCGGCCAACCATCCAAGATGGCCGCCATGGCTAAAAATAGAACATAGGGGTAAAATGCAGTTTTTGGCTTATAACTCAAAAACCAAAGCATTTAGAGCAAATCTGACAGGGGTAGAATTGTTAAACAGGTGAAGATCTATCTGCCCTGAAATTTTCAGATGAATCGGATAACCCGTTGTTGGGTTGCTGCCCCTGAATTAGCAATTTTAAGGAAATTTTGCTGTTTTTGGTTATTATCTTGAATATTATTATAGATAGAGATAAACAGTAAACAGCAATAATGTTTAGCAAAGTAAGATTTACAAATAAGTCAACATGACTGAAATGGTCAGTTGACCCCTTTAGGAGTTATTGCCCTTTATAGTCAATTTTTAACCATTTTTCATAAATCTTAGTAATATTTTACAAAAATCTTCTCCTCTGAAACTACTGGGCCAAATTAATCCAAACTTGGCCACAATCATCTTTTGGGTTAGTAGTTTGAAAAATGTGTCCGGTGACCCGGCCATCAAACCAAGATGGCCGCCATGGCTAAAAATAGAACATGGGGTAAAATGCAGTTTTTGGCTTATAACTCAAAACCCAAAGCATTTAGAGCAAATCTGACATTGGTAAAATTGTTTATCAGGTCAACATTTATCTGCTCTGAAATTTTTAGATGAATCGGACAACCCGTTGTTGGGTTGCTGACCCTGAATTGTTAGTTTTAAGGAAATTTTGCTGTTTTTGGTCATTATGTTGAACATTATTATTGATAGAGATAAACTGTAAACAACAATAATGTTCAGCAAAGTAAGATTTACAAATAAGTCTACATGACCGAAATGGTCAATTGACCCCCTTAGGAGTTATTGTTCTTTATAGTCAATTTTTAACAATTTTCATAAATTTTTACTAACATTTTCCACTGAAACTAATGGGCCAAGTTCATTATAGATAGAGATAATTTTAAGCAGCAAGAATGTTCAGTAAAGTAAGATGTACAAACACATCACCATCACCAAAACACAATTTTGTCATGAATCCATCTGCTTCCTTTAATATTCACATAGACCAAGGTGAGCGACACAGGCTCTTTAGAGCCTCTAGTTATTAGAATTCAGAAATAAACCTTGAGATTCTTGGTCTTCTATTGTAAAATGAATAAAATGAGTTGTGGGTAATGCACCAACAAGACAGAAAACAATGACCTTAAAAAACTAAAATACATCTAGAAGTCAGCATTCAGTCCAACTATAGCTATAGACAAGCATCTTTGCAATATGTTAAGCTCAAAATCAAAGTCTAAACACAAATTCTATCAGCAACAAGAACTATCATCTGTTTGTTGTGATTATTCATTAAAACAGTTCAATGTAGCTTCAATAAAGTAAAATCTTTAATATTCTAGGTATTTTTCTTCTCAAACTTTTTTATTCTGATCATACTTATTGAAAATTATTTAAGCAGCGTTTATACTCAGCCCATATATTGAAAGTGTCTGTCCCAATCCAGTAAGATGGATGGCAATCTTTTTTTCAACAACTTAGAAAATTGTGTTTAAAGCATTTTTTAACAACTTTTCATTGCAATATGTTAGCTTCATTGATTATTTAGAGTACATGTGACATTAAATTTTTTATATTGTTTTTGTAGAATGCAGCAGCAACCCATCCAATGAAGTAACTGATGAAGAAGGACCTTCTGATCTCTCATCCAATCAAACATCTACATTTTCCAGTCACAACCCTGTACGGAAAATTTCCTATTCATCCACAGAAACACCATATACTCCGTCATTTGAACAGCAACCAATCACTGTGTCACAGCAATATGAACATAAAACTCCCAGCATGCCATCTGTTTCTACAAGTTTAGACGAGAGTAACTATGATGAATTTGAAGATGACTTTGAATCTGTTCAGAAACAGGCCCCTCGTATACATGAAATAAGTCCAAGGAATGTTGTGACTGAACGGGGACAAAAATTACAACTTCAAGTTTCTTTTACAGCGGAACCGAAACCTGTTGTCCGATGGTTTAGAGACAGTTTCGAAATTATTTCAAGTATGTTTTGATTTTGTTTAAAATACACACACTTTTGACATTGTTTAAATGTTTAACACCAGTCAATAAATACATATTTGTTTAAACATAAATTGGTTGTTTTTGTTTAGAAAATTCAAATTATTAAAATAAATATGATGTACCTACAAGGGAAGGTAACATGTATAGTGGATTGATTACATTGGACTTGAAATGAAATAGTTTCTAAACAGAAAACTAAATCCATGACGCAAATTTTTCAAAGTACTGTATATTTGGTAAATAAGAATTCTAATTCTCTCTCTCTACATTTGTATTTAAAGATCATTCTAAACAGTTCCTAATACACTGACTCAATTGTGAATTTTCAAGATGTTGAAACATTATAAATGCAATAATGATTTTTGTTCATATTTTTTTTATTACTGGAAAAAGTAATGCTAATAAGTGGAGTTGCTTACATCATGTACATCAAAATCTTACTAAAATAACTTTTGCAATTCATTTAGTATTCCTACACAGCACTTTTAACTGATTTGCAATAATATTTTTGTGAGAGTTTAAGTTAAGACCCGCTTCAAAATTTGAAATTTAGAGAAAAAGTCCTCATACATATGTGTAAGGGAGATTACTCTGTAAATTGGGATTGATTTCCAGTAAATTACTTTTCGCTTAATTCATGAAAACATAATGATTATATAAATATAACATAGGTACATACAAATATTATTAAATTGTGTAAGTTTTTTGTGTGAGTTTTTTAATGTGCACAGTTAATTATTTGCTTAATATACAATCTGAATCAATAAGTTTAAATCTCCTTTAAAAATGCATTGCATGGCTAATGTTGAAATGTGCATTATCAATAGCAACATGGTATGTCATTTGTTTAAGAAAGTGTGAACAGAATATTTTTATAAGAAAAAGTATATAAAACTTGGGAATAATTTATGCATATAATATATTAGTATTACAATGTTGGATCAGACTCTAAATTTTCTAAATATGTTTGTTTTTCAGATAAATTGTACTCCATAAATACAACAGAACATTTTAGTAGGTTAATTATAGAGCAGGTGGACGGGGGCGACAGTGGAAAATATAATGTGACAGTGGACAACGATTTTGGATCAGACTCTATTGATACTACAGTCACAGTCCTAGGTAGGTTTATTATATAGCAGGTGGACGGGGGCGGCAGTGGAAAATATAATGTGATGGTGGACAACGATGTTGGATCAGACTCTATTGATACTACAGTCACAGTCCTAGGTAGGTTAATTATAGAGCAGATGGACGGGGGCGACAGTTGAAAATATAATGTGACGGTGGACAACAATGTTGGATCAGACTCTATCGATACAACAATCACAGTCCTAGGTAGGTTAATTATAGAGCAGGTGGACGGGGGCGACAGTGGAAAATATAATGTGACGGTGGACAACAATGTTGGATCAGACTATCGATACAACAATCACAGTCCTAGGTAGGTTAATTATAGAGCAGGTGGATGGGGGCAACAGTGGAAAATATATTGTGACGGTGGACAACGATGTTGGATCAGACTCTATCATTATACTACAGTCACAGTCCTAGATACGTCTGATAATAATTTTAACAATTTTAAATTTTGCAGAAGTTCATCTAAAGATACTTTGGTTTCTGAATTATAGCAAGGTAAAATCTTCATTCCTTTAAGGCATGGATTCCTCTTATGGAGCTACACATATGGTTAATGCATAGCTTCTACAAACTGACTTTTTTTAATTGTTTTTTTTTTTTAAGTTACTAAATTATTACGTGTACATTTTTTCTAAATTGCCCTGCTTAAAATTTTTGTTCAGTAGTTGGTGTTATTCATTGTTTTTGCTGCATTGTTATTAAATGTTGTATTTGTTTTAATCTTACGTGGGACTAAAACATGATGATAAATTCACCTGACAATTATTTCTCCTGTAGACATTGATTTAACCACGTATTCTATCAGTATTTTATGAGAATATCTGGGTGTTAAATGCATATGAGTCATCAAATATTTAAATTTAAAACACTTTTTCAGGTATCAACAAAAATTTTCAAGAGTTATATATATAAGACTTGATAAGAAGATATTCAACCTGTTAATTTTATTGATGGGATTAAAAATCATTTGTTTTGGATATATCATGACAAGCCATAGTAATTTATTTCTGTTGTATATTTTCGATTGTCTTATAGAATTATAATATTAATTTCCTTTATAATGCACAAGAAATGATGTTGATTCTTTCCACAACATTCCTTTCTGCACTTGACAAAACTAAAAAACAAAGGAAAACTTTCATTGTTGGTCTTATTCATAAAGTTTCAATGATGTATCATTGTATTTTCTTTGTTTCTATTACAGATGTGCCAAGCTCTCCTAGTAAACCATATGCTACAGAAACAACTTTATTTACTGTGATCCTTTCCTGGTCTGAGCCAGACAGTGACGGGGGAAGTCTAGTCAAAACTTATAGAGTAGAGATGTGTAACGCTGAAGAGGAAGAATGGCAAACTTTGTCGGAAAATTGTTCTGTAAGTTATTTTTAAAGGATTACTTAAGGGAAATTAGTAGTTCCTTGTTTAAAAACCATTTTTATGATATTTAGATTTATTGTAGAATGTTCGACCTGACTATTGCTTATCACAGAATTTATATATATTTGTCATGAACTACACAACAGTTACCCCTGATAGAACAAGATCATTTTACTCTTTCTGAGGTATTCATATGATTTTACCCTTCCACACCATCACCTTTTCAGGTGTTGGTTCATTTAAACGTCAAATATTTAAGTAAATTTTGCGATTTTAAAACTGTCATGATGACCCAGATAAGTAGAACATTTTGTGCCTAAAAATGACCTGCAAACAACACTTAATTTTCTAGTTACCTTTTATTGCACAGCAGTTTTTTTATTTACAGAGTACCTCATATTGTGCCACAAACCTTGCCGGTCACAATCCATTTTTTTTCCGAGTCAGTGCCAAAAACAAGATTGGTTTTAGTGAGCCCAGTCCTGTATCTGATGTCATAGTAACCAAAGACAACCATCCATCACACCGTCTCTCTGTCGATTCTGATGGTAAATATTTATATCTTTCGTCTATTGACACAAATGGTAATATGATGAATATGTTTTCACAATGCAATATACTATTGGAAACCAGAAATATATTTAGCAAATATCCCCTTATGTACAGTTTGCTTTTTTCAAATCTACACTCTTATATTACCTATTGCATTGTGAAATATTATGGCATCAGTATTACCTATTGTATATGTATATGATTTTATGAATGAGGCAGAGTAATGCTTTTTAACACTGCTATAAGATAGTGTGTGCATGTGTGATGGTTAGCACTCATGCACAGTTTTGGTTTTATAAATGAGATTATTTTGAGTGCATGTTTTGCTTGTGTTTTATTTATTTATAGAAGCTTCTTTGAATAGTCCATTTTTTATAGAAATAATTATGCTTGAAGCATTACATTGCAAAGCATGCAGATGAATATACTGTCAAGACATTATTTCTTTTTTACTAAGTTCTAACGTAAAAACTTTAATTTGAATAACTAAAAAAAAACATGAAAAATTTATAAGAGAGAAATTTAAAACAGTTGATTTACTAAACTTTTTTTTTCAGTTATGCATGATTTTATGATGTCATTAACCAGTTCTGATACAAATGAAAAGCTCTGTCGAATAAATATTTCTTATTAAAAAGAAAATAAAAATTCATAGTTTTTTTGTCTTGTCTGCGAAGTTTCTGACATTATCTTTGGCATCATAAATGATTTTTGAAAGTTTATGGTTAGGTACACAGACTTGACATATTACTGTGTTTACCTAAATATTTGACTAATTTTTATTTAATTTCTATTTTATGTTAAAAAATATCACCCCTTCTGGCCCCTTAATTTCTTGAGTAGAGAATTCATCATCTTCAGATAATAATTAGACATGAAAGTCAAATATCTATATGTCTATATACAGATCTGTTATTTCATATTTGCACTAGGTCACCAATTTAATGCTCTTACAGAAAATTAGGCTTTATCTGCTGAATATTAAGTAATTTACTATTTTCTGTTTAAAGTTAAATATGACCATCCTTAATAGTAATTTCTGAATGATTTTTTTCTAAAGAAGTCTTACAAATAGCTTTGAAATTTTGTCAAAAAATTATTATGACCACATCAAATATCTTTGTATTCAAAATTCCAATAGGGAACATACTTTAAATAATTGTATCAATAAACCAATTTTTTGAGACGTTTCCGCCATTGGCCTTCTTCAGTTCTTTATTTTTCTTCTCAACTACTTGGCTGACATTACATTTGTATTTCCTTTTCAATCATTGAAAAGATGTTGTTAAAGATATAACTGTTATATCAAAAATTGATACAGACAAAACCATAATGGTATATAACCAGGACGGTAATTCAAAGCCTATTCTATAAAGGAATATGAAAAGGTTATTTTTTTAGTGTAAAGTAATTGCTCTTCTAACACCACCTCTTTTGCCTAGATCTATCTTTGCATTTCTGGATTCTATGATGTCATAATTTTCATACATTAATGAAAAAGAAATATTTAGTAAAAATGGACTCTCTCTTATATATTACACAGATATATGATAAAACTTTTAGACAGAATACCACCAAAAATTGAATTTTTGTATAATGTATTTGATTTTAATATTTGAATGCCACCTCTCTGATTTTCAGATGTTTTTGGTACCACCGGTACTTATATAGATAACGATTCACCTATTTCTCCATTTTTACCTCGGGCAATGCAAGGTAGTATGTCTTTGTCATAGAAATGCTTTACAGCACCAATAGTCAGCAGTGCTTTACGCAAACATATAGGCGCTAGCTACAAATCACCATCATTGTATGTGTTGCTAGTTTCCAGTTGCTCATGTTTTCAGATATTTGCTGTATTCATATAATAATGAACTTATGATCATGTAAAGAAATAATTTTAAAAAAAAAAGGATAAAAAATAAATATATAAATATAAAAGTAGGTCATGATGATTAAAAAAATATCATGTCCCCTTTAATATTATTTCAGCTGGTCAACCTGTTTACTTTGTCAGCTTTATTATAAAAGTTTCTGTCTTCAACATGATATGCATATTCTTTATGGTTTTTAAATCTTACAACATAATAGTTTTCAAAACTAAACATGCATGCACCTAAGACATATTTTACTTTTTTTAGTATTTAAATTGAGTGTTTTGAAATGAAATAATTATAAAATTTTAATTAATTAGTTTAAATTGTGTTAAAATTCCAAGAAATCAGTTGGGAGTAAGAATTATTAAATCATGGTCATTCATTTTGTCTAATTTTGTTCTTACTTCCTTGAATTACATTATTGAGTTGACAACAGCAGAAACAAACAAATAAATAATTAGTTTCTTGTTAAATGGCATCTGTCATCTCTACGTTTTCTGTTTTATATAAGTTCTATTGTAATCTGTTATAAACTACTTTAATCCCGTAAATAACATAGTACTATTTCAATGAATATTTCATGGTTTCTGGTCAAAAGGTGAATATAAGTAATTATGGTTGAATAAACTATCAATAGTACAATAAAGCCATAGGTATATAATATTATATTGGATTTTTACACCTGTTATAAAAACTATTTAGGTTTTTGTCATGCATTGATTTTTATCTGTTTTATTAATCGAGTGTTAAACTACCAAAACATTTACTGGGACTGTGCACCATACTACATGACAGATTTAATTCAAAATTTAAGGATTATATTTGTAAGAAAAAAATGTTGGAGGCGAGCATGTTTCTATCAAAATTGAACTCCAGCTTCGATAATGATGAAGAAGAAGGTATCATATTTTATTGTAGAATTTCATGGGGTTGGGTCGTACTCTTATCATAGTGAAGGCAAAGTAATTATTTGATATTTGTTTCATTGTTATTTAGTATGTAGGCTAAAAAATAGGTTTTTTTTTTAATTAAGTTTTGTTGATTTAAATCAAGTTTAGGCATATCGAAAGTGGGATATTTGAATAATTTAACCTTAGATATTAAAAAAGTATTAAAAATTGAATTCATTTATTTCTTTTATCGATAAATTCATTCATCAAGTCTCAATATCAATCCATAATCTATTTTGACAGAATTCTTTTTACTGCATGTTCTTTTCCTTTTACCAAATCAGAACTCTGTATGCATGATTTTTTTTTTTAAGTTTTGGATTTCTTATTTTTACTTATTGCATATGATATACATGTATATATTAAAACTAGAAGAAAACACTGTTAAATAATTTTGTCATTTATATGTCACTTTTAAGAGGTGAATTAAAAATTAATAATTAAAAAGACTAACAGCTTTAAGACAGAAGGAAATTCTTGTAATTTAACGCTGCTGTTGTTCAAAATTAAAAATATCAAATCATTTGGGGTACAAGGTATTAAGCAAATAAAAACCATGACAACTCGACTATTATGTTTTACAAAGTGTTGTAAATAAAATACTATACTACGAGTATTAATGGGTTAAAGTTTTGATGTTTTGTAAGAATTTAAGACTGGATGTACAAGCACTGCTGATTGTTGATACCCAGCCTAACAAATCGCTGGTGGATGATATTGTGTAATTAACAGAATTAGATACGGAATTAATCTATATCTAATTTGGTGTTTTTATCTGATTTAACTACATTTGAATTATATAACCTATTAATCTATTGTCCTTTTGTGGAAGCTAGTGGCATTGTGTTAAACTGTTGTGATTCTATTAACAAAGGATTGTATAGTCTGAGAGAACTGAAAATAATGTCCTAACATGCATAATTGTACCTTTAAATTATAATGCATGTAGTGAAGGATTTTAAGAAAATTGAATTCCATATCATCAAATAGTTTTCAGAAGAAAATTTGTAAATTAAGTGCCTGTTATGATTATTACACAGTCCAGGAGTCGGTTTTCAAAAAAAACTTAAGAATAAGATTGATCATAAGTCATGTACAATTCAGCATACTTATGAAATCTTAGACTATAGTCCTAATTTTTTGTGAAACTTGCGAAACTCCATTTGATATCTTAACATAATTCTTTCTTCTGTGCATGTTGTTAAAACGAGACTAACTTTGGGTTAAGTATAGAGAGGCATAGAGAAAACTAACTGTTGGAAAAGTATACAAAGATATAAACAAAACTAACTTTGGATAAAGTGTACAAATTTTAACCAACTGTTGGTAAAGTAAAAAAATGAAACAGAGATATAAACAAAACTAATTACGGTGACCTGTAGAGGAAGACAAATAACTTTAAAGTTTTTCAAGTTCTGGGAAGTTTTTCAAGTTCTGGGAAATCCCCAGACTTATAATATGCAATTAAGAATGTTCTAATCCAAACATTAGATTTGGCAATTTCTCTTTCAATCTGAACTGGATTTATCAAAGTATGCTATGGCAACAGGACAAATAAGGAGTGAGTAATTGTTTCTATAGGAACCATCATCAAGTATTGGGGTCCCCTTGTATTTATACTCATGCACACAAGTTATATAATAAAGATATTGACATTACTTTCCATATTACCTTTATTCAAATGACAAGCTTAATTTATAAGGAATGTCTTTTCTTTCTTGGTGCCTTTTACCTAACATCAATAACTGTAGTTTCAAGTAGATAAATTCAGATGTTAAGGTCAATTTTGTCAAATGATTAAGAAATCCTGATGGTGTCAAAATTCAGAACTCCTACTTAAGAAGAGAGAAAAATGTATCAAGATTGATTAATGAAAGGATTTCGTGACATAGTTGGTAACAGAAACTTAATTTTTATAATGTTATCAGACAAGAAATCATATCTTGTGTCATTTATCATTTTCAGTATGATACATAATATATACATAACCATTTATAATATTTAAATGTAAGTCTGACATACTGAGGATACATTGCAGATCTTACCCACATGTTATATTCATAACCATTTATAATATTTAAATGTAAGTCTGACATACTGAGGATACATTGCAGGTCTTACCGACTAAAGTATTCATAATCTATCAGTAACAACATTTAACTCTCAGTATGTTTACATATCAAAGATTTAAATCTTATGATCTTATATTCATTTAAATTTTAACAGGTTTCAGGTTCAAGATTTTTTTATCTAACTGAAAGGGTGACTTTTGCTTACTGTGTGATGTATGCATTTGTGATGGCATGAA
Organism: Mytilus galloprovincialis; assembly: GCF_965363235.1. Classification (NCBI taxonomy): domain Eukaryota; kingdom Metazoa; phylum Mollusca; class Bivalvia; order Mytilida; family Mytilidae; genus Mytilus; species Mytilus galloprovincialis. The sequence goes on from NC_134851.1 coordinate 53,489,541, forward strand.
TTATTAAGATATTCTTGAAAGGTTTTGTGCACTATTTTAAAAGTGGACCTCAAACAAGTTTAAAGAAAACTGGATTTATGAATTTCAATGTGCTACTTCTTAGAAATATAAGATATTATTTCTATTTTTTGATTGATAGTCAATCTGATTTTTGATGTTTACAGAAGAAGAGCTTCCCTTTACTCCAAGGACAGTAGTTCCTGCTACAGAGAAAATATTTGAGGATCACTATGACAAGATTGCAGAAGTTGGCAAGTAAGTATTATGATATTTAAGTTAGCATGGTATTAAGTAAAATCACAAAAATACTGAACTCTGAGGAAAATTTAAAACAGAAAGTCCCTTATTAAATGGCAAAATCAAAAGCTCAAACTCATCAAACGAATGGATGACAACTGTCATATTCCTGACTTGGTACAGGCATTTCTTATGTAGAAAATGGTGGATTAAACCTGGTTTTATAGCTCGCTAACCCTCTCACTTGTATGACAGTCGCAACAAATTACAAGTAGAAGAAACAATTTAGTTTTACATATAAACTACAACAAGTAAAAGCACCATGAAATTCAGCATTGTCTAAAAGTAAAAAAATACTTCAAAATTGAAATTTTATAAATAATATTATAAATGTAATATTAGATGTGGTATGATTGCCAATGAGACAACTACCCACCAAAGTGCAAATGAAGTGAATATAAGCATTTAGGTCTCTTATTTTGTTGTCTTACCTTGATAATAAGATATGGTGGAATAATTTTAACAAATATATAAATGAATGTTAATAGTAACATAATACACTTTATTTTATATGTGTATTGAAAATCATAATTTTTTTCAGAGGGAAGTTTGGAAATGTGTACAAGTGCTTACATAAGACAGAAAAGGAAACTTGGGCAGCAAAGGTCATCAAATGTAGAAAGAAGGATGAAAAATTAAATGTAAAAAATGAAATCAGTATTATGAATGAGTTGACGCACCCAAAACTTCTGATGTTACGGGACGCTTATGAAACACCAAAGTCCATGGTCCTTGTTATGGAATAGTAAGTTTTAATTATCAGTAGTGCATTTAGGTATAACTTTTGTCTCATTCTTTAAGGAGGAACTACCAAACAATAAAGAAATTATTAATAATGACTATTTTAGAGCCAATTGTAAAACTTTTTGTTTCTCTTAGAAATAGACTTGCAATTTTCCCTATGAAACAATCTTGTCTTTATTAAGCTACAAGGATGTCTTATTTTGACATGCTACATTGATATTTGTGGTTCCCATACTGAAACATGAAGTTGTAATTTCTGCTTAGTTATATTAATTGGGGGCAGAAGGCTACACACAGTCCTTGTCTGATCCCACACTTTATTTTTCCCATCAGTATATCTTTCTTTCTGTCTGTGTCTGAAGCAATGATATTCAGGTTCAGTATATTTGAGTTTCCATTGATTGATCGGAATGAAAGACATAGGAAAGGGGGAAACAGTTTATTAGATTTGGGGTCAATAGTTCAGAGTAACTTTTTGGATAATAATGCTTTCCTTCAAATGATTTTTTTTTACATCATAAACAAAACAAAATCTGGTCATTTGCCTCACACCTGTAGGGATGGGAACCTGCACAATTTCTTAAAAGTTTATGCTCCAATAAGGATTTTTCTGTATATTTGATTGGGACTCTGAAGAAAGTATTGTAAAAATTTTTGGTTTCTAGATACCGGAAATTTTATCTCCCTGGAGCAAAATGTTTTTGCTTAGTCAAGTTTTAGAATGATAAAATTGTCTATGCCTATACTTCTGGATTGTAACACATGTTTATAGTTGTAAAATAAATAATAATTGTACAAGTTAAATTTAGTCCCTCCCAGCATAATAATATTTTTGAAATAAAAGACTGATCACATATATATGACAATTCATAGTTACTCAGATTACTATGCCAGTGTCTGTATCATGTATATCTATGAACGTGATGTATGATTAGCTGGTAAATTATTGAGTCCAAGATTTCTTTACCATATTGATAAGTCTGTTGGAAAATATGGTATGTTTTGAAAGTCTGACTAATGTTTACTATTTATATCTCTCCTTTGAAGAATAAGTTAGTTTAGTAAATTGGAAAGCTTGTGTTCGATCCATTTGTTTTAAATTTAGATTAATACATGTATAACCACTAATTTTTCAGTGTTGGTGGAGGTGAACTATTTGATCGTGTTGCCGATGAAGATTTAGAGTTGACAGAAAGAGACTGTGTTCATTTCATGCGTCAGATCTGTGAAGGTGTCCGGTACATGCATGAGAAGTCCATAATGCACCTTGATCTCAAACCAGAAAATATTTTATGTGTTCGTAAAGACAGCAATTTGATAAAAATTATAGACTTTGGATTAGCACGTCGCTTTACACCAGGTGAAAGTCTAAAGGTAATGTTTGGAACTCCAGAATTTATAGCCCCAGAAGTTGTGAACTATGAACAGATTGGATTACAAACAGATATATGGAGTCTTGGAGTCATCTGTTATGTCCTGTAAGTAGTTCTGTGTTTAGTGATACAGTGTAACTTGACTAATCTGACACACTGGGGGACCAGAAAAAAATGTCAGGTTAAGCAGGGAGTTGTAATACTCAGGGATTTTCTGCAAGGATAGGCATATTTTGAAACCATGGAAATATGTTGGTTAAAGCAGGATGTTGGAATACTCAGGTGTCAGATTAGGCAGGTTACACTACTTTGAAATTGATAAAGATGACCATAGATTCTGCAGAACTTTCTTTCTTATGATATATACCTTCACACTAGCACAGTAGAAAGTCACTGTAAAATTTCTTATTTATTCAAATAATTTGTCATCTTCAAACTCAGGAATTTTGTAAACTGTTAATTTATAAATATGACTATATCAATGATAATTCATGTCAAGACAGAAGTGCTGACTACTGGGCTGGAAATGAGGTAGTTTATTGCCATGCATTTTATTGCCACATCAACTTGAACTCAGTACACATATGATAATAAGGAGATGTGATATGATTGCCAATGAGACATCTATCCACCAAAAACTTTCTGAAATTATTTTAAGGTTGAGTTACTTCCCTTTGTGTGTAAAACGTTTCATTTCACTTTGTGCTGATAAATTTAATTGAAAAGATGCAAGCTTTAGTTTAAAGTCATAAAAGAAAGATGTTCTTAAATATTGTCTTATTTATACTGAAATTAGATGCTGCATCTGGAATCCCACATAAAAACGGGGCGATAGATACCAGAGGGGCATTCAAAATCACAGATAAAAAATTACCTGACAATACCATGGCTACAAAAGAAAAAGACAAACAGACAAACAATAATAGTACACAACATAGAAATATATAGACTTGGCAACACAAACCCCAACAAAATACAATCTTTGTTTGCTTCATTTTCGATCTTTTGATAAAAAAAATAAAAAAATGATTTATGTCAATTTTGCCACATGTTGAGTAACTTTCCATTTGAGTTTCAATTACTTTTATAGGATTGCTCTTTTAATGAACATGTATATGCATAATTTTTTGCAAGTTATTTATTTTATTGATTTTGTATTTTAGATTGTCTGGATTATCTCCCTTCATGGGTGATTCTGACGGTGAGACACTTTCCAATGTTACACAAGGAGATTTTGATTTTGATGATGAAGCCTTCGAGGAAATATCAGAAGAAGCTCGTCATTTTATTGAAAAATGCTTGCTTAAAAATATGAAGTAAGTTGAAATATATTGTTATATATTTTACTCGGAATAGTGACTTGTAGTCATGGAAATAACTTATTATTTAGAAGAAAAAAAAGTAATTTGGAAAATGAAGGTCAATAATTTAAACAGAATGAATTATCTGATTAGTAGTCTTTGTTGCCTCTTCATACTATTTACTATCGTCTATTAAATTATCTGATTAGTAGTCTTTGTTGCCTCTTCATACTATTTACTATCGTCTATTAAATTATCTGATTAGTAGTCTTTGTTGCCTCTTCATACTATTTACTATCGTCTATTAAATTATCTGATTAGTAGTCTTTGTTGCCTCTTCATACTATTTACTATCGTCTATTAAATTATCTGATTAGTAGTCTTTGTTACCTCTTCATACTATTTACTATCGTCTATTAAATTATTAATTTATTTCATTATTTAAACATTTGATATGATATATATGTATATATGAGGTTTTTTCTAACTGGGTAAAACATATAGCACATGGGGTTACAAATTTTCAGAAGGAAACACCCAAAAAAAAGTTTGTAGAAAAATGGGTTGAAACTTTTATGAAAAATGTGCATACATATTTATAGGAAATGTGAGAGCTAAATGCATGAGAAGTAACACAATTTTAAACATGAAGTGTGACATGTACTATTTGACAAACTTTCAGACCACATAAGAAAATGGGAATTTAAATTTAAGGAACTAAAGATAGGTATGTAGATGTTTTTTGCCAGCAAAATACAGGAACTTGTAAATAAATGGATACTCTTGGCCTCAGGAATGATCCAAATGTAGAGTACTTGACTAATTTAAACATGTTTTATAAATTAATACAGAAAGAGGATAACAATATCAGAATGTATAGAGCACAAATGGTTGGCACATTCAGAGAGAAACAGCTCTAAAAAGTTACGACAGAGTCTACGCAATTTAAAACAATTTATGGCTCGACGCAAGTGGCAGGTTTGTATACATTATTATATATGTATAATTGAGGTTAAATAAAAATTATAATCTTTTCAACTCACTTTTATATTTTTAGTTTATTATTTTCTTTCTTTCTTGTATAAGTTTTTATTTTTATTTATTCATATAAGTTTAGAACGTTCTATTTAATTTTGCTAAACTTTCCTCATTACAAAATGAGTCCAGTATTTTTAATTTTTGACATATAATAATTTTCATTCACTCATTTTGTTATTTATGCATATTTTTATGTTTAATATTTTTTTTCTTTTCTGAATGTTGCATGTTTAGGGCTAATTAAATTGAAACATACATGGTGCCTAGAAATAGAACTCTCTTCTATCATGTCTATACAAGAAATTTGATATTTCTCACTATCACTCTTCCATACAAGAAATTTAAACTTTATCAAAATCACTCTTCCATACAAAAATTTGATCTTTCTCAAAATATTTTTGTTTTCTAAAGTTTAGGTACATACCTATAGATATTTGTTTTCTAAAGTTTAGGTACATACCTATAGATATGAGTCTTATCTCTAGGTGCAGTGTATGTTTATATGACAAAGCCCTTGGAGAGTATCAGGGATTGTTTAGGCTTAGTTACACTTATCTTGCATGGTTTCACATATAAACACTCATATCGCTAAAATTAAATTTCAGCCTCAGCTTTTAACTCTTTTGCAGATGCAAAAAAAACCAACAAAAAAACATATTAGCATGTGTTTTCTTTGAAAAAGGGCTTATTCTATTAATCAAGAAAAATATAAGGACAGACCAAGTATACTTAGTCAGTAGATATCCATCCTTATCTGGACAGACCAAGTATACTTAGCCACTAGATATCCATCCATATCTGGACAGACCAAGTATACTTAGTCAGTAGATATCCATCCATATCTGCAAATATTGATATATGAAGATTTCATGGGATTTAAATTCCATCTTGTTTTCTGTTAAAAATCATAAATCTTCTTGTTTATTATTTTTACATTATTACAAGCAAATATTAATTTGATATCCACACAAATTTATGAATTTGATTTCTTAAAAAGGATAAAGATGAGTAAATACATGAAAAAAAGGAAAAAAGGGACTGGTAGACAATATCTCTGATAAGGATGAACATCTACTGAAATCTACTTTATTTGGTCTGCCACATTTTCAAACAGTTACAGGTGATATTCATGAACTGGAGCATAGTATGTGTAAGGCTGGAATGTTAATATAAAAAAAAATGTTACAAAAGTATGACATTAGAGATCTAAATAAGCTGATTTTTTCTCAATTTTGGAGATCTTTGAATTTTCACAAAATTCTGACAGGCCACTTTTTGATTTGTTTCTTAAATAGTTGGTTATGGAATTTGGCATTTGATTAAGTTTGTTTATGAACCAGACATATTAAACATTATTTTTTATGTGCATATAGTGCACCAAATTATTTTCCCTAATCTGTGCATTTACATTGAATACTTTCAAACTTACATCATGAAGAACATACAGGTATACAATTTAATTTTGTACTTTGTCAGGACAAGGAAAACAATGCTTGGTAAACATCACATAATTCTACCTGTTTCTGTGCCTTGTACAAAATTAATTGTGTTTAATAAGACATTGTTTGTATTTACACATTCCAGAGCTAAAGGTGCTAGAAAATCATTGTCATCATAGAACACAAATTTTATTGAAATTGGATGTGGGTCATATTTTGCACAAAGCCATTTTAAATCATTTAAGTCTACCATGTAGGAAGATAAGAGATGTGAAGAAATGTCTAAAAAATAGTTTAATTTCTACAATATTATTTAAAAGCTTTAATAAATATCCCATAGTTTATACTTTGAAAGAATCAACATTAATAACATGTTTTTGCATTTAAATGATTTGAAAATACGATGTATATGATGACTTTGATTTAGTATTTGCATTCACCCTGTGTTTGTCTTAGTCTTCACGCTATTTGTATGGCTTTCTATTTTTATGTGTAGAAAATGGGAACTGCTATTCGGGCAATAGGACGCATGTCAGTCTGGCAAAAACAGCGTGGTGATAGTAAATCAATTGACCACTCTTCTATAACTAGTGATTCCGATATTGCTTCACAGAGTGACTTGTCTGTCCTGCCAGTATCAAGGTCTACATCACGTGGAGAAACAGATTTCAAGGGAGAGAATTTGGAAAGTTCTGATACTACAGAAACAGATGAAGAGGTTTTTAACCAATCAAAAGATGAGGATGAAGATTGTGAAGATGACAATTGTGTAAACTGTGAAAACAATAATAAACACATCAAAACAATGTCTTCAGGGGATACATCTGCACCGGCAGAAATCATTAAAGATATGGTGGACTGTGAAGCAGTAAAAGGGGATGTTGTACGATTTGACATTGCAGTTGAAGGTCATCCCACACCTCATGTGGAATGGCTGCATGACCAAAGTGTAATAAAAGAAGATAGTAGACATTCATTTATAGCAAGTCATAATGGTCTCCATTCTCTCATTATTCGTGACATATGTGAGTCAGATGAGGGTGACTACACTTGTAAGGTTGCCAATGACAACGGGGAGGACACATGTTCAGCAGAGTTAATTGTGTATGGTGTGAACGCATTTTAAGTAATATTCAACTGTATAATAGTGATAAGTTATAGCCATTTATGTTAGGTAAATAGCATAATAATAATCAATGGTAGATAACCATATCAAAATAAAATAAGAATTAACAAATTAAGAATATAAAAGAATCATGTAGAATTTAACGATTTTACAGCACATTTGTTTGTTTCTGTTCCAAAAAAGTTTAATCAGGATGATACAATTTAACAGAAAGAATTTTATTCTGTTTATTTGTTTGAACAACAAAAAATTTCTAGAAAAAAAATATTGGGAAAGTACGAAGAAATAATATCATTTTGGCAAATGATTCAATTTCTTAAAGACATGATACAAGAATGGTGTTCATAAGGTTATATCAGCAAGAAGTATTATTTCATTGAAATATAGCATATTCTCATCTCATTACAGACGTCAGCAATTTTATCATAAGTTGTTTTTTTATTAATATATAAGCTTGGAATCCTGGCCTTAAAATCACATGATTGATATAGAATCTAGGTTGGAAAATGACCTTTTAATCCAACAATCTAAAGCTTATTTCAAGGACATTTTAATATACCTAAATGAGAATAATACATTTGAGGGTACTCTTGTACTTTTCATAGAACACTTTTATTCTTTTAATGGAAAAAGCCAGTATATTTGAACATAGATGATTGCCTTTTTCGACCTTAAATAATTTTAAGAATTTCTTGGATTTAGTTTTTGTTCTTTTACACCAAATTTATTTTTAAAAACATTTATGACTTTTAACAAAGCAAAAACAAGGACATTTTATTAATTATTGTACACATGCAATGCCAAAGTTTTAATTTATCTTAATTTCCTTACTATTGTTTACTTGGTTGTGCCAAGTTATTAAAGGGAGGCTACTCATATTATATAAGATTTAACAATATTCTACTGTGCCAATTTGTTGAGTTTGCATGTGTTCCTGGCATTATGGGTCTAGGTTAATCTAAAGTTTATAATTTCTTTCTTTAATTTTTAATAGTATTCCCGCTACATTCAACACTAGTGTTAATTAAATTTTTTACATTTGTATTATCCCTTCCATATTTCAATAGATATACATGTACCGGTAATATAGCCATTAAATGGAAATTATTAAACTGACCATAGATAGCAGGATTGAAATTTTGTATTTGTGACAGATGCGAAATGTTAATGTTTGTTATTAAATGTCTTTGTTCTTATTACAATATAGGACATATCAATCTTATATAAGCAATGTTGTATTTTGTTCAGGGTCCCAGGCAAATTTGATTGTGCAATGGGAATGGGGAAACACTAGGGGTGATATATATCATAAGTTATCTATGTATTTTACACCATTTGCACAGACTGTTTTAATATGTACTGTGTGCATAAATTGCACATGCAAAATGATTTTAGAAGAAATAAAAATATGAAATAGCTTGTTGTACATGATATGTAAGGCTTTTTCTATCAGAGGGCTGAGTATCTTTAGTATGAATAACCGGGTTTACCTTACCGTTGAGGCATTATCTCATCTGATTTTTGTACATTTGTTCTGGTTTTGAGGACTTTATAGAATTTCAGTTCTTCACTCTCTGGTTCTATTACTCTTCAACTGTTGTTTCATCAAAATACTTGGTAATTCATACAAAATGAGCAGCATATTTGTATGTGGAACTTTTAATTTTTAAAGGTAGAATTATTTATTTGTAAAACAGTTACAAAGACACTGATGTGTGCATGTAGAACGGATTTCTTAGGTTTTACACAAAAATACCAATTACTGATGAACTCATCATAGATACCAGGATTGAAATTTTATATTTACGCCAGACATGCATTTTGTCTTCAAAAGACCCATCAGTGACGCTCACATAAAAAAATGGTCAAATGGTCAAATAAAGTACGAAGTTGAAGAGCATTGAGGACCAAAAATTCCTATAAGATTTGCCAAATACAGCTCAGGTAATATATTCCTGAGGTAGAAAAGCCTTAGTATTTAAAAAATTCAAAGTTTTGTTAACAGTTAATTTATAATTATTAACATATCAAAGATATAGTTCATTAATTTTTTATTTGAGGAAAGCTTCATAAAAGGTACAAGATCAACAGGCTGACCAAGATTTTTATTGTCTAGCCTTAAACTTTTGTTGCAGAGAGCTCGACATAGGGATAGTGAGCAGGCGGCGGTGTTAGCTAACTTCTAAAAAGCTTTATATTTTAGAAGGTGGAAGACCTGAATGCTTCATACTTTGTATATAGATGCCTCATGTTACAAAGTTTCCATCAGTCACAAGTCCAATGTCCTTGACCTCATTATTATGGTTCAGTGACCACTTGAAAAACAAGTTAAGATTTTTTGTGATGTTGAATTCTCTCTTATTATAAGTAATAGGATAACTATATTTGGTATGTGCGTACCTTTTTTTTCTTACAATTTTTGATTATTACTCAAAACTTTACACACTTCTTAGTTATATTAATCTTAAGATCTGTAAACTTTTTGGTGATGATTCAAAATTTCATTTTTGAGTTATTGAGTATTTTGTAAAAAAAAGGGGGAGGGGTTTTTTACATGTGGCACCGTATCTCAAAAACAATTTATGATTATTGCTTAAAACTTTACATAGTTCTTTGTTACATTAATCTAAAGATTAGATATTTTGATACTTTTTGGTTTTGATTCAAAATTTTATTTTAGTGATATTTAGATTTTTTGAAAAAAATAAAGCAAGGGGTGGGGGGTCATATGTCCTGCCGTATCTCAAAAACAATATATGGTTATTGCTTAAAACTTTCTCAGAAACTATTTATGATTGTTGCATAAAACTTTCACACAAGACGACGGGCAAATCATGTGCTCATGGCACAGCTGTTTATTGTGTTTTGGTCTGTTATTCTAGTACTTTAGGCAATAGGTCTACTATATTTGTTGTATGGAATGATTGTAAGTTGTACATGTCAAGCGGGCAGATGTTGTCTGACCTTAACCATATTTTCATGGTTCATTGATCAAAGTTAAGTTTTTGAGATTTGGTATTTTTCTTAAACTATAAGCATTAGGTCAACTATATTTGTTGTATATATGTCTGTCTGGCTTGGTTCATCTGACCTTGAACTCATTTTTATGGTTCATTGGTCTTTGTTTAGTTATCTTGGTTAATGTTAAGTTTATGTGACAGTTGAAATATAAAAGCTTTATATTTAGGACTATCAACATAATATCAATGATTAGTAAAGAAGGCGAGACATTTCAGCGTGTGCACTTTTGTTCTACTTGTAATAGTCTAAAGAAAGATATGGCATCCTCCAAGAACATTATACATTAAAGCAATGTTTAATTATTGCTATCAGGATTTCTTAAATGTAATATCCTGTACTTTTTTTTGACTGAAGTCCGGAATATGACAGTTGTTACATATATAAAAAAGAAGATGTGGTATTATTGCCAATGAGACAACTATCCACAAAAGACCAAAATGACACAGACATTAACAACTATAGGTCACCGTACGGCCTTCAACAATGAGGAAAGCCCATACCGCATAGTCAGCTATAAAAGGCCCCGATAAGACAATGTAAAACAATTCAAACTAGAAAACTAACGGCCTTATTTATGTAAAAAAAAAACGAAAAACAAATATATAACACATAAACAAACTACAACCACTGAATTACAGGCTCCTGACTTGGGACAGGCACATACATAAATAATGTGGCGGGGTTAAACATGTTAGCGGGATCCCAACCCTCCCCCTAACCTGGGACAGTGGTATAACAGTACAACAAAAGAACGAACTATAAAAATCAATTGAAAATGGCTTAACTCATCAGATGGACAAATATACAAGTGGACGTGGCCCGGTACTTATACATCCCGACACAAAAAGACACAATTAACAGATCTGAGAGTACTCGCAGTTATCTGACAGCTAGTTCAAAGCCACTAACAACTAATAAAAAAATCATGCAACTAAGACTAAACTATCAATCCGTACACGTCCAACATCCCATGGATTTAGTGTAAAGAAGTCATCGATAGCCAGAGAAATGTCCGTTTATATGTATGTTGGTGTTTTTTTCAATCAGTTGTTCCATTGTTTTCCTCTAATAGTTGATGTGTTTCCCTCAGTTCAAGTTTGTAACCAGGTTGTGTTTTGATTAAACTATTTACAAATTGTTATGGACGTCAAGTTGGTTACCTATTCCCTATTCCCTATTCGTTACCTATTCCCTATTCCCTATTCGTTACCTATTCGTTACCTATTCCCTATTCCCTATTCGTTACCTATTCATTACCTATTCCCTATTCCCTATTCGTTACCTATTCGTTACCTATTCCCTACTCCCTATTCGTTACCTATTCGTTACCTATTCCCTATTCCCTATTCGTTACCTATTCCCTACTCCCTATTCGTTACCTATTCGTTACCTATTCTCTATTCCCTATTCGTTACCTATTCGTTACCTATTCCCTATTCCCTATTCGTTACCTATTCGTTACCTATTCCCTATTCCCTATTCGTTACCTATTCGTTACCTATTCCCTATTCCCTATTCGTTACCTATTCCCTATTCCCTATTCGTTACCTATTCGAACAAAGTTTGGAGACTTATTGTTTTTGCTCAGTTCTTATTATTAAGTCTCCCAAACAAAGTTTGGAGACTTATTGTTTTTGCTCAGTTCTTATTATTTTTATTATTCTTCTTCTTCTTCTTCCGCCGCTTTAAAAAATGAACTTGTCCGCAGCGTTTCTCCAAAACCGCTTGTCAGATTGACTTAGGATTTCATAAAATGGTAGACTAATATGTCTAGGTGAGCCATCAATCTTTCGTTTGTGCATTGGGGTCTATTAAGGGGTGTTTTGGGGGGTAGAAAGCAGGGAGGGTTTTACTATAGAACCCTATGGGATTTTATTTTCAAAATTTTTTAAATGAATATAACTTGAAAACTATAAGTGATAGATACATGCAGTCTTCAGGAATGATTATAGGACAATAAAATAAATCACATGAAATATAGGGGGATGCCCTGGGGGGTCATCCCCACCCCTTTCAATTTGAGAATGTGCTATTATCTTGTAAACAGTCCAGATCCCCACCCCTAAACCATATATATTCTTGTAGGGGACAATAAAACAAATCAAATAAAATAAAAGGGAAGTCCCTAGGGGGTCACCCCACCCCCTCTTGTTGGAAAACTTGTAAACGGTCCAGATCCCCACCCCTAAACCATATATATTCTTGTAGGGGACAAAAAAACAAATCAAATGAAATAAAAGGGAAGTCCCTAGGGGGTCACCCCACCCCCTCTTGTTTGAAAACTTGTAAACGGTCCAGATCCCCACCCCTAAACCATATATATTCTTGTATGGGACAATGAAACAAATCACATGTAATTAGATGGAAGTTCCTGGGGGTCACCCCCACCCCGTTCAATTTGAGAATGTTCTATTATCTTGTAAACAGTCCAGATCCCCACCCCTAAACCATATATATTCTTGTAGGGGACAATAAAACAAATCAAATGAAATAAATGGGAAGTCCCTAGGGGGTCACCCCACCCCCTCTTGTTTAAAAACTTGTAAACGGTCCAGATCCCCACCCCTAAACCATATATATTCTTGTATGGGACAATAAAACAAATCAAATGAAATAAAAGGGAAGTCCCTAGGGAGTCACCCCAACCCCTCTTGTTTGAAAACTTGTAAACGGTCCAGATCCCCACCAGTAAACCATATATATTCTTGTATGGGACAATGAAACAAATCACATGTAATTAGATGGAAGTTCCTGGGGGTCACCCCCACCCCGTTCAATTTGAGAATGTTCTATTATCTTGTAAACAGTCCAGATCTCCACCCCTAAACCATATATTTTCTTGTAGGGGACAATAAAACAAATCAAATGAAATGTAGGTAAAGTCCCTGGGGGTCACCACCACCCCCTCCTGTTTGAAAACTTGTAAATGGTGGAGATCCCTACTCGTAAGCCATATATATTCTTGTATGGGACAAAAAATCAAATCAAATGAACATGAGACCATATGAATGGGGAGTTATCGGTGCTTTGTTTGGGAGACTTCGTAACAGCATCCTGTTACAATTACTTCTTGTTTTTATTATTCTTCTTCTTCCTCTTCTTCCTCTTCTTCTTCCGCCACTTTAAAAATGAACTTGTCCGCAGCATTTCTCCAAAATTACTTGTCAGATTTACTTAGGGTTTCATAAAATGTTAGACTAATATGTCTAGGTGAGCCATCAATCGTTCCTTTGTGCATTGGGGTCTATTAAGGGGTATTTTGGGGGGCAGAAAAAAGGGAGGGGTTTACTATAGAACCCTATGGGATTTTATTTTCTAAAATTTTCAAATGAATATAACTTGAAAACTGTAAGTGATAGATACATGCAGTCTTCAGAAATGATTAAAGGACAATAAAACAAATCACATGAAATATAGTGGAGTCCCTGGGGGTCATCCCTACCCCCTTCAATTCGAGAATATGCTTTTAACTTGTAAACGGTCCAGATCCCCACCCCTAAACCATATATATTCTTGTATGGGACAATAAAACTAATCAAATGAAATTAGATAAAAGTTCCTGGGGGTCACCCCCACCCCGTTCAATTTGAGAATGTACTATTATCTTGTAAACGGTTCAGATTCCCAACCCTAAACCATATATATTCTTGAAAAGGACGATAAAACAAATCAAATTAAATTAAATGGAAGTCCCTGGGGGTCATCCCCATCCCGTTCAATTTTAGAATGTGCTATTATCTTGTAAACGGTCCAGATCCCCACCCCTAAACCATATATACTCTTGTAGGGGACAATAAAAATAATCAAATGAAATTAAATGGAAGTTCCTGGGGGTCACCCCCACCCCGTTCAATTTGAGAATGTACTATTATCTTGTAAATGGTCCAGATCCCCACCCCTAAACCATATATTGTCTTGTAGGGGACAATAAAACAAATGAAATGAAATAAAAGGAAAGTCCCTAGGGGGTCACCCCACCCCCTCTTGTTTGAAAACTTATAAACGGTCAACATCCCCACCCTTAAACTATATATATTCTTGTAATGGACAATACAACTAATCAAATGAAATTAAATGGAAGTTCCTGGGGGTCACCCGCACCCCGTTCAATTTGAGAATGTACTATTATCTTGTAAATGGTCCAGATCCCAACCCCTAAACCATATATATTCTTGTAGGGGACAATAAAACAAATGAAATGAAATAAAAGTAAAGTCCTTAGGGGTCAGCCCACCCCCTCTTGTTTGAAAACTTGTAAACGGTCAACATCCCCACCCCTAAACAAGGTGCAACGTACAACAAACGTATTATAAGTGAATAGGTAACGAATAGGTAACGCACAAATATCTATACTATTAAACGAGAAGACCTCATTTTTGGTGTCGCTTCTCTTCTTTCCACAATAAATTAATCAACACGACTCTGTGTCCTATATGTACAGTGCATAGTCGCATTTGTCATCCATTCATATGATTATTCAGATTGAGTTATTTTGGGAGAAAAACGAGAAAAAAGGCATCCGGATATTGTCCCGTCATTGGACGAAATTTTAAGTCAGATTATACTTCCGGTTTGCGTTTTTCTGTATACTTTGAACAAACAAATAGTACGAATAAAGTATATTTTAATTCTGTTCAGAGTTTATTAAATGGAGAGGGTCTGTATACTATGTCAATTGACCACCATGGATCGATTACTAAACTAAGAATTGAAAGTAAATACACTTTACTTTATTTATATAGTAATATCAAGGACGTATAACTAACATACGTCATTGGTAATATACAGATAAGCGCTAAAATTATTCATGTGAACTTTTGATACCTTTTCTGAAATTCTCCATTCATTAAATATTTTACAAAATTCATTGATTACAAAAAAAAGATGTGGTATGATTGCCATGTTGAGACAACTCTCCACAAGAGACCAAAATGACACAGAAATTAACGACTATAGGTCACCGTACGGCCTTCAACAACGAGCAAACCCCATACCGCATACTCAGCTTTAAAAGGCCCCGAAATGACGATGTAAAAAAATTCAAACGAGAAAACTAGCGGCCTTATTTATGTACAAAAAAGGAACGAAAAACAAATATGTAACACACAAACAAACGACAACCACTGAACTACAGGCTCCTTACTTAAATGTTCATTACATACTAAATGTATGTTCATATTGAAATTGATAGAAAACCAAAATTTGGGAATTTTGGAAATGAAGGAGGAGGTATAAAACTTCTAACAACACTTTACATACTTTTAACTCCGCTCTGAATGCCCGCGATTTCGCGGGTGTGTTCTAGTTTCTTTTTAAAGTGCAACGCATTACACACGTTTTAAAAGCGAATAAGGAACGAATAAGTAACAGGGTATCAGTCGAGCGCTGAAACGGGTACATATGTTCGATTAAGGTTATTTCACCTCTAAGAACCGACAGTTACCACCAGAGACACACAAATATTTCTTTTTAAAGTGCAACGCATTACACACGTTTTAAAAGCGAATAAGGAACGAATAAGTAACAGGGTATCAGTCGAGCGCTGAAACGGGTACATATGTTCTATTAGGGTTATTTCACCTCTAAAAACCGACAGTTACCACCAAAGACACAAACATATTTCTTTTTTTAAAGTGCAACGCATAACACACGTTTTATTTTTTAATTTAAACATATTTATGTATAGTGGATTGGGAAACAAGTTTTGCAACTTATATGTACCCCTTTCCACTTTTCGGGTGCGAGTGCTGCCTTGTAGCGGCATCAGCCTACTCTTTTTCGAAATCTACAAGGGTGTCTTCAACGTGCAAGAGATATGGCTCTCTCTTAACACGGGTCAGCCATTTATCGTCCCCTTCCGACGGGCTATCATCGTTTCCTGAAGACCATAGTCGCAAATGGTGTCATGGGAGAGCCGAAAATTGAGTTCCTGAAATTTTCATCCCGAACGGGAATCGAACCAGGAACCATTGTGTTAGTAGTCCGATGCACTAACCGCTACAACACGTTTTATAAGCGAATAAGAAACGAATAAGTAACAGGGTATCAATGTTGCGCTGAAACGGGTACATATGCGCTAATAGGGTTTTTTCACTTCAGAGAACACACAATTACCGCCAGAGACATAAAAGCAATAGATAATCGATTTATTCCAAGGTTCAACGTATACCACGCGTATTAAAAAAAATAAAAGAAAAAAGTTTTTGCTGCCTTCATAGACTTAAAAAAGGCATTTGATACTGTATGGCGACTAGGCTTATTTTCTAAACTCATAAAACATAATATCCCCCAAAAAATGTTTAATGTTATTTATTCAATGTATACTGATACAGTAAGTAGAATAAAATTCTCTAATGGGTTGAGTCCTCCATTCCTATCAGAAAGGGGTGTTAAACAAGGTGACGTATTGAGTCCCCTTCTTTTTAACTATTTTATAAATGATCTAGTAGGTAATCTTGATAACAAACATACGGATCCAGTTGCTATTGGGGATACCTCTTTGAACATTCTTTTATATGCAGATGATATTGTTTTACTATCTGAAAGCAAAGAGGGTCTACAAAAATCTCTTGATATTTTACATGAATATTGTTCAACATGGAAACTACAAGTTAATACTGATAAATCAAAAATTATGATATTTAATTCTAATGGCAAGACATTGTTAAACCATTTTACTTATGATAATGCATATCTTGAAACAGTAACAAATTATTGTTACTTGGGTATTGTTTTAAAGTATAATGGCAATTTTTGCCTTGCTGTGAATACTCTAATGGAAAAAGCCAGGAAGGCATACTATAAAATAAAGAAAACTATAGGTCTCAACAACCCATGTAGACTTCTTGAAAAATTGTTTGATTGTTTAGTTACTCCCATTCTTACATATTGTAGTGAAATTTGGGGGGTGGATTCACATTTTAAAGACTCTGATCCATTTGAAAAACTTCATGTTAAATTTATCAAAGACATATTAGGGGTTCACTGTAAGGCATCTAATGATGGATGTCGAGCTGAACTTAATAGAATTCCCTTGAAAAATAAAATATTATATTCAATATTCAACTACCTGAACCATATAGTTTCTTCGGAAAATTCTTTGGCATATGATATATTCACTAAATCTGTAGATTCAAACCCTTGGGTCATAAAGGTCAAGAGTCTTTTGAATGAACTTGGAATGTCTTATATCATCAATAACTTTAATTATGTTAAAGGTAATTTAAATTCTATTAAACAAAGAATTAATGACCAATGTTTGCAAGTTCAAAATGCAAATATATTTGAATCCAAAAAGTTAGACTTTTTCAAAAGTGTCTACATAATGGGCAGAAGACCACCCTATGTTGATATATTAAAAAACAGAAGTGACAGAGCTGCAATATGTAAGATCCGTATAAGCGCTCATACACTGATGATTGAAAGAGGGAGACATCTAAATATTCCCAGAAATGAGAGATATTGCTCTGTATGTAATTCTGGTCAAATTGAAAATGAAAAACATTTTCTTTTACATTGTGAAAAATACTCAACTAAGAGGGACATATTTTACCATAAAGTTTCAAATATAATCGTTGATCCTACAAAATTTCAAAAACATGAAAATAATATAATCTTTTTATTAAATAATAATTCATACACAATCCTAAAATTAACTTCCTCTTTCATCTCAGACAGTTTGAACCTGCGTAAAGCAGAACAAACTCTATAAAATTGCTAATAATCATTGTTCATAATATTACATATTAATATTGTCATTATTTTCAATACTTAATATGTTTGACCAACTATGTAATTGATATATTTTTTTTTAATCATTTACTGTTGATGATATTGATATCGTTCGATGATATTGTTCTAAATATGCCTATTGATATTCTATGCATTATTACTATTTGTATACCAGTTGTATGGGCCATTGCCAATTATTGTAATTGTGTTTGTGCCAATAAAATATTTGTATTTGTATTTGTATTTGTATTTGTATTAAAAGCGAATAAGGAACGAATAAGTAACAGGGTATCAGTCGAGCGCTGAAACGGGTACATATGTTCTATTAGGGTTATTTCACCTCTAAGAACCGACAGTTACCACCAGAGACACAAACATATTTCTTTTTAAAGTGCAACGCATAACACACGTTTTAAAAGCGAATAAGGAACGAATAAGTAACAGGGTATCAGTGTAGCGGTGAAATGGGTACATATGCGCTAATAGGTTTTTTCAACTCAGAGAACACATAATTACCACCAGAGACATGAAAGCAATCGATAATCGTTTTATTTCAAGGTGCAACGTATACCACGCGTATTGAAAGCGGTTAAGGAACGAATTAGTTACAGGGTATAAACCGAGCGCTGGAACGGGTACATACACGCTAATAGGGTTATTTCATCTCCAAGAACACATAGTTACCGCCAGAGACAAGAACACAATTGAAAATCATTTTCTAAAATGTTCATTTTTATACAAGCGCTCACCTCTTAAAACCAAGAACCAGATCTTCAAACATACGAATATAAAACATTTAAAAGGTAGAACGTATAAAAATCAAATAATAAACAAATAAGTATCTAACATAAAGCAACAGGATCGGTTGAGCACAAACACATATAAATAGGTCATAAGAAGGTCATTTTACCTCAACAAATTTAGATCTATAACAAGAGATAAGAATATAAACAAGAGTGCACACGCTGAAATATCTCGCCTTCTTTACTAATCATTGATATTATGTTGATAGTCTTAAGTATAAAGCTTTATAACAACTGTCACATAACTTAACATTAACCAAGATAACATAAACCAAATTGAATGAACCATGAAAATGAGGTCAAGGTCAGATGAAACATGCCGGTCAGACATGTAGAGCTAACAATGCTTTCATACAACAAATATAGTTGACCTCTTACTTATAGTTTAAGAAAAAAAGACCAAACACAAAAACTTAACACTGAGCAATGAACCGTGAAAATGAGGTCGAGGTCAAATAAAACCTGCGCGACTGACATACAGATCATATGATATTTCCATACACCAAATATAGTTGACTTATAGCATATAGAATAAGATAAAAAGACCAAAACTCAAAAACTTAACTTTGACCACTAAACCATGAAAATGAGGTCAAGGTCAGATGACATCTGCACGCTAGACTTGTACACCTTACAATCATTCCATACAACAAATATAGTAGATCTATTATGTAAAGTATGAGAAAAAGAGACCAAAACACAAAAACTTAACTATAACCACTGAACCGTGAAAACAAAGGTCAAGGTCAGATGACACCTGCCAGTTGGACATGGACACCTTACAGTCCTTCCATACACCAAATATACTTGCCCTATTGCTTATAGTATCTGAGATATGGACTTGACCACCAAAACCTAACCTTGTTCACTGATCCATGAAATGAGGTCGAGGTTAAGTGAAAACTGTCTGACGGGCATGGGGACCTAACAAGGTACGCACATACCAAATATAATTATCCTATTACTTAAAATAAGACAGAATTCAACATTACAAAAAATCTTAACTTTATTTTCAAGTGGTCACTGAACCATGAAAATGAGGTCAAGGACATTTGACATGTGACTGACAGAAACTTCTTAACATGAGGCATCCATATACAAAGTATGAAGCATCCAGTTCTTCCACCTTCTAAAATATAAAGTTTTTAAAAAGTTAGCTAACACCGCCGCCGCCGAATCACTATCCCTATGTCGAGCTTTCTGCAACAAAAGTTGCAGGCTCGACAAAAATTAAAAAGGGTGAGGATATCAAAAATTAAATAAGTAACGAATAGGTAACGAATAGGGAATAGAGAATAAATAACGAATAGGTAACGCATAGGGAATAGGGAATAAGTAACGAATAGGTAACAAATAGGGAATAGGGAATAAGTTACGAATAGGTAACGCATAGGGAATAGGGAATAAGTAACGAATAGGTAACAAATAAGTAACAGGGTATTAACCGAGCGCTGGAACGGGTAGATGCAGGCTAATAGGGTCATTTTATCTCTAAACACAATGTTACCACCAGAGACATGGACACAATTGAAAATCCTTTTCTAAAAGGTGTAACGTACAACAAACGTATTATAAGTGAATAGGTAACGGATAGGTAACGAATAGGTAACAGGGTATTAACCGAGCGCTGGAACGGGTACATGCGCTCTAATAGGGTCATTTCGTCTTTAAGAACATTTTGTTACCACCAGAGACATGAACACAATTAAAAAACGATTTATTTCAAGGTGCAACGTATACTTACCCCGCGCATTAAAAGCGAATAAGGAACGAATAAGTAACAGGGTATTAACCGAGCGCTGGAACGGGTACATGCACGCTAATAGGGTCATTTCATCTCTAATTACACTTTGTTACCACCAGAGACATGAACACAATTGAAAACCCTTTTCTAAAAGGTGCAACATACAACAAACGTATTATAAGTGAATAGGTAACGAATAGGTAACGAATAGGTAACAGGGTATTAACCGAGCGCTGGAACGGGTACATGCGCTCTAATAGGGTCATTTCGTCTTTAAAAACATATTGTTACCACCAGAGACATGAACACAATTAAAAAACGATTTATTTCAAGGTGCAACGTATACTTACCCCGCGCATTAAAAGCGAATAAGGAACGAATAAGTAACAGGGTATTATCCGCGCGCTGGAACGGGTACATGCACGCTAATAGAGCCATTTTATCTCTGAGAAGACATTGTTACCACTAGAGACATGGACACAATTGAAAATCCTTTTCTAAAAGGTGCAACGTTCAACAAACGTATAATAAGTGAATAGGTAACGAATAGGTAACGAATAGGTAACGAATAGGTAACAGGGTATTAACCGAGCTCTGGAACAGGTACATGCGCTCTAATAGGGTCATTTCTTTTCTAAGAACACATTGTTACCACCAGAGACATGAACACAATTAAAAAACGATTTATTTCAAGGTGCAACGTATACTTACCCCGCGCATTAAAAGCGAATAAGGAACGAATAAGTAACAGGGTATTATCCGTGCGCTGGAACGGGTACATGCACGCTAATAGAGTCATTTCATCTCTGAGAAGACATTGTTACCACTAGAGACATGGACACAATTGAAAATCCTTTTCTAAAAGGTGCAACGTACAACAAACGTATTATAAGTGAATAGGTAACGAATAGGTAACAGGGTATTAACCGAGCTCTGGAACAGGTACATGCGCTCTAATAGGGTCATTTCTTTTCTAAGAACACATTGTTACCACCAGAGACATGAACACAATTAAAAAACGATTTATTTCAAGGTGCAACGTATACTTACCCCGCGCATTAAAAGCGAATAAGGAACGAATAAGTAACAGGGTATTATCCGTGCGCTGGAACGGGTACATGCACGCTAATAGAGTCATTTCATCTCTGAGAAGACATTGTTACCACTAGAGACATGGACACAATTGAAAATCCTTTTCTAAAAGGTGCAACGTACAACAAACGTATTATAAGTGAATAGGTAACGAATAGGTAACAGGGTATTAACCGAGCGCTGGAACGAGTACATGCGCGCTAGTAGGGTAATTTCATTTCTAATTACACATTGTTACCACCAGAGACATGAACACAAGTGAAAATCCTTTTCTTAAAGGTGCAACGTACAACAAACGTATTTAAAGCGAATAAGTAACGAATAGGTAACGAATAGGTAACAGGGTATTAACCGAGCGCTGGAACGGCTACATATGTGCTAATAGGGTCATTTTATCTCTAAGAACACATTGTTACCACCAGTGACATGAACACAATTGAAAATCCTTTTCTAAAAGGTGCAACGTACAACAAACGTATTATAAGTGAATAGGTAACGAATAGGTAACGAATAGGTAACAGGGTATTAACCGAGAGCTGGAACGGGTACATGCGCGGTAATAGGGTCATTTCATCTCTAAGAACACATTGTTACCACTAGAGACATGGACACAATTGAAAATCCTTTTCTAAAAGGTGCAACGTACAACAAACGTATTATAAGTGAATAGGTAACGAATAGGTAACGAATAGGTAACAGGGTATTAACCGAGCACTGGAACGGGTACACGCGCGATAAAAGGGTCATTTCATCTCTAAGAAGACATTGTTACCTTCAGAGACAAAAACACAATTAAAAAACGATTTATTTCAAGGTGCAACGTATACCCTGCGCATTAAAAGCGAATAAAGAACGAATAAGTCACCGGGTATTATGCGAGCGCTGGAACGGGTAATATGCGCTTATAGGGGTATTTTATCTATAAGAACACATTATTACCACAAGAGATATGAACACAATTGAAAATTCTTTTCTAAAAGGTGCAACGTACAACAAACGTATTAAAAGCGAATAAGTAACGAATATTTAACAGGCTATTATCCGAGTGCTGGAACGGGTACATATGCGCTAATAGGGTCATTTCATCTCTAAAAACACATTGTTACCACCAGAGACATGAACACAATTGAAAATCCTTTTCTAAAAGGTGCAACGTACAACAAATGTATTATAAGTGAATAGGTAACGAATAGGTAACAGGGTATTTACCGAGCGCTGGAACGGGTACATGCATATTAATAGGGTCATTTTATCTCTAAGAACACATTGTTACCACCAGAGACACGAACACAATTAAAAAACGATTTATTTCAAGGTGCAACGTATACCCTGCGCGTTAAAATCGAATAAGGAACAAATAAGTAACCGGGTATTATCCGAGCGCTGGAACGGGTAATATGCGCTAATAGGGGTATTTTATCTATAAGAACACATTATTACCATAAGAGATATGAACACAATTGAAAATCCGTTTCTTAAAGGTGCAACGTACAACAAACGTATTAAAAGCGAATAAGTAACGAATAGGTAACAGGGTATTAACCGAGCGCTGGAACGGGTACATGCACGCTAATAGGGTCATTTCATCTCTAATTACACATTGTTACCACCAGAGACATGAACACAAGTGAAAATTCTTTTCTAAAAGGTGCAACGTACAACAAACGTATTAACAGTGAATAGGTAACGAATAAGTAACGAATAGGTAACAGGGTATTAACCGAGCGCTGGAACGGGTACACGCGCGCTAATAGGGTCATTTCATCTCTAAGAACACATTGTTACCACCAGAGACACGAACACAATTAAAAAACGATTTATTTCAAGGTGCAGCGTATACCCTGCGCATTAAAAGCGAATAAGGAACGAATAAGTAACCGGGTATTATGCGCTAATAGGGGTATTTCATCTCTAAAACACATTATTACCACAAGAGATATGAACACTATTGAAAATCCGTTTCTTAAAGGTGCAACGTACAACAAACGTATGTATTAAAAGCGAATAAGTAACGAAAAGGTAACAAATAGGTAACAGGGTATTAACCGAGCGCTGGAACGGGTACATGCACGCTAATAGGGTCATTTCATCTCTAATTACACATTGTTACCACCAGAGACATGAACACAAGTGAAAATCGTTTTCTAAAAGGTACAACGTACAACAAACGTATGATAAGTGAATAGGTAACGAATAGGTAACGAATAGGTAACAGGGTATTAACCGAGCTCTGGAACGGGTACATGCGCTCTAATAGGGTCATTTCTTCTCTAAGAACACATTGTTACCCCAAGAGACATGAACACAATTAAAAAACGATTTATTTCAAGGTGCAACGTATACTTACCCCGCGCATTAAAAGCGAATAAGGAACGAATAAGTAACAGGGTATTATCCGAGCGCTGGAACGGGTACATACGCGCTAATAGGGATATTTCATCTATAAGAACACATTATTACCACCAGAGATATGAACACAATTGAAAATCCTTATCTAAAAGGTGCAACGTACAACAAACGTATTAAAAGCGAATAAGTAACGAATATTTAGCAGGGTATTATCCGAGCGCTGGAACGGGTACATATGCGCTTATAGAGTTATATCACCTTTTATGGCTTACTGGTGGGGATTTCCACCATTTACAAGTATTCAAACAGGAAGGGGTGGTGGTGACCCCCAGGGACTTTACCTACATTTCATTTTATTTGTTTTATTGTCCCCTACAAGAATATATATGGTTTAGGGGTGGGGATGTTGACCGTTTACAAGTTTTCAAACAAGAGGGGGTGGGATGACCCCTCAGGACTTCCCTTTTATCTCATTTTATTTGTTTTATTGTCCCCTACAAGAACATATATGGTTTAGGGGTGGGGATCTGGACCATTTACAAGATAATAGTACATTCTCAAATTGAACGGGGTGGGGGTGACCCAAGGAACTTCCATTTAATTTCATTTGATTAGTTTTATTGTCTCTTACAAGAATATATATATAGTTTAGGGGTGGGGATGTTGACCGTTTACAAGTTTTCAAACAAGAGGGGGTGGTCTGACCCCCTAGGGACTTTCCTTTTATTTCATTTCATTTGTTTTATTGTCCCCTACAAGAATATATATGGTTTAGGGGTGGGGATCTGGACCATTTACAAGATGATAGTATATTCTCAAATTGAACGGGGTTGGGGTGACTCCCAGGAACTTCCATTTAATTTCATTTGATTAGTTTTATTGTCCCTTACAAGAATATATATAGTTTAGGGGTGGGGATGTTGACCGTTTATAAGTTTTCAAACAAGAGGGGATGGGATGACCCCCTAGGGACTTTCTTTTTATTTCATTTCATTTGTTTTATTGTCCCCTACAAGAAAATAAATGGTTTAGGGGTGGGGATCTGGACCATTTACAAGATAATAGTACATTCTCAAATTGAACGGGGTGGGGGTGACCCCCGGGAACTTCCATTTAATTTCATTTGATTAGATTTATTGTCCCCTACAAGAATATATATGGTTTAGGGGTGGGGATCTGGACCGTTTACAAGATAATAGCACATTCTAAAATTGAAGGGGGTAGGGATGACCCCCCAGGGACTCCCCTATATTTCATGTGATTTGTTTTATTGTCCTTTAATCATTTCTGAAGACTGCATGTATCTATCACTTACAGTTTTCAAGTTATATTCATTTGAAAATTTTAGAAAATAAAATCCCGTAGGGTTCTATAGTAAACCCCTCCCTTCTTTCTGCCCCCCAAAAATACCCCTAAATAGACCCCAATGCACAAATGAGCGATTGATGGCTCACCTAGACATATTAGTCTAACATTTTATGAAACCCTAAGTAAATCTGACAAGTAGTTTTGGAGAAATGCTGCGGACAAGTTCATTTTTAAAGTGGCGGAAGAAGAAGAGGAAGAAGAGGAAGAAGAAGAATGATAATTAATTAAAAAGGGGGAAGGATATTAAAACTCGAATAAGTAACGAATAGGTAACGATAGGGAATAGGGAATAAGTAACGAATAGGTAACGAATAGGGAATAGGGAATAGGTAACGAATAGGTAACGAATATGGAATAGGGAATAGGTAACGAATAGGTAACGAATAGGTAACGAATAGGGAATAGGGAATAGGTAACGAATAGGTAACGAATAGGGAATAGGGAATAGGTAACGAATAGGTAACGAATAGGGAATAGGGAATAGGTAACGAATAGGGAATAGGGAATAGGTAACGAATAGGTTACGAATAGGGAATAGGGAATAGGTAACGAATAGGGAATAGGTAATAGGTAACCAACTTGACGTCCATCAAATTGTTTACTGCTGTTGATTTTTGTCCCTTACTGATTTGGTCTTTCACATGTAACCTTACTGAATTTTGTTTCTTATCAATTTCACCACGGACAATGGGATTGATTTCCGCAAACCAGACATCCGCAACCTTCCTGGAGTGTTTGTGTTTTGTGTAAACATCAGTTTGTTGTATATGCCACTGATTTATTTCGTGCACATGCAAAATATCAAACCCTCATATTTATAACATTATCGAGAATTTCACTACTGTCCAATTTTTGTGTCAACAATTTGAACTACTGGACACTATGGAACAATTTTTCCACATAATTTAATTTACACGATTATCGTTTGGGATACCATGGCCCTCGTCATATCTGCACATTATAGAACACAATTAGTTGTATTCATTTTGTTACATTATAATCCTCCTGAAACCCTTATTACAAGTGATGGACAGTTTTACACAATCGCAACCTTATAGTGCAATTGTGCAACTCTTATTTTGTTTGTGATCAGAACTTTTTTTTAATGTTTCCTTTACCAAAGCATGAACTTTGCAATTACTTTATTTTAGGGTACACAACTTGTATCCGAAACTCCTACTCCTAATACCCTGTTTACAATTAATTGAAACTTATCTCAAGATTGGATGTGATTTCAATGTTGTTTTGGTTTTGCCTTCTCTTATCGAAAAATAAGCCCTGCGGCGAACATTTGCCGCAAGTTTGCAGCAAACATTGCCGCAAGCTTGCAGCAAACGTTTGCTGCAAACTTGCCGCAACTATTTTACCATGCAAATGAAGTTTGCGGCAAGCTTGCTGCAAAAATAATTATGCAAATTAGATTTGCCGCAAGCTTGCGGCAATTGTTTGTTGCAAACTTGCAGGAACTACACATATTACCAATGTCATTATGTGTAAGACACATTCAACGTATCTCTTTCAAATTACATAGCAACATTTTTAAAAAGTCAATTCCTTTTTTAATACAAACAGTCACTGAAAGAATTCTTGCAAACTCGTGAAATTCAAGGAAATACATACATGCATTTGAGTTTTATCTTACCTCCTATACATTTCTAGGAATATGATTGGTTAAAAGCGTCCTCATGGAAACTGTGTATAGTTAATATTAGGTTAGTTGGGAGGCGGGCTTTATTTCATACACGGTTAGTAGTGGAGTTAACGTTGCGTCCCTTTATATTCCATATAAAGTAATAAGGAGGCGGGGCTTATTTCATACACGGTTAGTAGTGAAGTTGCGTCCCTTTATATTCCATATAGGGAAATGAGGAGGCGGGGCTTATTTCATAAACGGTTAGTAGTGGTGTTACGTCCCTTTAGAAAAACAAAACAGTACTGAGAAAAAAATCTTGAATGTTTCAACAGACGAAGAAAGTGATGATAAAGTGAAATAAATTCAGAAAACACATATAAGTCTAGCAAGTTGTCATTGCTGGCATCTGTTTTTGTAGGATCAAAGGAAGTAGTTTCTTAATCATGTTAATACTTACTGTATTGAAAACTTGCTCATTTTGATAGGTCATGCACTTGTCTAAATTTTACACTTTAAGATAGTCGGTAAGATAAATTCATTACATAGTGTGCTAGTGACGTAATACGGTATAATGGGGTCAGTAAATTCCACATGGGGATTCGAACTTCGCTCTTCGCTCTCACCCCATATGGAATTTACTGACCCCATATATACCGTATTAGGTCACTAGCACACTATGTAACTAATATATTCTCAAATGACATAATATTAAAAAATGAAAAAGGATAAATCTCAAATGTGTATTGAGTATAAAGCTAGGTAATTGCATTACATAATTTAACTTAACTTTAATAAACATGGTCTTGATGGTGCAGTACTTAAGTTACAAAATTCAAACTTATAATAGCTTAAGTTTTTCAATCACACATACATGTATCAAGGAATTGTATATTTAAATATACAATTCCTTGCATGTATATATAGTTGCTTACTTAATTATGTATGATGATATTACATTAGTTATTTTATTAAAACATGCAGTTCTATGAATTACTTGTACTTACAAAATTACATACTGATTATCCCATATTATTGTTGTGTCGTTTGTTTTCTTCTATTTTTGAGTGTGAATTCACATTACTATAAGACGTGTCACGGTACTTTTCTATCCCAAATTCATGTATTTGTTTTTGATGTTATATTGGTTATTCTCATCGGATTTTGTCTAATGCTTAGTCCGTTGCTGTGTGTGTTAAATTTTAATGTTGTGTCGTTGTTCTCCTCTAATATTTAATGCGTTTCCCTCAGTTTTAGTTTGTTACCCCGATTTTGTTTTTTGTCCATAGATTTATGAGTTTTGAACAACGGTATACTACTGTTGCCTTTATTTATTGAACAAAAACGCCTCGTTGATCTTTTATATGTGAAATGCAATTCCAAACATAACCAACATGACCTAGCCACAATTTCAAATTGTTAGCATCCACAAAGTGCCAACTAGGCATGTCCAGTCAATATTGTGTCATTTCTGCAATGTTCTGGCAAACATATAGAATGGTCAAAGTTTTCTGCAATCTTGCGGCAAACATTCTTTATTATTTTAAACTTTCTGTCAATCTTACGGCAAACATTGATGTTTCTGCAAACTTGCCGCAAGCTTACAGCAAAAAGCTGCAATGTTTGCCGGAAGTTTGCAGCTATCGGCAAACATCTACAAACACTATTTTCTGAGTTCCTGCAAACTTTTTGTTTCCCCCAAGCTTGCAACAAATCTGCTGCAAGTTTGCGGCAAACAATTCAGTTTCATAAGGGTTACCAATGCATGGAATTTGAGTAGGGTTTAATTTTGTGATTTGCTATGAGCGTTCCTGATGAAGGTAAATCCACACAGCGCTTCGGACACATACAGTTTAAAACGTGTTGTTTTCATTTTTTTTACAGCAGATACATTTGCTGATGGACTATCAGTCCCCGAGGATATCATCAGCTCAGTAGTCAGAACTTCAGTACTGACATGATATATAAAAAAGATAGATTTGGCAATTTTTGATGTCCTTTTAGGTTATAAGCTCCTTCAGTGTTTATTTTTTATATATACATCCTTAGCTTAAAAACATTTGCCTTTTATCGTTCCTGATGAAGGTAAATTCACAAAAGCCCGTCGGACTCATACAACTTATAACGTATTGTTTTCATTTTTTGTACTGTTTTCTGTTATGCATACAACTAGAGGAACCATGTTAGGCTGGATATTAAAAACTCAGTTCAAAGTATTCTTAAATGCGTTTCAAAAATGATTTACATCATTTGTAGGTCCGCCTTTCAGGTTTTTTTTTAATCTGTCAGGGCAGGAACATTATTCACTGTGTTGAACAAATAGCAAGTGAGCGATGCATTCATTCTTCTTGGAGCTTCTCATGAATACCTTTTCCATTGATGCATTATATAGATGAATACTTAAAAAAGAGTATGTGTTATTATAGGTATATCTGCTAGAATATACTAGCATTTCTGGTGTAGTATAGTAACCTGTGAGTATCAATTTACTTACGTATATGACAGAATAATGGCATTTTGACATTAAATATTCCATTAATATCAGAGTATACAAAACGCTGGCGAGCAACAGTCCATACCAGTATACTTAGGTGTTCATGATGTGTCACGCTGCATACCTCATTACAGTAACATTCGACAGATACCAGTATAAAATAATATAAAGAGAGAAAAAGAATCATACAATGAAATTACATCACTTATACCAGGCTAATGATTTACACGTCAGACGCTGGATTCTTATATATTCACAGACTCAACAATAGAAAAGTATCAAAACAGTTGGAAGGCCAACAAAGTAGAATAATATATTTGTTTACTATACTAAGTTAAAATAAGACTCTGATACCTAAAATAAAAAAATAAATTAAAAGAAAGAGAGAAATTAAAATAAAGGAATGATGATTCTACATGTTCTATGAGGAATTTTTTAAACATATTACATACAAGCTATTTTTCACCAAGACAATTTAAATATTTAATTTAAAAAAACACCGTCATGTGCTACTTTTAGAGATATTTGGGATCGAAATTTTTTACATGTATTCAAAATTATAGTTCCTTTGAACAGACATTTACAATTTTTTTGTTTGAAACGATAAAACACAAGCAGATTTTTTGGATATTAATCTAATTTAAAGGAAAATAATTTGTGCTTTATTCATAGAAACTATATAACCCAAAATTCTTACATAATGAATCCAAATATCATTTGTTTAATCCACCATTTCTACATAAGGAAATATGTCGATGGTCTAACTTTTGTTTGATATGATTGATCTTTCGATTTTACCATTTTTTAAGAGACTTTGGTTTTGATTTTTCCTTAGAATTTCATTTTCTATTATTCTAAAACCCAGAGGAGACGATGTACTAGTTGCCGAGCTAATAATTAAAAAGAAATCTGTCAACAAACTGATAACTAAAAAAATCAACCCTTTTTGCGTTAGCAACGTGCTTTTATCCTACTGTAATTGTATAGTATGCCTTTAAGCCTTTTTCTCCCAGGTTTAGGGAGAACCACAGACTTGTTTAACATCGTCACATTATTTTGTGCATGTGCCAAGTCAGAAGCAAGTAGTTCAAAAGTTATTTGAAATCAAGTGGATATTTGTCGCATTACCAATCATACCAGCTCCTTATTTTTATATCAATACTAGTATTATAATGTATTGTCTATGTTTCTTATCTCTTCACGAGTGTATACAGACGTCAACAGATAAAGACATCAGGAATACGTGAAACCATGTCAAGTAAGTTCTTGATACTTATAAAACTTATTCATTGCTTTAAAGTTGTTGCTATAAAAGGATTCCGCATTAAGCCATGACTTTTACACACGTGTTGACAAATCTCAGCTAAGATGACATTTTATCTTTTGATATAAACTCTTATCAACAAAGTTTTGATATGTATATTCTTGTTATGCACTTTTTGGACACCCCTTACTTTTGATTATTAGTGTTCTTGATAGTTTACCATAAATATGCATCGAAGGCGTCATATCTGGGAGTGTCCACTATCCAACAAGACAATAACAACCAAAACCTAGGAGTAAACAAAGGCTCACAAAACCAAAGGACATTTACATCAACAGTTATAAATAATAAATAAGAAACAAGACTAACTCCACTAAAAACTGGGAGCAAAATCAGGTGCTTCGGAAGGGTAAGCATTTCCTGCACCGTATACGGTATCCTCCAACAAATTATATTTTTCGCGTCTAATGATGGCATTAAACTATTTCATTTGAATGATTTTTAATATGACCTAGTCTACACATTGACATATGAATTGTGAAATTTACATTTATACCTACATATACAACTATATTTCAACATGAAACTTTTAAAGATAAACAAAGTTTTTACACATAATAAATAAGTCTTGAAATGAAGACGTTTATATCAAAATAGCAATCACGACAGCTACATTCATAATATTACTGTTGCCTTTTAAAGCAACATTTCTTACGCTTCAGATTTTAATTTTGTTTAGTAAGACAGCTGGCTAGTTCACTTTAAAATACGTCCACTTAAGTCATTCTTTAGAAAAGAAAACCATAATGAAAACGTTTATTTCCGATTGAATTTGTTTGATACAGTAAACATTTCAAAGTCGGAAAACCTAATAGGCTATTGAAATTTCAATATCAAAGGGTGTAATTTAGGATGTCTTCCTACTCATAACTAGATAATACATCAAAGCGAAAACAGACAAAGCAAATCATTATCAAAGTCTAACACAAGTTTTATAAGATTTCACATGGAATTGATGAGCATGTGCTATAACTTAAAAGAATTGTTTAAAAAAGTTTCATTTAAATGTTTAGGGTATTGACCAATTATCTTTTTCACGTCTTGATGGCTTAAGAAACTTCCATTTAAATGATTTCATTTGAAGTCTTTTAATCTTGAAGTCTTGAAATGAAAATGTTTAGTTATAACAAAAACATTCACGACACTTAAATTCAGAATATTGCCCTCCACTTTCAAAGAGACTTATCTAACTCTTCTTCTTTCATGTTGTTTAGTAAGACAGCTTCGATACACGTCTAGTCAATTTGTTTTGAAGAAAATACCCCAATGAATGTTTAGGTCCACATAGTCAACATTTCAAAGATGATAAATTAAACTGAAAAGGGAAATGGGGAATATATCAAAGAGACAACAACCCGACAAAAGAGCATATAATAACCGAAGTCCACCAATGGGTCTTCAACTCAGCGAGAAAATCTCGCACTCGGAGGTGGGCCTTTACTGACCCCTAAATTAAAATGTGAACTAGTTCAGTGAAAATTGACGTCAAACTTAACTCCAAAACATATAAATGAACTAAAAAACAAATAAACATACAAGACTAACAAAAGCCAGAGACTCCTGATTTGGGACAGGCGCAAACATGCGGCGTGGTTAACCATGTTTTGTGTGATCCAACCTCCCCCTATACCAAAGAAGAAAAACACACAGCAACACGCACAGTAAAAATCAGTTTGAAAGAAGTCCGAGTCCGATGTCAGAATAGGTAACAGAAGAAACTAAGCAAAATGACAATGATACATAAATTAACATAGGATTACGAGCAGTTACTGACATGCCAGCACCAGACATCAAATAGAATCATATTCAAAACAGTGTAGCTGTGGCCATTGATTGACAACCTTAAATTATCCCATTGCCTGAGGCAGATTAGGTGAACGTGTGTCTGTAACGACCAGTGCTCACTACTTACTTATCATAGATTTTAAACTGTGGGGTCACCAAAGGTTCTTAACGCCTTTAATATTAAAATAGTTCGAAAAATGAATCAGGAATAACTTTATGTTTTGATTTATATTATTGCTATAAATCAAAACATCGTGTTATTCCTGATTAGTTTTTCTTATTTCTTTATTTAGGTGTTGAGAACCTTTTGTGACCCCACAATTTAACTGCCTTTAACAAGTACATAGTGAGCAGCGGTTGTTACAGACAAACGTTCACATAATCTGCCCCAGTCAATGGGATATATTAAGGTTGTCAATCAATGGCCACAGCTACACTGTTTTGAATATGATTCTAAACTGATTGAAAGATTACGTCTTCATCATACGAAAATCAAGCTCAATCCCTCTCGTTAGGGATTTAGTATCATACTATCTTAAAAATATATGAGTAGAACGTAACCCATATCATACCAACAACAGGTTTAAGAATAGAGGTGTTTATTTCCGATGCAAAGAAAACTATAAGTGAACCAATATCAATACCAACATATGCATGATCTTGAAATCGAAAGAGGGAGGTATATTGGAATTAAAGCTGAAGACAGAAAGTGTAAGCTATGTAAGAACGCAGTTGAAGACGAACTACATTTTCTTTTAAAATGTCCTGTTCTAAAAGATACTCGATCTCAACATCTATCTAATTTAAATTCAAAATTCAAAAATTTTTCAAGATTATCTGATGAAATGAAATTTGTTTGGATTCTTTCATCTGAAGATTTGTTTGTTACTTCAAACTTATCTTATTTATTGCACTCCCTTTTTGAAGAACGAAAGAAAGTTATAGAAAATATTGTTGTTTGAAAAAAAAAATAGAAGAAAAATATATATATAGGAAATAAAATTGATCAGGAGTTGTCTCCCATAGACCTAGAACTATAAAGATTTATGTAATTTCTCCAGGTCACAGTGGCACCCATAACAACTATGTTTTGTCAATAACTTGGTTTATATCAGGTTAATTAGTGTAAATGTGTATTCATGTGGTTTTTTGTTCAAATGTACTTTAATCATTCTAATCATTTTCTGTGCTTTATTTTGTAATTCATTTGATTGTATAGCTCAAATTTTGGGCACCATGATTGGTTAATAAAATTATCTATCTATCTATGCCATTGTAAGTGACCTGACAACAGTACTGTAACTATGTGCCTTCTGAATAAGTTTGTTAAAAGGTTAAGTTAGCTTTTGAGGTGAATGCCGATATTTTTGGGCTTTGTGAAGATATTTTCATAAAAGTGTGAATGTGCAATACCTGCACATATTGAAATTTCAACATCAAAGTGTCATCTTTGGAATGTCTTCCTTGTTCATTATTAGATAAAAATTGAAAACAAACAAAGCAATTCTCATCAAAGTCTTAGACATGTTTTATGGGATGTCACATGATAATGGTGAGTATGTGGTATAGATACAAGATTTGTTTAAAACATATCTTTTAAAAATTCAGAGAATTGACACTTCCTCTGTGTTTTTTGTTATTTTACTGAAATGGTATTGATTTGGAAGATGGAGTTTTGTGTTTATTTTTAAGGGATGGAATTTTACCAGATGTTTGCCATTTTGTCCATTGCTGGCTTGACTCATAGTGGTAACGTATACATACATTTGCTTTAATGATTTATAGTAAAATATGTCGCCTTTCAAAACCACTAAGCTTGAATTTGAACAGAACTAGTGCGCTTTCATAACTTGATTATTATATCATGTTCGGTAAAAATTATGTCAAAACTGTTTTTTTCTCGCGACTGCAAACCATTTCCAATAATTGAAACTCCAAACTAATATCTTTGTGAGTTCGGGCAAAATCTTTTAAGCCTGGTATATTTGATTTTTTTGTAATCCGATTCTTTCCAAAACCTTAACCAATGACATACTTGGAATTGTCCATTCAATGTTGTTTTAGTTTGTATAAGGGCGTGTTGATCATGTTGATGGACATCGAAAATAAATAGAACGAAAGATAACATAAAAGACATATATGATTTTAAGCTTCCTATTTTGATCAAAGATAATGTGTAAATAAATAGAACGAAAGATAACATAAAAGACATATATGATTTTAAGCTTCCTATTTTTATCAAAGATAATGTGAATGTGTTGCGGAAGTAATATGAAGTGAACTTTCTGACTCTTTTAGTTTGTTACTTTTCAGCCACAACAACGGATTCCTGGCAACAAATTGCATCAAGTAAGTCAAATTTATTAAAAAAAGAAATAAAAAGAGGAATAACATATGAAAAGGGGCGAACTTTTCATTTCCTATTTCAAAGATACATATGAAACATAAGTACCAGTGTCGCCTCAAATTGTATAGATAATAAACGGATATAACTGGAAATAATTAGAATGCTAATGGATTAGTTTAGTTTAGTTTAAACATATTTATTTATAGTGGATTGGGAAACAAGTTTTGCAACTTATATTAACCCCTTTCCACTTTGCGGGTGCGAGTGCTGCCTTGGATTAGTAGATTCTAGGCGAGAAACTGGCACAGCCATCAGTCGAGTAAGAGCGTTGGTATGGTAATATAATATAAATTCTACGTCAGGAATGTATTACCGTAGCTGTATTTGTCAAAACCGGTATGAATTTTCTTCCTCAATATTCTTCGACTTGGTACTTTAACTGGCTTTATAAACATCTTGTTTTATTCAAGCGTCATTGATCAATCTTTTGTAATTTGCTTGCTATATAAGACATTTTGATTATGTATATATTAGATCATCAGTCGAAATCGTGTCGCGAACCATGGACGTAATCGGATTATTTCTACTGTTTATGAAAAGCATGCACTATTTTGACTTTATGTGTTCCTAATTTGTAAATAAACTCATCATAAATACCAGGACTATAAACAATTACAATCAAAACCAAGGAGTAAACAAAGACTCACAAAACCAAAGGACATTTACATCAACAGTTATAAATAATAATAAGAAACAACACGAACTCCACTAAAAACCGGGAGTGAAATCAGGTGCTCCGGAAGGGTAAGCATTTCCTGCAACGTATACGGCACCCGTAGTGTTATTTCTTTGTTCAGTTCGGTAATGATGGAAGGAAATTTTGACTGAGGAATAATATCGGATATGATTTCTGACACACTTTTGCCATATTGGCAAATCAGCTCATGATGGCGACCGTAAAATTTCTTGAGTGATGACCTTTATTTGATTGATTCATAGCCCTGTCTTAGCAACTTTTGAGAAATTAGTATTTCTCGTTCAACAAAATCAACGTAGCTAGCTCTAGAATAAAGGAGGGACGAAAGATACCAAAGGGACAGTCAAACTCATAAATCTAAAATAAACTGACAACGCCATGGCCAAACATGAAAAAGACAAACAGACAAACAATAGTACACATGACACAACATAGAAAACTAAAGAATAAACAATACGAACCCCACCAAAAACTAGGGGTGATCTCAGGTGCTTCGGAAGGGTAAGAAGATCCTGCTCCACATGTGGCACCCGTCGTGTTGCTTATGTGATAACAAATCCGGTAAAAAGTCTAATTCGGTAGGTCACTTTCATGAAAGGGAAGGGGATTGTTGTTACAACGTAAGGAACATATCCGATATCATTTGTGAAACGGTTATTTCATAATGGTCAACCAACTCGTGATGGCGTCCGTAAAATTTACGAAGGGATGATTTCAACTTCACCATTTGGAACTCTTGGTTTAATAGCTTCCTTGTGAGCAGCAACCCTCTATCAAGAAAATCATGACAGGAAATGCAAGCACGGGAATATCGTATCAATTTGGAGATATATACCCATTATGCAGGTGCTGCTGCAATGTTGCTTCTTAGAAATGGAAAGTTCATAATTGGAAAGCTGAAATCATCTCTTTTGTCGAGTAACGTATCAATTGAGACACATATACTCCATATTCTGGTGCCGCTGAGATGTTGCTACACAGAAATGGAAAGTTGACTATAGGAAAATTAAAATCATCGCGTTTGTCATAAAGTTTGGTATTCAACCTATCATCAGTAGTCATTTCGAGAAAAGGGTCTAAATATGAAGCAGATTTATCTGTGTCGCTAGTATCTTTAATTTCAAGTTCACTTGGATATTTTAAATGTAAGTGATCACTTAATCTATTATTATTTAGAGACAGTACATCATCAATATACCGAAAGGTGAAATTAAAAGACTGGGATAATTTCTTTTCTCCCTTCTGTACTAGCCCTGAAGTATGTCCAGTGCACGATGTTTTGTCGATATTGTCAACATCGCAATGTCAACTTTATAGTGTCGTTATTATGTTTTCATTGCATCCTTCCTATATGTTATGTACCTTTGTGTTTACATCGTTCGCATCGTACACATCGCAATGTTAACAATATCGTTTCAACATCGTGTTAATATTGTATATCTAGTCTATACCTTTCTGTTTACATCGTTAACATCGTATACATCGTGTTGTTGACAATATCGTGTCGACATCGTGTTTATATTGTATATCTAGTCTACTCCTTTCTGTTTACATCGTTAACATCGTATACATCGCAATGTTAACAATATCGTTTCAACATCGTGTTAATATTGTATATCTAGTCTATACCTTTCTGTTAACATCGTTAACATCGTTTACATAGTGATGTTAACAATATCGTTTCAACATCGTGTTTATATTGTATATCTAGTCTATACCTTTCTGTATACATTGTTAACATCGTTTACATCGTGATGCTAACAATATCGTTTCAACATCGTGTTTATATTGTATATATTGTCTTTACCTTTCTGTTTACATCGTTAACATCGTATGTATCGTGATGTTGACAATATCAAGTCGACATCGTGTTTATATTGTATATCTAGTCTACACCATTCTGTTTACATCGTTCACATCGTATACATCGCAATGTTAACAATATCGTTTTAACATCGTGTTTATATTGTATATCTAGTCTTTACCTTTCTGTTAACATCGTTAACATCGTATACATTGCGCGAAGTTGACAATATCGTGTCAACATCGTGTTTACGTTGTATATCGACTCTATAACTTTCTGTTAACCTCGTTAACCTCGTTTACATTGTGATCTTGACAATATTCTCCTTATAGCGTTTACTTCGTCGACATCGTATAAGTAATGTGTACCAAGTCTATACCTTCATATTTACATTGTTCACATCATATACATTGTGATATTGAAAATATTTAAAAAAAAATTCATTAATATTATAAAATAAAGTCTGTAGATTACATGTTTACAATTTTTAATAAAATTGTTTTTAAAGCAACTAATCCTAAACAAATGTGATGTTATAACTCTAATTTCACATAAAATAGTGTTACATTGTTAATATGGCAATTTAAACAGTGTAAACACGACACATTTTTATAACATTGTATACACCACGATGTTAACGATGTCAACGATGTAAACACTATACAAGTGTTCAAACAATGTAAATGATGTTGACACGACATCGTGTTAACATTGTAAACATCGCGATGTTAACGACGTCAACGATGTAAACAATATATTTGACTTCAAACGATTGAAACGATGTTGACACAATATCGTGTTAACATTGTATACATCGCCATGTTCACGATGTCAACGATGTAAATAGTATATATAAGGGTTTAAACAATGTAAACGATGTTGATACAATATCGTGTTAACATTGAAGTTATAGCGATGGCTACAATATTAAATAATCATCGTGCACTGGACATGGATAAATTCTGCTTCAGAACTCTTGTTCATACAGTAAAAAATATTTTTGAAATCATTGTATATAATGCATTTTAGAAAGATCAGATTGCATGAATTTGCGATGTATACATTTTGAAAAAACCTAAGAAAATGAATATTTTGCAATATAATTTGTTTAAATTCGTAGATAGTGATCAAAGTCAACAATTCGCAATTATAAATTGAAAGTTAATGTTCTATCTTCTTTTCAGGACCAGATACAACTGCAGATCCTGAATGTCTTAGATTGGAATCTTTCAAACGTAATGTCTTTTTAGCTTACAAATTGATACGTTTTTTTTTCATTTCGTTTAAAAATGTTAATATTGAAAATAACTTGAGCAATGAGAAAAATACCTACGATTATATTCATATTTTGGGTCATATTTTGCCTCTGAGCCTTTTTAGGGTTCTGCCTTTTTATAATATTTGATGATGAAAATTCCATGTACATTCTTTATACAAATAAAAAACTTTAAACGGATTATCTAAATTCAAGAACTAATTTAATTCAGTAATGTATATACATAGCAGTTACAATGAAAAATCTGTAAACCTGTAGCTGAGGTCAAAGTATTGATCATGGATATGTAATTGAAAACTGATGTTATGAAAAACAATTATTGTTTCAATGTTGAAAAGATTGAAAATGATTAGGATTAAAACTCATCGAAATGAACCTTTTGTATCAACAACATAACATTCTATTTTAATAGAGGTAAAATATTCCATATAAACATCTAACAAATGATATTTTATTGTACCGTGTTAACATATCAGTTTATGGTCAACTTTCTAAAACTGGTGCTATTTTACACAAAATGTAACACTTACTTATCAGAAGTACGGTTGCTTAATCTTGAGCTTTTTCTTTGTTATGTTTTATAACCTGTCTTTTTGTCGTTTCTCGTTCTTGTCAGGGAATTTTCAGTTTGTTACAGACTGATGAGTGTTGTTATCCGTTTGGTATTTTTTGTGCAAGACGAAATATATTGTCCAGCGTTGAAAAGAATATTCATATATCTTCTTCACAATTGCAGATTTATACATCATAAAAGGTTTAGATGCTTGTGAACCACATCATATAAGTAGGTATTTGTATTATGATGAGCATAAAGTTATTTTACTGGCTTTCGGAATACTTTATACTGTACTTAATCAGATTCAAATATATTTTTTTAAAGAAAGAATCTTGCATGATACTTTAGCTTTCGTCCTTCTGTACAATGGGCTGCAGATGGTGGTATTATGATGTCTTTATACAAAATTCTAAATCTCTCTATCTTGAACAATGTTATCCTCTAGTTAGAACTAACTATTCATCATCAGCATATAAATCATGTTTCTTATGTCAACTTTTTCATTTCTAAGATATTCTTCTATATAATAATAAGGAGATTTAAACCTTTTTTTTTAATAGTTTATAAAAACAAATTTACTCATTTTTTAAAATATCTAAAACTAGTTTTTTTTAATACGGTGACCCTGCAAATAGGGTGGACTTCCAAAAAAGAAGAAACGATTGCTAAAAAGACAACTATCCACCAAAATTCAAATAAGGAGAATGTTAGCAATTAAAGACAACCGTGGCATTCAACAATGCGGAAAACCCATACCGTAATGTCAGCAATAAAAGGCACGACATGAAAAATATGAAATAATTCAATTACGAAAACTAACGGCATTTCTTATAACGAAACAGTTTACAAAAAACTAATATAACAGACATATGTGTATTTGGTATTACAAAAACAACCGTATATATTTCCACAGGTTGGCATCATCTGCAGGAGTTAACCAATACCAACTGGCGTTGTCGAGAGAACATAATCAACGTAATGTCAGGTACACTGTCAAACTAAATCTTTGTCAAAAACATATCGTGTTTATAAATTGTAAGAAAGAGATCTATCACAAAAGTATGTATATCTTTTATAGTTACACAACCAAACATTTACTTTTTGAGTTGTTTTGTAGTGACGATGTGCTGTAGTATAATATTTTTATCTTTAAGTGAAATTGATCAGTAGAATTCATAATATAAGAAGATGTGGTATGAGTGTTATTGAGACAACTCTCTCATCCAAATCACAATTTGTAATAGTAAACCACTATAGGTCAAAATATAGTCCTGAACACGGAGCTTTGGCTCACACCGAACAACAAGCTATAACGGGCCCAAAAGGTGACTAGTGTAAAACCAGTATGTGTATTTAATCTATGAAACACATTTCAAAATGTCTTAAACAAGCTCATTATGACATAATACGGCAAATATGCAGCTGTAGATAAATTTGGGGTTAATAGAAACTCGTTCCAACTAGTAAGTTGACGAATAAGAATATGTTGTACCTTTTTTTTGCATTCTCTCTGATCAACATTTTCGGCAATCTCAAATTTAACGTAATCAATTTTGAAAAGAGGCTCAGAATAAATTAATTCTGTGTATGTTTGTTCATCTTTAGTTATTTCTAAGAATTGAAAGTTTATGATAGTGTATTTTAAAAGTTTGATTTTCGTTTTGCCAGAAAGTTTTTTTTATTGGTTTGTTTGAGAGAGGAGCATTAACAATCGTTACCTGCTGAATTATATGTAAGAGTAAAATTTAACCCTCATATTTACTAATAAAATCTGTCATTTTATTATGAAGTATAATTAAAATCACGTATATTATTGGCAATTATAGACAGATATGACCAAGGCAGTACGGTATCACAATACTGTAGTTGTAAACCCTATATGTGGTCCGACAATGGACAACTAAAAGGTAGGGAACTAGTTTATGTAATTCATATTTATAAATATAGAAAAATAGACAAAGCATTCATTAAACAAATCTAGAACAAGTATGCATTAATGTGTTTTATCTAGTTTTTTCTAATCACTTAAAAAAAACAACGTCTACCACATTAGTCCATAGTGGTGATATATAGTTATTTGATTTAACCAAAACCAAGTTAAGTCATGCACTTGTTGGCATCTTTTCAAACTAAATCAATAAACACGTTTTTATTTAATTATATATCACTAAAATGCAGACTCTCACAAACTTATCAGATAAATAAGTATGATAGAAATTTGTTCGAGCAGCTTTGAATTTGTGTTTAAAATTGCAACCATATAAGGTGAAATGGATTTGCTTGTGCAACGTTTACAGTATTTTCATGGTTTTCTTTGATAGTATTGT
Organism: Mytilus galloprovincialis; assembly: GCF_965363235.1. Lineage (NCBI taxonomy): Eukaryota > Metazoa > Mollusca > Bivalvia > Mytilida > Mytilidae > Mytilus > Mytilus galloprovincialis. The sequence continues at coordinate 53,531,267 of NC_134851.1, forward strand.
TAACTTTTATCCTCTAGTGTTTTTTGGGGTGGGAAGGGGAGATTTTTTTAACATTAACAAATCCTATATTGTACAATCTAGTCGGCAATAACTGCACTATACAGTACAACTTCTGTGACAATGTTTTTTATATGTGTAATATCGTTATATAAACCAGGGGATTGACTTGACGAAATTGTGCCTTCTTTGTTAGAGTTAATGACATTTGCAATATTTATTTTGCAGATATCCTACAGTTGCTTTGCCTTGACATACCATTTCTTTATTCTATTTTTGTATATGCTGTGTCTATATGAGAAATCATCTAAAATGATGAAAAAGGAAAAAAAGAACCTCGAGAAATGATTGATTGTTGGTTGCTTTACGCCGCATTAGCACAAAAAGGCTATATCGCGGCGAGAAATGAAGCCATGAATGTATTGTAATTTTTCAGAGCAATTGGAATATACAAAATTACGACTGATAGCGTCGAACTAGAACGAAGACGTATATATTTATATTGTATGAGCATATCTTGAAGATGCATGTAAGACTTTCGGAAAGTTAAGCAGCCACCATCCGATTAATCTATTAGTCAGTTGTTGTTGAAATAATGGTTAAATATATATAGAACATATTATCTTTGTTTGAAATTATGTATAAACAGTAAACAATTTCAGGTGCAGTGAAAACAACAAAGAAAGTGTTAGAAGGAGTAGCACCAGGTAATGAATTTGCTTATTGTAACTATTGAATGAAAGAAGCACCTAATGAATGCTGCACGTCCAAAACATATTTATTAATACATATCTTAAAAACAAGATTAACAGAAACAATATGAATACCTTTTCATTAAAAACAACACTCTAATTCAACAATGTTGGTGAATAGATTTTCTTGAATTAATGTTTTTCGACATTTTCTAAATTATTTTTTTTGGTACAAATAATGAAAAGTGATAATATCAGATACAATTGAACATATAAGATATATAATGAAATAATCAAAACGTTCTCATGTCCTCTTTACCATCTTTATTTCGATCACTTAAAAAATGCTTATCAAAGTGTATAATTTTGTAGAAAATCCTTAAAGGTTGCACTTTGTAAATACAGCTGTTTCTCAAAACACGCCTCTTTTGGGGAGAAATTGAATATTCATAGAAAATTAATTTTGTTTACATACTGGTTCCCAGTTATGCTCTCTGTGTTCCATATCGCAGAGACAGAACTTGGGAATGTTACCAGTAAATAAACACGTGCATATTGTTTACATTGAAATCTGTGGTAACCTTTCATTCGAGGTAGGGGTAGTTAAGAAAATTAGTGTAAGTTTAAACTCTGAGAAGTTCAGGGAATATAAACGTTGAAAATATGCCGCACAGCCCTATTTTATGACCTTTGAAAAAAATTGTGGTGCATATGAACTTTCAATTCTAGGATAAGATTTTTTTCAAAACTTCATAGTAAAATTGGTAGAGTTTTAGCCGTAAAAGGAGTTCCTATGGGAAATTGCATTGTCAATATTTACAGAAATGCAACCTAAAGACAGATTCATTCGTTATGCCAAAATGTATGATCGGGTCAAATATTTATCTCATATTCATTGTTCTCTCTATAATTTTCAGAATGTTTTCACTACAAAGGCTGCCAAGGTATGATTCTATATTTTTTAGTAACAAATGTTACCCTTTTAAACATTTATGTGTAACTGACTGAGGAAACAGAGTATATCTAATGTCTAGATAATTTGCGTAAAACTGTTTCCACATATGCATTATATCAATTTTTAGTAAAAATACTTGCTACAAGTGTGACAAAAGTAAAACAAAATGTATCGAGCTAACAAAGGGTAAATCCTTAAACAATGAGTAAATCAAACGTTTTCAACCAACGGAGATGGTACACTCACGTTTGAAGAAATAGTTACAATGAACCAGTTGTAGAGCTTGAAAACTCGAATAAAATTATTATTGACCTGTCTAATCGAGTCAAAATGATGTCTGCAGGATTAAAACTAATATTAGTATATGTTAATCGAGACAGGATCACACGGTTCAATCTTTCCTATCAGCAGCTAATATAAACAAGGCCGAAAAGAAACGAACAGACTATCTATATTTCAAAACACAATCAATCACTTATACTAAATACCAGGTCATTATCTTCCATGAACAGCAGCAAAAAGACACATGAAAGATTTAATATTGACTGTGGAATGTGTTCAGGTCAAAATTAGCTCAGCATAAATATGTAGTGCGTTATTTAAATAAGTCGGAAAAGTCAGCACATTAACCACACAGTATCAATGAAAGTTTATGTTTTACAACTATGTTATAACTATATTTTCAGAACTGAAAGTGTTATATGAAAACGATACATGCGCTGTTCACGAAATAGGTTAGTGTGAATCAAACGATTTTATGATTCGCTTTAAGGCAAAATTTAAAGGCTGTCTTTATGATATGAATTTAGTTACTAGTAACACTTGATGATTCATTTTTATCAACTTCCGCCTACGATGAAAACGTTTATTCCAAGTTTATCATAGTTTTAAGGAATGGTAAAAATCCTATCTGTATCAATTTTCAATTTATAATTGTAGTGTGGGAAAGCTTGAAAAATTGTCCTTCGGACATTGATGTGGAAGGACAACCTGTGTCATGTCAAGCGACGATCGTGAAGAAGATGTATGGTAGGTAAAACACTAATGAACTTTTATAACACAATTGTAAAATGTATCTTTACCATCGGTATTTGTCAAGAACAAAATAACATAAATGGGTTGGATTTATATTTGATATTTTTAAAAAGATGTAAAGATAAGTCAATGTGTACTGTACGACAAACGTGATTCCATGAGAAGCCCTTTATTATCACGATCAGACATATAAGTAGAGAAACATCTAAGATGTATAAATACATAGGAAGCAAAGATGAAAAAACTCAGACACAAACAGAAAAAAAAGGAAATTCACCAATCCATCTTAGTTTCTGATAATTGATTTACTTGTATAAGGCTGTTATAATAACCTTTTTTACTACAGCTTTCACAAACAAGGTTACCTGGTATACTAATATCTTTAAGAATAGGGTTTCTCAAAGATAAATTTCACTTTATAATTGTTAACTACAAACTTTAATACAAACATATATAAAACTTACAGTTAAAAAGAAATTAAATTACAATTATATTCTACACTGGACTTGAAATGAGAATTTTATTTTGTGTGTTCTTAATTTTTCATAATTTATGCTTTTATTTGAAACGTTAATTTTGATTTAAAAACAAGGAGATGAAGAGTTTATTCACGATTTCGGGTTTGTTTTCCAGATAGATTTAATGGTTCTTTAGAACAATACGAGAACGACAGATGTTTTTGCTATCCGTCTTTTGGACTAAAAACAGGTAATACTCAAATGTAGAAACCAACATACACTAATTTGATGTATGGTCTATGTTTCCTCTTCTATTAAATTGTTTTGTAACAAACGTAACTTGTATTTAAAACACGAAACCAACATTTTGAGCAAAAATAAAGTTAATGCATTTATTTTCGCAACATGAATTTCTGAGCAATTGTATTCTTTAAAAGTGGCTTCCACAATTCTTATTTATCAAATGCCCTTTTAGACTTGCACAAAGACAAAATCGGTTTCACAAATCCCTAACAGATCAAATTGGAATACTCATCCCAAAGAAGACAAGGAAATTTCTACAGCAACAAATTGTTTAACGTACATATAATGTGCCAGTATCCAACAATTTACATGAATGTTTATTATAGAGATATATGACATTATTCATTATAACCAGTAATGTATTTTTATCCTTTGCAGTTCCAGCCGATTGTTTTAAATATGGTGGTTTTAGCAGTAAGTACATGCATTGTACGCTAACGATAAAGATGTTACTTTCGCACAAATTCTTATTTTCTTATTATGTCGTTTGTCAACATGTATTATGTCGAGAGTAATTTTATTTCCTAATTGATTAGCTATACCCTTAAAACCACACTTTTATCGGATAAATAGTAGCCGGCATATCCGATTTGATGTTACAACGTCAAAATAAGTCTCGTGAATAGTAGTATTATACAATAGGTCAAAACTCATTTTAAAAGCCACTGACCATTCCTATGAAAAAAAAAAATTAAATGTAAGATAACAGAAAAAAAATAACTCGAGACGGTTTCCATTGAAATTGGAATACAAAAATAAAACCAAACCAATAATTAAAAAACGATACAAAAAATTGGAGTTCGTATTAGACTCATCACCGGAATTACAACTGACATTTACATTTTAGATTTCAATGTCCATTTTGATTCCGTTGATAATCTAACAAATCACTTTTAGGTGAAAAATATCCTGTCCACAATATTTCTTTTGTAAACACATTTTACATAGTACCCAAAGATGCCTAACAAAGCAAACTTGAGGTTCCCGTCCCGTATTATAACAGACTCACACTTCTGGGAAAATACAAACAGCAGAAAAAACACTCCCAGCATTAATAGTTACGTTAATGAAGGCAACAGTGGTATACCTGTATTCAAAAGTCACAAATCGATTTGAACAAAACAAATCCGGAAACTAATGCCTAACTGTAACTGTATCTTTAAATTACTTATTCCAATTTACCTAATTTTTGTTATCATTATTGATTTTAAATTATTACCTATATTTGTTCTGATATAACGTCATTTAGATTTTGGTAATACATTCGATGTTTTACTGTATCCAATAACGTAAAAGTTATATATTGAACATTATATGACAATTTCACTTTTTGAATTGCTGACGAAAGTTTACTTGAGATATTGACATTTGAGATTGGCTACCAAAGGGTACTGTAATAATACACTATTATCTTTTTTTCTTTTCACAGGATTACATGTTAATGGATTGATCCCAAACAACTGTATGACACATTTTTCAGGTAATATTTTGTCAAATCCATATGCTTCTAGTGACAAAAATGCTTTAGTAAAAGTGTATGGTTTGAACATGTATTTACACAGATTTGACAACTAAGATAGGTAACAATCAGAAGTTAATCTCATTACACAATATATACATTTTTTTTCATATATGATGTTAAACAATGTTCATAGATCCTAAAAGATGTAAAAGACGAAAGTTGATGAGATACAGTGACGATCTGTCATTATCTTAGCTAATTTGTCTTTTGACGATCTAAATCAAAATCAAAATCACGATCCCTGTTAGTGGCAGAACAATCTAACGCTTCAAGAAATCTGCTTTACAATGATGTCTTATGTAGACGAAACACGCGTCTGGCGTACTAAATTATAATCCTGGTACCTTTGATAACTATTTACACCACTGGGTCGATGCCACTGCTGGTGGACGTTTCGTCCCCGAGGGTATCACCAGCCCAGTAGTCAACATTTCGGTGTTGACATGAATATCAATAATGTGGTCATTTTTTTTTTATAAATTTCCTGTTTACAAAACATTGAATTTTACGAAAAACTAAGGATTTTCTTATCCCAGGCATAGATTACCTTAGCCGTATTTGGCACAACTTTTTGGAATTTTGGATCCTCAATGCTCTTCAACTTTGAACTTGTTTGGCTTTATAAATATTTTGATATGAGCGTCACTGATGAGTCTTATGTAGACGAAACGCGCGTCTGGCGTACTAAATTATAATCCTGGTACCTTTGATAACTATTTACACCACTGGGTCGATGCCACTGCTGGTGGACGTTTCGTCCCCGAGGGTATCACCAGCCCAGTAGTCAACATTTCGGTGTTGACATGAATATCAATAATGTGGTCATTTTTATAAATTTCCTGTTTACAAAACATTGAATTTTACGAAAAACTAAGGATTTTCTTATCCCAGGCATAGATTACCTTAGCCGTATTTGGCACAACTTTTTGGAATTTTGGATCCTCAATGCTCTTCAACTTTGAACTTGTTTGGCTTTATAAATATTTTGATATGAGCGTCACTGATGAGTCTTATGTAGACGAAACGCGCGTCTGGCGTACTAAATTATAATCCTGGTACCTTTGATAACTATTTACACCACTGGGTCGATGCCACTGCTGGTGGACGTTTCGTCCCCGAGGGTATCACCAGCCCAGTAGTCAACATTTCGGTGTTGACATGAATATCAATAATGTGGTCATTTTTATAAATTTCCTGTTTACAAAACATTGAATTTTACGAAAAACTAAGGATTTTCTTATCCCAGGCATAGATTACCTTAGCCGTATTTGGTACAACTTTTTGGAATTTTGGATCCTCAATGCTCTTCAACTTTGAACTTGTTTGGCTTTATAAATATTTTGATATGAGCGTCACTGATGAGTCTTATGTAGACGAAACGCGCGGATGAAGTACTAAATTATAATCCTGGTACCTTTGATATAAATCGATTTAAGTATGATCTTGTCAACGAGTCTTGGGTATATAGTTATCAAGCCAAATAAAATACCAAGTTGTTAAACTTTAAAAATCGGTAATTCAAAACATTTGTCACTTTTTTTCTGACGGTAGAAAAACTTTAGTGTTTCACATAACCCAACAGTATTGACCGATTAAGAAAACGTTATGCCTAAGCCATTTTATTTGCACCATTTTTTCAAAATGGTTGGTACACAATGCTCTCCAACTTTTTGTTTGATTAAGGATGTACTTAGGTGAGGTTTTGGAGTAAGTGTTGAATGTTCGGAATCCTTGGTGTTTTTCCATACGATACAAGGTAAAATATTTTGACACATCACACCATTTTATCTTTTAACATACGACATTATAGCTCATAAAAAGTCATTTGACAAAATTTAAGCAGATTCTTGATTTTCTTTCTTTTGATTTGAGACCCAAATAATACCAATACAAATATAAGGTAAACGTCCGAGACAGCCTTTTCCCGCCATATTTTATAAATTGAATATTTCGATAAGCTCCATGACTATCAATATTTTTGGCTTATTTTGATCCTGAACTATTACTCTTCCAGCTTAAAGTATCAATTTTGACTTCTTGATTTATTTCATTTTACCTCAGATCACCTAATTAAACCCTTAAGACTCTTAAATTGTTTTATTCGAGCTTCACCTAGGTGTCTTATGTAGACGAAATATGAGTATCGTAACACATTGTTGTCTGGTATCGTTGATGATTTTTACGTTTTTTAGCATTACTTGTAATAATAAAGCCTTTACGTTGCAGTGAAATTCAATAACTGGTGTGTTGTCATTATCAATAGCTCATGTTCATCCCAAAGTCAACTGTCTTCCTAATAAAACGACAAAAAATGTGTCAAGACATAATTTTAGTTCATAATTTACATGGCATTGATTTTTTTAAAACCAAAACGTTCCGATTTATACTTATAGAAAATCATTTAACATATCTCAAATTATGTAACCTTTAAAAGAACGCAAGCTTTATTGCATCATGTGAAGATTTTTCTATAAAGTGCTTTGATTTTTTTTATCTTTGTTTGTTTTGTGACCTGCATATTAACAGACAATGTTTTGTTCTATAGTCAACCTCTGAAATTCTTAATGCACTTTTTTTTTACCAAAATCTTTATTACATTTTAGTATGGAAATATCTAGCAACACAACCAGCCGTCTGCCAGGATTGGATTATAAACTTTATGTTAGGTAGGTTGGTCATAGATATTTAAAATTAAGAATACGCTAACATCGAGATTTTTTCATGAAACGGTCATTTAGATCTTAACAGTACTTACTAGACTAACAAAAAAATACATTCTGTTCATCCTTTCCATATTTTTGTTTTACATACTATTACTTTTATTTAGTTAATTACTGAAAGTACCAACACTGTTATTATTTGCACTTTCTGGATAAGTTGTAATCAGCGCCCGTTTTTGGTGGGGTTTTCGTGTTGCTCAGTCTTTAGTTTTCTATGCCTTGTGTTTTGTGTACTGTTGTTTATTTTTGTTTTGGCTATGACATTGTCAGTGTATTGTCGACTTGTGAGTTTCCTTTGGTATCTTTCACCTCTCTTTTGATTTTTTGTTATGTGTTTGCATCATGTTTTGTTGGTAATCGTTTGTGTCTTGTCTTGTTGTTTTGTAGTTGCGGCTTGTCTTGGTCCTATCTTGTATCCTTTGCCAAACACCTAATTTTTGCAACACTAAGGAAATTAGGAAACACAAGCTCACGAAATATAGTATCAAAATTGAGATGAATTCATTTGAAGTTGCTGCTGTAACGTTGCTAGCCCCTACATATAAAACTGATTATTCATAGCGGGGGAAAATCGGAATCAATTCCTCTGTTGTAAAGTTGTATCTTCGTCACTGTAAATGTATATGTATAGAGCAAGTTAAAAAGTGGACCTATCTCATTATATTAATGTACATGTATAATATTCTATGATTGTTTTTTTTTTAAATAAAACAATGCAAAAATTGTTATGACTTATAATATGAGGACCATCAAAAATAGTGTACGCTATTTCCAGATCAGTTAAACGACGATTTCAGTTGTGATTGTCATTACTATAAAGAACCTCCTAAAACTGGACATGGAGTTAGTTTTGTTGGTCGATCCCTAAACAAAAGAGGTAAGACAAACTCTTTTATGTACATACACATAAGACAGAAACAATTACTGTTTATGTCCGATTGTGTTTAATATCAAATTCTTTTATTGTCATATAAGTAAAATGATACTTGTGACATAAACAAAAGTATCAAAAACAAAAAAATAGCATTACACAATAGTTCTAGTTCTTTACTTAAATCTGCAAATTTGGAGACGGATTGACACTTAAAGTGTTGTTTTTAAATACGGAAAATAAGTACTTATTTGCATTTTCCCGATAAAATATAGGGAAAACGGTACTATTACATTTTACCAGCATTAGGTTGGCCTTTTGTGTACCCAAGACAGGTGAAGGAAGTCGACCTAGGAGCGCTGTGATTGGATGTAAGGGTACAATATATTTTTTTCATTTTAATTATCTATGAATAACTGCAGTGTGTATATTTACTATATGAATTTTGAAACCTATTGATATTTTCTTAAGAATTATTCGAAAAGACTTCTAAAATTTCATAATTTTTTGGAAAAATGACGGTGGGCATGGATAACATCAACAAGTTCCGTTGGAAGTTGGTCATGATACTATTTGGCTTCAATTTTTAAAGCAGAATAATAAAGTACTAACACCACACATAACTGTTTTATCCAAGTTTTTATTATAAAAAGTGGTATTTTAGAAAATGTTAGTATTGTCGGCTATGGCAGAATAAATAGTACCGTTTTCCCTATAGCAGGAAAAGATGTTAGGTATAGGGGGAGGGTTGAGATCTCACAAACATGTTTAACCCCGCCGCATTTTTGCGCCTGTCCCAAGTCAGGAGCCTCTGGCCTTTGTTAGTCTTGTATTATTTTAACTTTTAGTTTCTTGTGTACAATTTGGAGTTTAGTATGGTGTTCATTATCACTGAACCAGTATATATTTGTTTAGGGGCCAGCTGAAGGACGCCTCCGGGTGCGAGAATTTTCGTTGCATTGAAGACCTGTTGTTGACCTTCTGCTGTTGTCTGCTCTATGGTCGGGTTGTTGTCTCTTTGGCACATTCCCCATTTCCATTCTCAATTGTATCGCTTATTTTATTTCCAAATTCTATTTTTTCAGATTTTTTTTTATTCACAAAACAAGGGAAATTTATACCGATGATCCGCCTTAATCATACAACGTTGATAACAACCGTAAAATTAAATTAGATAACTGTACGATTTAAAAAATCAGAAGATAGAATCATCTGAATGTTATAGGAGGGTGGTAAAGGGGGGTGTTTGCACGAAAAAAAGTGAAATAATACATAATTTCACGTTGAACGTGAAATAATTTCTGTAATGAACGTTGCACGAAAAATAAATACTTTAATTTGAACTTTTGTGACTGAGTCACTGCCTTCTTGTATATATTAACTCTTTGTATTACTTGATGTTCCCGATTTAGTATACACATTTATGATATAATTGGTTTACGGCTTTTAAAAAAGTATTTCTTGACGATCCTTGCCTAGTGTTTGAATTTTATTTGAAAAATACCGAGCACGCAAAATAAGACTTTGAAAATCACGATGCACGTAAAACTAAATAAGCAGAACACGTTGAACGAGGCACCCGTCTTGCACAACTGAACGTCAAATAAAAAAGTAAAAACACGTTGAACGTCAAATAAAAAACGGCGATCACGTTGCACGAAAATAACCCTTTACCACCCTCTTATAGACATGATGATAACATTGGCTTATGATTAAAACATGTAATTTTTGTCATGTCACATACTTAACATATTTAATATCTCCAACACTTATAAGATCAATGATATGGTGTTATCATAAACTTTGATTATCACAAAAATACTTTTACTTACGTAAATATCAGCATCATTCATATATCTTATGTTTAACTAACACAAACTTTTGTTACTACAGACACACCTTTCTAGTCGTCATGTGAACATGATTCTCAAGGATCATATATATTCTGTTTTCCTTACTCAAACTTTTGTTATTTCAGACACACCTTTCTTGCCGTCATGTGAACATGATTCACAAGGATGGAAAGGTAAGTCGAAAGATTTAACAGGTATGTAGTTAGTACTAGACGTCAGTCATTTACTCTTACGTCTTAATAAAGACTTTGCATATGTTCAACAGTCTTGACAAACTAGTTGTCAAAGAAGTTGTTCATACATAGATCAGAATAACGGCAACCATTATGTTCAAATCTTGTAAAACTCCTTTTAAGGTGCAAGAACACATAATTTATACAAGTATTTATATGTTTGCCCTTTAGCACAAATTGAAATAACATACATACCGAACTCCGAGGCAAATTCTAGACGGTAATTTCCTTCGCAAATTTTTCGAAATTCCATTTTGATACTGCAATCAGTCACACTAAACTGAACAAACTAGACAAACTAGAACGCGTCATTGGCCTTTATTCGAATTTCATACAGAAAAAGCACAATTTTCCTGTGTTGTAAGTTGGTATCCAGGTCGTTATAAATTCACCATTTCTTTTTTCACTGATAACTGTAAACTTACTTTTGTACCACATATAAATATCAAGTGCACTATTATACATTCAGATAAAGTGCTGTTGGACTATAGTTTAACTAAAATTTTGCAGGTTTCAAATATCATTTAGAGACGTCGACGTCACAAGCGAATGAAATTTGTATCAGTTAGCTATTATTCATAACTTTCTTGGTTCGGATTCCGCTTAGGTTTGGAATGTGTTCTGCTTATTTGTGAAATAAATTCTCAGTTTGTATGTGCCTTTTTTATTTGTTTGATGAGTTTTGTTTTCAGATAGTTTGCGTAGAGTTTGTGTATCTAAGTGCGGAAGTACCAGTACATAACATGCACACAATAAATTGTCAAAATTCTGAAATTCACCACTGTCCTATACTATTGAAATAAGTATAACACTATTAGTATATTCTAAATATTTCAACGACACTAGAAATGTTTATTTTTGTTCTACAGTGATGCAAACTGACTTCCTGTCAAATGTATGCCGTTCTCATTGGTACAGTAAGTATTTATTTTAAATCTAGAGCCTGCTAATCAGCATCTTATCATGTGAAGTGTATTTAACTGTTACCTCTTATCACATAATAATGTGCATAGCAATGGTTGATGCTACTATGTCAAGGACTGTTGTAAAGTCGACACTGATTTTAACGTCTTTTGGGGATCGTCCGATGTATTTTGCCTTTATATAGATTTGAAGGATTTGATAATTCCGATTTTCATTTTTTTTTATGTCGTATATACTTTCTTTTATATAGTAGAGATGACTTGTGTATCGTTGAAGTATTTGGTTGTAAGTACAAATTTTACCATTTATAAGACTTGTTAGATTATATAGTACAGCATTTTGCAGAAAACGTCCTTAGAGTTGTTAAGTTCGTAACTTTTTTTTAGTTTGGCGACATCTTGCAGACACCCACGGTCATTGCAGACGATACCTGATTAACGAAATGTTTGGTAAGTTACGTAGATATACCTGGTACTTTTAAGTTAGTATAAACAGTTGAGTTTCTGGAGAATAGTTTTCATTATAAGATATATTAGAGATTTCCAATAAAATGACATACGTACCTAACTCGACGTACGCACGTAACGGGATCGGTTATTGCTAACCAATTAATTTTGTTAAATGCGTCACTCTAGTTTTAACTAAGTATTCCTAAATTATTAAACCCATTCATTATAAATTTTATCAATATCAAGTATTTCTAAGATGACGAATAACGAAAGAAATCGTGAGTTTTATATATCACGTGATTAATGAGATTCCCGCCTGAACTTCACTGTCATAAGACCACGTATATATGTTACAGTGAATTTGTATAATCAGTGATTATGTAGAATCCCTGATTTTTCAGGGATTATGTAGAATAACTAAACTCATTAGTGATTATATATAATCCCTGAAAATGACCAGTGATTTTACATAATCACTGAAAATTTTGATAATTATTCTACAAATTCCCTAATATGATTTCAGGGATTATCAATAATCTGAAGATCCTTTGTTTGATAACAAAAATAAATATTTTAATGATTATTCTACAATTCTTTAATATAGTTTCAGGGATTATCAATAATCTAAAGATCCTTTGTTTGATAAAAAATAAATATAGGCAAATTATTACAATTTTGTTTGTTATTCCTTGAAAGTTTTTAGTGAACAGTTTTTATTCCTGATCTTCTACTACATGTACTAGGTTAATCTTAAGTGAACAGTTTTTCAAGTGATATTTAATTCAATTGTTGAACCTCATTATTTCACAAACACTCAAGTATGGCACAGGCACAGATGTTGCTTGGGTAAGATCAAACGTATGCTCAAAAGTTACTGCAAATTGCTGAGGAAAAAACCAAATGCAAGATATGGACAAGGAATAAATACAATGATATTGTTAATTTGATGACTAAAGAACCAAGTAAAGAAGACAAAACTCCTGCTTATTACTATCTGCTGACAAAGTAAGTTTTTTTTAATTGTTCAAATAGTTAAAAGGGTCATTTCAACTTTGATTTTTTTATACAGATCACACTCTTTACATAATTACAAAAAACAAATACATGCAATAACAAATATCTGAACAAATACATTTTTTGTGTGAATAGCAATACTCGTATAACTAGATTTACAGAATCAAAAGTACATGTACCATTTCTACGATTTGCGTCTCCTGGGTAAACGGGTAAACTATTTGTGTGTGTGTGTGGGGGGGGGGGAGATTTTTTTTAGCTTTCTGCAGATAAATACAGTTCTTTTGCTCAGGTTCAAGTGTTTCTACAAATAAAAAATATGTGCACTTCAAATGTACCCCCTCATAAAAGGGATACCAAATGCGTGGTTGGTTCGGGTTGTTGTTGTTTGGGGGGGGGGTTTGATTGAAAAACAAATAACACAAATGACAGGTACAGTAAAGCTTGTTCTCCTGTAGTTATCTTGAATCGTTTTATTTAAATTGTTGATAATACCAAAGGATTCAAAATATATTTCGACTATTTTAGGTATGAAATCCTTCAATGTGGAGACATACAGAAAATTATCAGAAAACGCAGTTCCTCTGATGATGATATTAAATACTACGCTTGTCTGGAGGATATGTATAACATTGTTTACAAAATTCACATTGCAACAGGGCATGGCGGGTGTGACAAGATGATCAAGGAAGCAAATAGAAAATATGCCAATGTTTCAACAGAGGCTGTTGAACTTTTTAAGGAGTTGTGTGAAGAATGTCAATTAAAGAAGCGTAAAATTGCAAGTAAGGGACTTGTTGTTAAACCTATAGTTAGCAAAGAATTCAATTCACGTGGACAAATGGATTTAGTTGATATGCAATCATTAAGTTTTGACGATTTTAAGTACATTATGGTTTACCAAGATCATATGACTAAATTTGTGGTTCTTCGGCCTCTGAAATCAAAACGGGCAGCAGAGGTTGCAATGCAGATTCTTGATATATTTCTTCTTTTTGGTGCCCCTAACATTTTACAAAGTGACAATGGTGCTGAATTTACTGCGAGTATTATTTCTCAATTAAAAGATTTATGGCCAGAGTGTAAAATCGTTCACGGGAAGCCAAGACACCCTCAAAGTCAAGGAAGTGTCGAACGTGCAAATGCTGATATCAAAGATATGACAATTACATGGATGCGGGATAATGGTGTTAAAGATTGGCCTGTTGGAATTAAATTTGTCCAATTTCAAAAACATCAAAGCTACCACTCTGGCATTAAACGCACACCGTATAAAGCAATGTTTGGAGTAGAGGCAAAGGTTGGCCTAACAACATCCTCCTTGCCAGATGAAATAATTTCACTCTTAAATACAGAGGATGATCTGAAAGATATTACCAATACAGGATTTCGTGATAACGAAGAAGGCATGGAAATCAATAATATAAATATTCCAATTGATAGCGACGAAATCACATGTATTGTTTGTCAAAAGCCAGCGTCAAATGCACATTCATGTTCAAATTGTACATCAACAGTGCATGTTATTTGTGGTAAAGCAAATGGCGAAGAAGGTTATGGGACATCTGTTTTGTGCTTTTTGTGTACAAATGAACAAGAAATACAAACCGAGAGAACTAATGCAACTATGTGTACAGAAAAACAGGCAGAACGAATGATCAACAGATCGAACAAAGTTTTAGAGGAGGCTGACATTGGTTGTAATGTTTTGATACCAATCCCACATGTTGACAGAGGAAAGGGAGACACAAAAAACATCATGGCCATCGTTCATCAAAAGACTGAAAAAGGATATCGCTTGGCCACAAAACATGGTATCCTGCTCGGATCATATACAAGAAACCAGTTCGAGGTTGCTGATTCCCTTTTTTTGGTGCCTTCAGATGTGTGTACTGAAAATTTTATTTCCTTAAGACGTGCTGTAAAATCCGATTCAATATGTGAAGGACAGGGTTTTTTAAAATGTGGATGTTGCGGTAAAAACAGATGTGAAACCAACAGATATGCATGTAGAAAAGCAGGACAAGAGTGCAATAGTCGGTGCCATCCAAATTTAGTTTGTAAAAATAAATGATTGTTTTTAAATATTGTTCCTGACATTTTAAAATATTGTTTATAGTGCCTAACATGTTAATATATTACTATATTGTGCTGATCATTTTATTACATAGTGTTTGACATTTTATTACATTGTGCCTAACATTTTAATATAATTTTTTAACATATTGTGCTAAACATTTTAAAATGTATGTGAATAATTATGTTTTAATATGATTCTATAGAATAAATTATTTAATTTAATTTATTTTCTTTTTAAATGAAACTAATTCTTCATTTCAGTTATTATGCATAATCCCTGACATTTTTTCTAGTGATTATACATAATCCCTGAAATTTTCAGTGATTATATATAATCCCTAAACTAACCAGTGATTCTACATAATCCCTGAAAATTTCAGGGATTCTACATAATCACTGATTATACAAATTCACTGTAACATATATACGTATCTTTACCTATCATACGATTTATTTGAGTTGTCTTTCGTGCTTTTGACCATGACTTTGTTTTTTTTTCCGATATACTAAGCAAAATTGAATGAACCTTTTATTATTTGATACTCTTATTGCTTTTGTTTGTCGTTATCAGATTGGTGTCCTTTTTTTTTTTTTTTTGTTTTTTTGTTAGCAATTTCAGAAGTGTTAATCAGAATGTGTCTCTGTTAGAGTTGATAACTGGGATTGCATCATACTTTATTAAGCATCATTTCAAGCGTTCTCTTTTTCTGCATTTAATCTCCTTAATTTACAATCTCCGAACTGGGAAAACGGACGCCAAAGGGATTTGTATATTTTTAAAAACTTTATAACAGGTCTTGTACTTCTTTAAATTTTAATAGTTGACATACACTTTTCTTTTAAATGAAAGTCAACGAACATTCAAAAAGAGAATATTGTAATTGATAAAATGTATGTCAATAAATGTGCACACTAATTCATTGTATAGATTGTAATTTAGAAGGTGTACTTGATTAGCAAGTAATGAATACTAATCTGCATATAAACATTGACCACTGTGGATAGTAAACTATCAGTTTATAGTACATATTAATTGGCTAAAATATTCTGTCCCCAAGTATCTCTGATTAAAATTGTCAATTTACATACTTGTTACATTTTTGAGAAAACTATATTGTCACTTCAGTCTTAAGCTTTACGGGAATTTTCTTTTACTCTTACTTATCCGATTAAAAGTGGATTCTAAAGCTATCACATATATTGATTGAGTTATCGAAATTTTTTAGTTTCAATTTTTGTCTCGCTTTGGAGGTTTATATAGATAAAAGTGACAATTCTGCGACAAATCCATGGACAGGATCACCAGTGAAGGTGATACACGACTGAAAAAAAACAAAACATTTTATACTCATAATTATATATATACTAATACAATGTATATAGGATTGACTGGTAGCAGGCAAGCCTCGAATACGGGTTCAATTAATTTTTTGGACCCCCCCCCCTTCCTGATCGAATGACTTTAACACTGTATTTTTCGGCTTCTCCACCAAGCATGATGCATTCATGAATAAGAGCAGATATTGGTTTACTCGTAGAAAGACAAGTGTGTCTATATATTGGTTACGCTCTCTTGTTACCTAGCATATGAAAATGCGAGTCTAAGTGTTGGACATGTACAAAAAGGTATATGCATTTATCATTATCATTTCATCATTCTTAATATACATGTAATATTTGTCGCTGGATATAAGACATACATCAGTATCGTCATCATCATAAGTACTGTAGTTTGAGGCTAGTTCTCCGTCGTTAGTACATGGATAATATATAGCTTGAGGCTTCTTCGTCGTAGTATTATAACTTGTGGCTTAATTCTTATTTGATATTTAGCCAATTTATGTCGAGAACTTATTTTACGCATGCATCTCTATGCTACATAGTTTTTATAAATGTCCAAGTCAAAGCCAATAGAGATCTAGAAGTATGTTTATCAAATGATCATGTCACAATTAAAACAGTTAAAAAGAGATTGACTCGTGAGACTGAAACAAAGCATAAAAGCAGCAATATCTAGTATTTCCAAATAAAGTCCATGTACCGATCTGATAGTATTCACAGCTGCTGAACACTTTCTTAAAAACAACTACAACTAATGAATAGAGAATAATTATCAAGTTTATAATATTGATCAATTATGTAGTACTGTTACACCATTGTCCTAGTATGGATGTACATGTACCTGTCCCAAGTCTGGAGCCTGTGATTCAGTGCTTATCTTTTGGTGTTGTGTTTTCGTTCATTTTTAACATTAATTTTGCCGTTACTTTTCTCGTTTTAGTTATTTGACATTTTTCATTTTGTTGCGTCTTATAGCTGACTATGCAGTATAGGCTTTGCTCATTGTTGAAAGCCGTACGATGGCCTATAGTTGTTAAAATTTCTATGTCATTTGGTCTCTTGTGAAGAGTTGTCTCATTGACAATCATACTACACCTTGTTTTTGTACGTATCACAAATTAAGTATAAGAAATTCATAGACAGTCTAGAAAAGCAATACCTTTTGTCATGTCAAAAGCAGAGTGTTTGTAGGACCATTAGTGATCATAACTGTTAGCAGATTATATGTAGTTTTCAGGTGTCCATTAGATTACACGTCAGTATCACATTTCTGTGTTAAGCAAGCTACTAAATCACGGGAAAAAAATCCAATTCAGTATGTAGTCTTAAACTTTTAAATCTCATGTGATTGTCTAATGTTCAGACATTGTTGTTTTTAAAAAGTATTTATCAAAGTCAAATGAAAATAATTCAAGTTTGTTTTCATGCAATATAATTTGTGAATATGGCCGGATCAAAGATATTTGAAAGAGGGTGTAGTTTCTAATAATTGAATTTATACTGACGAGCGGAGCAGTGCGAAAAATAATTTGGACGATTATACACATAAAATTTGTATGGATTTTCTGGAAAACATGAGATTTTCAAAATTATTTAGCGATCGAAAGGAGGGAGTACGCCCTCTACCCCTGTATTCTCGAATTCACGTTTAGGTATACAAGGACAAAAACCTCGTCCACTACATTAGTGTACGTAAAGACGAAAAAGTAAAAAATGTACTATTTGATAAATATATCAATAATATGAATTTCTGCCCACATCAAACTTCAATTAAATTATAGAAAAATGATATTGAAAAAAATAGTCGAGTACACCTTTTACATTCGGGTGTGTTGGAATTTACTTTAAACGTGTAAACTTGTAAAAAAAGACAATCTTCTCGCTTCGGAATTCTTTACTTTAATATTTTCCTGCTAAATTTTGTCTTGTTAGTTTTTAAAATTCATTATTTGAGAAGAACTAAAATATGGGTCAAGTGAAATGACAAGAAATGATGGGTGTATTTGGTTACAAGTTGCTAACTTACTTATTCTATTATAATATTTGTGTCAATAAAATCATTCAAAGTTAAATGACAAAATATTCAAAGATTAAAAAAATAAGTTGGGGTTGATTTTTACATAAAGAATATTCCAGCAAAACATGCGTGTTCAAAGAGCATAGCATGCATGCAGTGTATTCTCCCCTCCGTCGTGCTTCAATGCAATAGGACGAAATACGTTGAGTTAGGTCGGTTATGTCGAGTAAAGTCATTTTATTGGAAATCTCTAATATGACATAAGTAATAAATGTTTATACTCCTAAAAATCATGAATCACAAATCTATTCATGAGTAAATATCTCATGTTTGACAAAGAATTGTATTTTTGAATCAAACTCATTCTATATTAATACATTGACCATTAGAAAAGAATTAAGGTGTTATACACTTCCAAGGGATGTCAATTAAGTGATTCTACTTACCTTTTTAAATCAATTAAATATCATAAGGTACATTCGATCATTCTGTTGTTGAATTATACATAACGCTTAAATTGAAATTTATAATGGTGTGACGCCAGAACTTACATAATTAACACTTCTGTTCAAATATTACGTTTATTATGAGTTGAACAATATCATCTACATTTTAAAAATATATCGTCAGAAACTGAAGAATTAAACAGATTGCCTTTATACCGCAGCAATCCTCAACTTTAGCTTTTGTTTGATCTATTTTGTGATGTCCATTTTACTAATTTGCATGGTCATTGAAAGTACAGGAAAAAGTTCTGACCGATGATTGGTTCACGTGTTTTTATTAGACTTGATCATTTTATACGTACAATTTGTTGGTTTTATCTTTTATTTTATTTAGCAAAATTTGCGTCAACAGTGCCACATTGTAAATGCGATTCAAAAATGATGTCAACGCCTACTCCACTTCCTACTACAACAATGCCGCCACGTATGTATTTAAAAAAAAATAATCAAAATGATATCATGGATATAGAGAAAACACACTATTCATTCGTGAAGAATGAATTTTGCAGACTTGATCTTCTCTCTCTATTAAAATTAATATATATATGTATATAACTTTATCAATTTTTTTATGAAAATTGTCTAAACTGTAGTCCAACAATATATAATTCTGTACATTTTCGTGAGCAATTGTTATATCCATCAGTTGGATTCGAATCCCTGCTTCGTGATCAGGATAATGCCACCTGCACTGTGGCCAGTGCTCTGAACCGTCTGTGCAAGTCAGCTTAACATATAGCTTTCTTTTTCCGAGTAACATGCTTCACTTTACTTTATAAAAAACTCATCAAGACAGCATCCATATAATTTTGTACGCCAAACTCACGTTTTGTCTGCAAAATTATCATCAGTGCTGGAATCAAAACAGTAATACCGGCGTCACACATCAGTGTATATTTCCGACGTACGCCGGGCGTGTTAAAAAATCATGTACGCTGCCAATACGCTAGTAATTTTGGATGCATTTAACCTGTCAATCATATCTGAACGTGAGCACAACGAGCTTAAAGCGTGTATTGGGCGTACGAGAAGCGTATCTAAGCGTTTATCAGGTGTTCAAAAAACGTATGGTTGCATATGCCTGGCGTTTGTTTAACGTAGATGGAATGTACGCTACGAAGGAAATAAGTTTCCTGAACGTATTTGAGACGCGTCCCGGTCGTATCTTGGAAGTTCTATTATGGGGTGTTTTTTTACAAACACACCCGCATACGTTTTAGTTAAAGTCGAACGAGATTGAAGCGTATACAACGTGCCTCAAATGTGTCTCAAACTTATCTGTAGCGCGTTAAACGCGCCTGTAGCGTATGTATAACGTGCGTGTAGCGTACAGGTATACGCTAGACACACGCTTGAGCTTGAGGAAAATTTTTAAGCTGCATAAAAATTTCCTCGAGTTGTAGCGTTCACCAAGCGTATACCTTTAGTTTGTATTTCGACGTACTTCAAATTTATGCAATGCGCGTTTAACGATTGCTAAGCGTTTCTCTGACGTGCAACTAACGTATACCGACTTTGTCAATTATCTCTGTACGTTTGGTGCACGCCGGTCTATACTCCAATGTGTGACGCCGGCATAATAAGAAGACCAAATCACATACATAGTTCATGACAATTAGAAATCGACAGTTCCTAAAAGTTGTACAATACAGATTAGGGAGGTAATGTAGTGGAAGTATTAAAGACAGCTTAATAATGTGTTTTGGCAAGTAGATGATATACAAATATAATACATATTATTAGACATGTCATTAAAAATATAAACACGAGAGAGATAGTTTTTGGTAATTTTGCCAATCTGATTAAAACCTTAATATTCTTATCTACCCATCTTTTAAATTCAGAAAATAAGATGATGAGATCCTTGACATTTTATTTATGTACAATTCAAAAGTGTACGAAATATAATAAGACATTGATAAAAATCATTATTTCTTTTACGTTTTTAGGGAGATTTTGTTTTTGTTTTTATATTAAATAATATAAACGTCCGTTTACAGATATGTGCAACCAATGCAATGGAACCAGTTGTGACACAACTGGTGCAAGTGTCACGTGTGGAACAAACCAGAATTTCTGCATGACATCTATAATAGATTACAATGATAATAATTCGGGAAAATTGGAGAGACTTATTGAGAGAAAGTATGAATTGACGTTTCATAAATAATGTTCAACAAAAAATATAACAAAGAAACATAAATTCGACTAAAATAAACAATTTCCAAACTTTGAAAAAATAAAATAATATTGTGCATTTTTTCGTAACAAAATATCATACATTGTACTTTAGATTTAATTTTAAGTGTCTTATTTTTGCTTATACTTTATTCTTTACCCTACCCATACACACACACATGGTCTCACTCTTTCTGTGGTTCTTGCGATTCACCCAGTTTTTGTTAAAATTGCTATGCATCTTCATGGTGGATTAATGATATTTGAAAAACGATTAAGTAATATTGACTCTAATTTAAGGACTTCAATTTTCGACAAATAGAAAAAGGTATTAATTATGTATTGTTTTTTTTTTAGAATAAACGCTAATGATACTAATCCTCTGGTTGAAGAATCACTACAAACTTATTCAAATTTACATTCTGCAGGAATTTATTCCTGAAACTCATTTGCAGATAAGAATCTGAAAGATATGGAAATAAAACCCAGAAAATCACTCTAATACTAATGTACCTTTTAAACAATAAAAAAGTGTAAACATGAATTACTATTATTTCATAAATAAGCAATTACTGCCAAAATCATTCGCTATGCATTGAATTGGGTAGATAAAGAAACATCCCACGAGCACAACGATTATGTAAAAAATGTAGAGTCCTAGATGACGAATTTTATTTCTTTTTGTATTATGACGTTAAGATAGGATTGCGTTCAAAATGTTTTGCTGATCTAAAAGACTCTGTACCATCATTTCAACATCTTGATGTATTAAATAAACTAAAACAAATTCTTAATCCCACACCTGAACTTGTTCGGCAAATTGGTGTCTACAATAAGCAGTCTTTAGAACTGAGGGGGCCAGACCCATGTCAGACAAATTCATAATTGTGTTTTTTTCCATAACTTTGTTAATGGAACTTGTTTCTTAAAATATATTATAGTGTATTCCATAGTATTGTATTTAATTGTATTGTTGGTCTGTGTTGCTTTGACCCTTATGGAAGTAATTTTTCAATGAATATTATCATTATCAATTTAAATTTATTAATACTCAATCTATTGTTGAAACGTTGAACAGCTTATTATATAAAATTCCAATGAAAAATATTTTTCTCTTAGTTATTTTCAGCAACTTATGGATTCCTTTGTTCTATTTTTCTCTTTTTTTTGTAATTGGTAATTTTTAACCCCATTCTTTCATTTCTGCAGTTATGTTTTGCACTGTTGCATCCCATTATTATCTCTTCTTTATTAGTTATTCTGTTTATATATTTATTATACATGTATTATTATAAGCCATTATTCTTTATTCTAGTAACCCCATTTACATTCTTATTTATTGCATATTCTTATAATTCATATAAACATCGCTTCCTCTGATTTTCCAAATAACCTTCTTATTACAGGTGTGCATCCAAGCAGGAGTGTACGGACAAAGATCAGTCCGGTAATATGTTTTGTCTTCAGTTACCTCAGGGAAATCTTGGATTCCCATACACATGCAGATTCTGTTGTGTTGGATCAAACTGCAACAACCCTCCAGCTCTTATACCGGCATTATCTACTCGATTTTCCACCAATTTCCCATAGGGAAACTATTAAAAGAAATCTCAATTTACCAGCTTTTTCTGCTTTATTTCCAGCGGATGATAATTAACCAACATAACTTACTGTCAGAAAGTTACTATCAGTTTGATTGTTCAACCAGGATTGTTTTGCTTCTTTGTGAGCCCTAAATGAACATGTTTTGTATCAGTCCAGGTAAATCATTTCGGAAAATCAATAATCGACTGTTTTTGATTTGTTAGTTTTGTACCACTTAGCGAATTCGAAGAGATTACTATAATGATAAAATCATGTAAAAATTTTGTGACTCGCCTCTGGTCAAAATTACAGCAAAATTTTTGAGTTAAACTACATATATTGATTTCCGTAATGGTGGTCCCAGTTCAATGCTTTGACTTTCGGCTTCTTATCTTATCCTCCTTTTTAGCATACTTTAAAAAAAATATATATCCGTGGCGCTCGGTAATAGTCAAGCAGACAATATTCTTTTTTTTTGTTCAGGGGTAAACAGGATACACGTTATTGTTATATGTACTGACTTCAAGGTTGTTATATAAGCAAATTTATAATTGTATATAGGTTTTAATTAAGTTTTTGCTTTACATAGGACGTTATCTCCGATCTTATATTGTGATTCTACGTATTTCACCTACTAGTATGTCACTATTAGGAAATATGTTTCAACGATTCCATATACCATGATGTTTTAGGGTCGTTTCGATTCAGTTTCGAGTTAATGTATATTATTTAGCGTTATCTGCGAGAAATAAATCATTTTTCTGATATAAACCGAAGGAATGGGCTGTAGCCAATGTCACCTCGGCATTAATTGGACCAGTCGTACAAATTCAACGATTCACTAGGGATGTCAAAAGATCTGAAATTTAATACTGGGAGATCGCGAGTACTCGAGTACTCGGATGACTCTTAAACGTCCATTCATAAGTTAAGATTTTAGGTTGGATGCGGTGTTACCAACTTTTATAAACATATTAACGAAGACAAATTACTACAAACATAGCTTGATCCTCTAGCTGTTATGCGTATCGGTCTTCCTTTTCTTGTGTCAATTAAATATTGATTACCGATGGCTGTTTCTACAAATAACTTATCATAATAGCAATTATTGTTTATGTACGTGTTCATGAACCAAATTAGAAACATGCCCATAAAACCATAAATATTTGCATATAAAAGTCCGACAAAGTTGACCATATATATCATCTGTTCCTGTTAATTTGGTATTTTCTATATTACGACTGGTCCATTAATTTTCCAACAACCATACTAGACTTAAAATCACCTGTGTATGTGTTTTTTAGTCTTTAGTTTTCTGTCTTTTTTTGTTTGCACTATCTTTTGTATGTTTGTGTTTTCCTTATTTTTTAGCCATAAAGTTGTCAGTTTATTTTCGACTAATGCCTTTGAATGTCACTCTCGTATCTTTCGCCTCTCTTTAAACTGTAAACTAAAACAATAATTAAGTTTCAAATAAAGAGTAATTGAATTAAAATTTAAACGTTCATATCATACAAATAACGTTTACATAGAAGTCTTGATTAACAAACAAAGGCAAGTTTACGGCTTGTGATGAGTTATTAATCCTTCCATGCTAGTACTAAATAGAAGTCTCAGGATAAACGTATTTACGTTTTTTAATGAAGTATAAATAGAATTACGAAGGGGATATTTCAATGGAACTTAAGTGAGCGGAAATGTGAGGAGAAATGTCTCGAGATTTAAAACAAGCAAACAAGTATCCGAGGGATAAAATTGAGTACTCGGCCTTCCGAGCGAGCAACCGAGTACTCCAGTACTCTTTGTCATCATTAGTAAAACTGCTATATTGCAAAATAAATATTAAGTAGCTGCTAATTAACTCCATATGGTGGGAGTGTAGATAAATGCCCTACAAAATTAGAGTAACTATAAGTGAACACAAGAGGGGTCCAGTTTACAGACGTGGCAGGGGTTTTAGGGCCGCAAACTGAGTCGAATTCGAAAATTTAAGTGTCGAAGTTTTCCAAAAGTACCGAAAAGGCATTCTCATGTAAATGCCGATCTGTAATCGAATGAAAGAGGAACCATTTGTTTTCGTCATATTTTATTCGATTGATATATCCTTAGCACATCCATGGTATTTAGGAAGAATACTGATTGATACAGAAAAGTGTGTATTGTTTGATATCTTATATTTGGTCAGATTAAGCAAACATACCAGATACCAGTAACAATCGATTTAATTAAGTTAAATAAAAAAGAATTACACCATCAAACACAACAATCTTCAAAATAAGTTCAGTTAGTCATTTTGCCTTATAGGTCATGGATGTCAACGATTTCATCTTAAAAACGATTGGCGATCACTGATACATAGTTGAATAGTAATACCCAAGTGTACAATATACACTAAAGATATGTTTTACTTGCTATTGTCTGCTTCTTAAAATTTTATAAATTTCAGAAAATTTCAAACGTTTATATTATCCTTTTGTATGGTAAATTGTTGTTTCATTCAACATCTTTTTATTTTGACATAGGACGACGAACCCTGTTATCTTAAAACTTTATGCCATGTACTATTATTTTTATCCATAAAAAAGGAGGTGTTATTTTATAAATCCTTCAAATTTCTGTAGAAGGCCGGAGAACACAGTTATTTTGTAGTGCATTTCTTTTAGACAAAAAAAAATCGCACCTGATCTATCCTACAACTGTGTCCTCGCATCAAAACCAGTACTCAAATGACCATATGGTTGCATATCTAATGCAAAAAAAAAAAAAAAAAAGAAACTGACCTTAGATAAAGTTAGTGTATCTTGTTCATGTTAAAAATAAAAATTCTGTAAAACAAATTATTTTCGCGAGCGTTTAATTTCGGCACTTTCGCCGTTAAAAACATTGCGCGAATATAAATTATCGCTCATGCGTATAATTTGGATCTTGTAATGTTAATAAACAGATAGACGCTACCTCAATACAGTGTGGAAATTTATGAGTTATTCCATTTATAATATTATATTTCTTTAAACACAACGTCATTCTTTGACGGGATCATCAGTGCAACATAAGTAAAAAGTATCAGCATCATATAAACGTGTACTAAGATATAAAAACACTTATTCATTCAAAGTCATTTTACTTATTACTAAAATAATACGAAATGTCCTACATAAAGATACGTGTATGACGGTCATCATAACGTAGTCCCATGTAATAGTATTACTAGGACAAAGCTAGTGAGCAATGACCAAATCAATAACCGCTGTTGAACATTAAGTTTCGAATAGTCTTCTGCGCAAAACAATTGAAGAATTCACATTTCGATTTAGAATTTTGTAAGAATTTCGTTTGATCATCTCATGTGTTACCTATTAGAGATCAAATTATGAAGATAATTTTTATTTTTCTAATAAACAATATCATGTACTACCAAGATATTAGTTTGTGTTGTTAGATCAAGCAATTGTAAATGACATAAATTCTTATCAGTTTAAATGTTATTTTGAAAGTTTACAGTAATAGGAACTTATCAAATAGTATGAGGTATTTTTCATCTTACACGCATGTTATTTAGTGTAATAAAATGCGGTGAACATGCAGAGAATTGAAATGGGAAAGAGAAAGGGATAACGGTGTCGCACGAATTCATATTCGTGTTTTCTTAATATATGTCAACTTTATATAAGAGAGGCAACACATCATAAAGAGACATTTAAACTCATATGTCGAAAATAAACTGAAAACGTCAAGGTTAAATACAAAAAGGACCAACAGTCAACCAACAGTGCACAAAACACAACATAGAAACATAGAAAAAAAAAATGAGCATATAAAAGTATGTAATAGAACTTGAAATGTAGTTGGTTTGATTACGATATATTAATGATATCTAATCGATTCGATCTCGTGATGCCATAGCATAAACTTGTCATTTAAAAACTGTATTGGAAGACAACAATGCATTTGCTTTACAACTCAAGTAACTGCGTTTGTTCAATTGATTATGATTATTTATACAAAAAAAACCCCTAGGCAATTTGTACTAAATAGACTGCTTACATTGATTAGGAATGCAAGGTAATGTAAGGTTAAAATAAATCCTATGAAATAAAAAGCAAACCAACAAAAATACCGAACTCCAAGGAAAATTGGAACGGAAAGTCTTTTACGAATTGGCACAACCAACACATTAAACGAATTAAAATACCTGTCATTTTCCTGTCTCGGTACAGGCATTTCCTTATGTAGAAAATGGTGGATGAAACCTGGTTTTACAACTAGCTAAACCTCCTATTTGTGTCAGTCGAATATTATTCAATTGTATAGACAACAATTTGTGAGCAAAACAAACAGACATAACAGGTACAAATGTCTTAAATAAGTGTGGAGCAGTCAAACTTGAGTGATAATCTTGAGCACTATAAAACAAAAAACTTTTTCATCAGAGAGAAATAAGATTACATGTAGACACTATATAAACAATGTTCCTAAGCAAAAGTGAAAGCCAAGAATGCAAAAATGACAATAACACAATGGCAGGATGTATAAATATCGAGCCACGCCAAATGATATTACCAAAAATGGACCAAACAGTAAAGGTAAAACATATACAAATACAAAAAAATGAACACTATAACACGTAATTCATACAGCAGTACATATCATCTACAGTTCAAGGCCACCATGTATTATTTGTAAAATTTATACGAAATATTTATTGACAATGTCTTGGTATCTTACGATGAGCCTTTTTTTCTTAAAGGGACGACACTTTCTTTGAAATAAACCTTTTCGTCAACAATCTTCTCAGACGAAGGAGGGACAATGGCTTATATTTCAACGTTGATAATACAGCTGAAACACTGTAAACATTGTTTTAACTCGAAAAATTTCTAAATCTTAAACGTACGGTATTGTTTGGTCAGGGACTTTAGAATCGAGTAAAATGGTGTCCACATCGGCTGTGCTGGAGGTACACATATGTCCATGTTTTAATGTATACAAGCTTCTCATCATTGCTGTATTTCTTTGTATTAAGAGATCGAAGATTAAACAGCGTAATATTTTTGTTCAATGGGTCCCAAATGTAACGGTCATTATGGCTTGCCGTCATATATTGAATGTCTTGGACATTTGACGTCACATACATCTCGAGCTGTCACATTTTCTTGCACATGAAATGCATCCTTGATAAACTACTGGCAACAATCAACAGCTGTCACTAACTTAGATAGCTTTCTGTCGCGACACTTTTGACCTGTTTTATAAATAATGGGACGTTTTGTATTTCCTTGTATGAATTAATGGTCAGTATGTTGGTTAAATCGGCATGTTATACATTTTCCCGTTTTAATTATATAACTGCCAAATATTTGGAAGTCATTGGAAAGGACTTGATACTAGAAATACAATCCTTCAATGAGTCAGTCCACCCATTCAGTCTTGCTGGTCGTGATTCAATCGGAACAACTCGGCCTTTCTGGTTGCACGAAGAAATGTACTGCGTAGCGAGAATGGCCGAGTAGTTACGATTGGGTCGTGATTATCGCCAGATCGACATAGCAAACTAATGTTCATATCGACAAAGACTTAGACAAATCAGTGCAGAACCTTTTTTGTCCCTCCTAAAAAAAGTAGCTTATTATATCATGCGTTACACTTCAGATGGTACATATAAGACCCGGATGATCCATACCCTTTTGTTATCTGTAGTCTTACACTCCATTTTCGTGGTTCACATGGTTCAGTGACTGCTTAATAAGTTCAGATATTTTTCATCATTAGTAATAGGATAGCTATATTTGGTACATGGGTTCCTTGCAAAGCTTAAATGTTTGTCAGACATGGTTTACCTGACCTCGGCGTCAAATTTCATGAATCAAATGAATGATCAAAGACTTTGTTCAATTAAGATTCTTGATTAGGTCAATTTCTCAGATACTATCTTTTTACTATATATATACATAGTAGTTCAACTATATGTAGTGATTCTAAAGGTATATCTTTCTATTCTTAAAACAGAAAGTCTGTGTGCGGAAAAGCGTATCAAACTTGCAGACTGTGACCAAGGATTTGTAAAGTATTACCGTACACATGGCCTTGACTCTTCAATTGTCTGCATTGTCATTGAAGTTTTTGAAGATCTGCAAACTGTTAATATATTTTGAGATATTTCATGTCTTCCTTTCAAGCTGGTACAATGATTTAATAGGCGAAGCTGATGTGTAGTTGTAACTAACAGACATACGCTATCGGTACTAGTACATCTTCCGGTGGTCTGCTGATGTTGACTGAACGTAATTTAACCAATTATGAGGCTACCATTTGATATTTAGGGGGGGGAGCTAGGACCGAAAAGAGTGAAAAACAGAAAGGCAGGACCGAAAAGAGTGAAAAATAAAAAGGCAGGACAGGGATTAAAACTAAAAAAAATGCAGGACAGGGATTAAAACTAAAACAAATGCAGGACAACATTTTTCAAAACTGAAAAAGGCAAGATGGGCAACCTGGCAAATAAAAGGCTGTATGACAATTTATGTAAAATAAGTCAGGGTAAACTAAGAAAAAAAGGCAAGACCGAAAAGAGTGAAAATAAAAAGGCAGGACAGGGTTTTAAACTAAAAAAAAATGCAGAACGACATTTTACATCCCCCCCCTAAAAATCAAATGGTAGCTGCCTTAGTTAGAAAATGTATAAATGATGTAAATAGCACAAAATTTTAAACACTTGTTTTTAAAATTCACACTCTTACGGTCTTACCTGTATATAAATTTAATTTTAAGCACCCCACCACACTGTAAATATCTGATTAAGCATTTTAACCTTTATACCAAGATGGAGTGCTCCGATATTTAACGAAGGAAAATACCTGTACAGAAACAGAAATAATGCGTTACATAAAACTGGTTGCATTCCCCTATCCATTTACTTCCCAATACAGAAAATGACTTCGTCGACAAGTTCCTGTCAAAAGAAAATACAAGTTTCTGTCTTAACTAATGTAACACAAAATCAGTTTGTCAACGAGATTTATCCTAAGGTAATGGTATCTGGCTAAGTATTCAGTAAAGTGCTGTTTCAATGGGTGTCCAAGAAAAATGCATTTTTTTCATATTTTAAATTATTTGGAGTTTAAATGCAGGTAGCTAATCAATCCACTGCATAATGAAGAGATAATATAAACAGTCTCATATGAAAAGTTTATTGCTGAATAAAGTATTTCATAAATGAAGTGTTGAATTCCCTGCTTTGTGCATGCTTATTTTGTGACATGGTCGAATGACCCAAAATCAAAATTGTTTTATAAACCTTTTTTTATGAATGGCAACTAGGTAAAAAGGATTTTCAGGTAATACAATAGGGTTGGCAAGGTTTAGGACACTAAAACATGAAAAATCTTCGAAAAATAAGGATTAAAAACAATTTTAAATGGTCATGTTGTCGGACTAACATTTTCTGTCTTCTTCCTAAGAGAAAATGAAATATAAGTTATGTAACAATAGAGGGCAATTAAATGCACAAAATATCTTGAGGCTTCAGCTTATTAACTAAAATGTGATAATTCATCATGAAGATGCAGCAGAAACTTTTATTTTTTTCAGGAATTGTCATTAAAGTTTACTCTTGAAAAATCTGTCCAACCGTTACGGGCGAAAATTTCAATTTTCATTTGCAAGTTGCCAACTCGGTTTAAGTTTTTTTTAATATTTATGACAACATATTTTAAGACAATCGCATTGCGCATTTGGTATTGCTGTCAACTGTTCCTTTTTATTCGAGGTCAACGACATCGAAGGGGTGAACGCTCTTTCTGTCCAACCAAGAGATGGAAGTTACATCCGAATTAATGTTATGTCCAACATCCAAGATATTCTCTACAATGGCTACCACAAGTCACAGAATCAATTTCACTTCCACTTTGACAATAACTTAACCTTAAATACTACCGTATATATGAAAAATAAAGAGGTTTTAAACTGTTGACAGTCATGACAGTGTAAATTTGACATAATTTTGAAAATTAGGACGTAACAAGAGTCCTATAATGTTCTGTTGGACGAACCTTAGGACAAAATCTCTAATGTCGGACGTAACAGCTTTTTAAAAGTAAAAAAAAACTTGTTAACAACTAGCAAGTCCACGTAAATTTAAAAATAGTTCTCAGACCCTTCCTCGTCTCTTCTGAAGAGGTGCCCATTTTTAAATTGCCATTAGGATCAGTAAAATAATGAATTCTGTCCTATGTTTGTCCGACAGGGAATATAATCTGTCCTATGTTTGTCCAACAATAAATGAATTCTGTACGCTGTTCATCCAACAGTTTTTTATGGTTTTATTTTATCCATTTATTTAATAATGAACCATTTTACCTCTTGCTGAGGAACACCAGCTGTAGATATTAGTATAAACAGCAAAGTTTTGATTTTGTTTTTGACTTTGAATGATGCAAATGGAACAAATTCTCATCCAAAAATGTCCCCGTTTGTCCGACATATTTTAAGATTTTTCAAACTTATAAGTTAGTTTTTGAAACATTTAACAAAATGATATACTTTAATTGAAGATCTTATGAACTGTCAGAGAAAAATTAATATATTTATTAACAAAGCCTTCATATAAAAGGAAAATATTCATTTTTCAATGTCCTGTTACGTCCAACATAACCTCTGTCCAACATGCTATTTAGGTCTAATTTTATGTTTTCTGACTAAATAACTATCTTTTTACATGTAAAACCCTAAACTAGAATCATTCTCCTTTCAGAAAATCATGTTATTACGATTGAAACAGCTACTTTTAAAATCATACATTTTGTCACACACTGTCAGCACTATACTGAATACTTAGCCATCTCTCATCAATTAACTTTTTCAAATGGCTAATCATATTTACTGGCCAAGGCTTATGATCCAGTCTTCGGTCCAGGCTTCCCTTTATACCTTTATACCTTTATCTTCGGGTCGTTACATAAGCCAAAGGCTTCTACTGACCCCTCATATTGGATTGTCGTATATATGATTTCTCATCTCATAATATATTTATATATAATATTACACTTATCAAAAAGTACTTACTTAGGTGTGCGCAGCTGAAACACTAACACGTACATCAGTGATCTGGAAGGTTTTTTTCACTATGGGCCCAGGGCCCCTCAAAAATAAATTCAATGGGCCATTTTAAAAAATAATGGGCCATGTTGTCAAATGAGTGGGCCATTTTAATTGACTTCTGTAAAAAAAAATTATCAGTATATTTTGGCAAAGGGGTGTTGATACTTACCTTTATGATTTTAAATAAAATCATGGATATTGTTCCTGTGATTTTATAATTTCAATTTCAATGAATATACAATAACTTCTTCCAACCCCAACAATATTTAAGTCAACCTTTATTTAAAATGTTCAAACTGGTACTGTTGCCTTGTTCATGGTCATGTTTTTTTTTGTACATTAAATTTGGGTCTTCGTCGATACCATACTTATTCTAGACGTTCCGTATCACAGGACAATTCAGGCATTTCCTCTGCACTTCTTGTATTATTATAACTTCATCATGGTGACAAGAATAACAGTATAGAGTACCATTAATTCATAGAACATAACAACAAATCGCTGAAGTCATGTTTACAAAATGTGAAAACGAGCCAAAGACCAAAAAATGACAAGAACAGTTGGGCGTCTTTTATGGAGACAAAAACTATATTCCTTAAAAGTCTTGGGGTTCTTCAATCGAAATAATAGCAAGCTAAACTAAATGAGATTATTATTAGAGTTAAATCTCGTCTGTACTAGCCACATTTCACAAATTTAAAGTTGTTTATAAACAAATATATCATGAATGATGGTTAATTACGTTTTTCGGGTTATCAGTTAGACCGCAAGTTTCTTTTATTACAATAGGAAAACACCGAGACGTTAAATCGCATGGTTCTATTATGATAGGGAAACACCCGAGACGTCCCAAAAATATATAGGTGCTCCTATTATTGGAGGAACATTACACAGTTGTGTACACATGCATGGCGGCACGGAACACGATCGGAAATTCATTTGACAATATCTAAACATTTCGAAACGAAGTGAAAAAATCGTGCGCCACGTGGGCGCTTACATTTGTCACTGTATGCGCCATTTCTTGTCAATATGCGCTATAGGCGCAGGGCGCACGTCCTTCCCGATCACTGGTACATGTGAATTTATATGGGTTCCAATTTTCTCCATTTAATGTAGACTTAAAATTGTTCACAGTCTTTGCCGTCGCTGTTAAATCCGACAGGTTATTCCACTGATCCACTACTCTAATTGAAAAAGTATTTAGTCTATGTGTGGTCTTACACTGTTTTTTAAAAAGTTTTAATGAGTGACCTCTAGTATAATTAGATGGTGCTAAAGTAAATAGGCTCATCCAGTCGATGTCATCTATACCATGCAAAGCTTTGTAGACTTGTATCATATCATTCCTATCCCTACGATATTCCAAGGTTGGCAAACCCAATGAACGTAGCCTGTTTTCATAATTATATTTCTAAGATTTTCGTGAGATATAATAATGCATTGACCTTCAATTCTAATCAAATAACAGCTCTTTAAAGTACACCCCTGAATAAAAAATGTTACAATCCAGGTAATACCTTACTGCGCATGCCCATAGGTAACATCGTATACCTCGGGCTACAATAGATTGACTTTCAATTTAGCTCTCTTTGAGTAAAGACGTTTTTTTCCAAATTATTTAAAGGTTAGTGGGTTTATTATTTTAGTTAGCATGGCTAACGCCCAACTCAATGACATTCCGTTAGGGATGGCTACACCGTCTCGAGAGAGCGGTGCACTTGATTCGGAAGACCATAGGGTCATTGATGAAAATGTAAGTTTTACCGCAGTGGCGGTAGAAACTGATAAGGTAGTCGAGTCTTTGGGCTCTTCTCACAAGGCGAGGAGAAATATCTCTTCTCGTCAAGATGATGAAATGTCGTTAGTCGACGGGACAGAAGAAGATGTCAGACAGAGCTGGTCTGACCTAGATACCAAAAACCCTAAACGGAAACGGGACGACTCCATACCTAGCAGAAAAGGTAAGATTAAACACAGGAAAGTTGTTAATCATTCTAGCAGTTCCTCTGAAAATACTAGTAGCAGTGAATCATCTTCTAGTAACTCTGAATCAGAGAGTTCAGAAGACAATGAAGCGTTTGACCCAGAACCTTCTTTGTCTAAAGATAAAAAAGAAAAAGTACCATCTCATGTAACCAAATATATAGAGAAGTATGCTCTAAAGGGTATAAGTAAAAAGACGAGACAAGATATGTCTTTGAATTGGCCTATTCCTTCGTCTAAAGGATTAAAGGCTCTTGAAACAGATAGATTTTTTAAGAAAAATTATTTTCAAGGTAGAAAATGGAATGCTAGATTAGAGAGAAGTAAAATTAACACACAGCTACGCATTCTAGATGTTATGGGTCCTCTGTCCCGTTTATGGTCTGAAGCACATAGGATTAAGAAAGATAATCAAGGTATGGACCCTTCTGATGTAATTCAGTTAACACAGAGGGCTATTGTGCTAGCAGGTAATGCTCACTATGTTTATAACACTGACAGGAGAAAAGCAATGTTAGTTAAAACAATTCCAGATAGTCTAGATTTTTTAAATGAGAAGAAAGGCAAGAAAACTTTGGCAAAATCTAAGGGTCAACTTTTTGGTAATAAGTTTCTAAAGTCTTTGGCTAAAGAAAACAAGGATAACAAAGAACTTAGAGAAATGTTGTTGTTTTCTAACAAGAAAAAACATGCTGGTAAACCTCATTTTAATAGAAAAAATGATCAGTTTTTTCAGCAGGGGCCCACAAACAACCTGCAGTCTGTGGGCGGCAGACAAGCTCTCCATCCACAAGTTTCAGGGAAGAGACCTTGGCAGGGAAACCAGTCACAGAACAGACAGGGGAACAGTTATGGTCAGCGCCAGAATCAGCGCCAGAACCAGACCCAGAACCAAATCCAGACTCAACCTCAGAACAACCAAGTGTTCAAGAAACCTGCAAACCGATAGAACGGGTAGGTCAAGAGAAAACTTTCAATCATATACAAAACTATTTCCAATTACCAATGAATTGCATAATCAATCAAAATTCTATTCCTGTAGGGGGAAGAGTAAGTCTTTTCCTACAGAATTGGAACTCAATTACAAAAGATCCTTGGGTTCTCCAGTGTGTAAAAGGAATAAAATTAGATTTCTTAGCAACACCTTTCCAAAATCAAATACCAAATCAAGCCTTTTTCAATCAAGAGAATCAGGATTTGATAAACAAAGAAATAACAGGACTTTTGAACAAGAAGGCCATAACACAGTCTTTCCTAACAAAGGATTCGTTCATAAGCAACATTTTTCTGGTACCAAAGAAGGGAGGGGGTCAAAGACCTGTTATAAATCTAAAAGGCCTAAATGTTTTTTTACGTTACGAACTTTTCAAAATGGAGGGAATTCATTTGTTAAAAGATCTTCTTTTGAAGAACGATTGGATGGTAAAAATAGACCTAACCGATGCATATTTGACATTGCAAATAGCAAAAGAACACAGAAAATACCTCAGATTTTTTTGGCAGGGAAAAATAATGGAATTCAGGTCCCTCCCGTTTGGGATTGCAGTAGCCCCAAGAATATTCACAAAACTGATGAAGGTTCCCATGACTTTATTGAGACATTTAGGTGTACGTCTGATAGTTTACCTAGACGATATTCTAATAATGAATCAGTCAAATCAGAAAATTTTGTCAGATCTCTCAACAGTTTTGTCAATATTAAGGGGCTTAGGTTTTCTGATCAATACAAACAAGTCAGTGATGGAACCTTCACAAACAATGGAGTTTCTGGGTTATACAGTAAACTCAAAGTTGTTGACTTTGTCTCTCCCGAAAGAGAAGGTAGAGAAAATAAAGAACAGTTCAAAATTAATGCTAGAACACAAGAAAGTGTCAGCAAGAGATTTAGCTCAGTTGATAGGTCAGTTAACAGCAACCAATCAAGCTGTCCTTCCAGGTCCTCTGCATTATCGCAGTTTACAAATATTGAAAACAAAAGCCCTGCATTTGGGAGGCCATTACGATCACCAAATCCAGTTAAACGAGGAAGTTCAGAACGAGTTGCATTGGTGGGTAAGCAAGCTGGGGTCTTGGAACGGGAAAGCGTTACTAAGACCAGAACCCCATTTAACCATTCAGTCGGATGCAAGTCTGTCGGGATGGGGAGCAACATGTCAACAGATAAGTATAGGTGGGCTTTGGATAGACGAGGAAAAATCCCTCCATATAAATCAACTCGAACTAAAAGCAGCAATGTTCGCAGTACAATCTTATGCCAAAAATCTACAAAACAAGCATATTCTTATACAAATGGACAACACAACAGCAATTGTATATGTAAACAAAATGGGGGGAACGGTGTCAAAAAGACTAAATTCCCTAACAAATCAGTTTTGGGATTGGTGTCTTCAAAGGCAATTAACAATCACTGCGGACTATATCCCAGGAAAAAGCAATGTTATAGCAGACTGGGAAAGCAGGCATTATGCGGATTTCAGCAATTGGCGGTTAAGTCCGATACTTTTCAAAAGTCTCATGAAACGCATAGGTCCTTGCAATGTAGATCTGTTTGCAGACAGGTCAAATACTCACCTGAATCAATATTTCAGCTGGAAGCCAGATCCCCAAGCGAAAGCGGTAGATGCCCTTCTCCAATCCTGGAGAGAGATAAAGGGTTATGCTTTTCCCCCGTTCTGTCTAATAAGTACGTGTCTGGCGAAAGTTCGGGAGGAAAACAGTCAGATAATTCTGATAACTCCAGTTTGGCAATCCCAGGCTTGGTACCCTCTGTTACTTCAAATGTCAGTAGATTATCCAGTGTTACTTCCCATGAGTCACAACACTGTATTGTCTCCAATGAAAGAGCCACACCCACTGATTCTGAACAAAACATTAAAACTAGCAGGGTGGACGGTCTCCGGAGATCATTTAACTCAATTGGAATTTCAGAGGAAACTAAAGAATTACTCCTTGGGTCTTGGAAATCGGGAACAAGATCTTCTTACGACAGTGCCTGGAATAAGTGGTCTAGCTGGTGTAGCTCACGGGAAATTGATCCCTTTTCAGCACCTTTGGCCGCTATCTTAGATTTTTTGACTTGGATGTATAAAGAGGGGTATCAATACAGAACTTTAAATGTTCACCGTTCGGCCATATCTTCAGTCCTGCCATATATCGATGGTGTCCCAATTGGTCAATTACCTATAGTAAAACAATTAATGAAAGGTGTTCTACAAAATAACCCACCTTTACCAAAATACCAATTTTCATGGGATTTGAATAGTGTTCTTAAATATTTATCCGCTTTACCAATAAACAAAAAACTTGATTTTTCAGTTTTAGGTAAAAAATTATCAATTTTATTGGCTTTGGCAGCGCCAAAAAGGATATCTGAAATTGCAAGGTTAGACAGAAGATTCATGTCCAGAAACAAAAGTAGTATAATTTTTCATTTACCGGGTCTGTCTAAAACACAAAAAGATTGCAATAACAGATCAGTGAAATACTGCAAATTTTCAAAGAAAAAATTATGTGTTATTTCTTGTATACATGAATATGAATTGAGAACGGAACATTTAAGGCCTGTTAGTAAACATGAACCTGATCCTTTATTAAGGTCAACTAAGAAACCTTTTAAAGGTCTATCTTCGCAGACAGTTGGAAATTGGATTAAATGGGTTGTGAAGGAGGCAGGAATCGACATCTCATTGTTTCAAGCACATTCTTGTCGCATGGTCTCAACTAGCAAGGCAGCGATGAGTGGCATCAGTATGGATGATATTATGTCCATGGCAGATTGGTCCAACACTAGAACGTTTAATAAATTTTATTTTAGGACTAATGAAAAAGCGGGTTTTGCAGATAAAGTTTTAGAAATGGTAAGCTTGCTTTAAACGTGCATTATTATATCTCACGAAAATCTTAGAAATATAATTTCAGATTTTATGAGGGCGCAAATAGCCCGAAATGAAATATTGATTATATGATAAGATTAGAGTGAGATATAATAATGCATTTCCCACCCATCCCACCCAAATGCATTATTATAGAGAAATTAAATACATTGCAAATAGATGTGGTATGATAACAATAAGACGACTCTTGATGTAAGTATTTCTAAACAGTATTCAATAAAATATGAAATATTACACAGAATGTTTATTCTCGAATGCTAACTTGAAATATACATCTATATCATTAAATTTTTCAGAAAGGATAGAGTTGGATGGACTTGAATATGACTGGTATTCCAAACAATAATTGCAGTTTTGTAGCAGTGTGGCGGAATATGATATAGAACATTCGTATGCAGTTTTTTCGTGGACTATAAAGAAATTACTGACTTTAACGTGTATACTCTGTGAAATATTTTGATGTACATTTGATAATACAAATGATTATTTCCTGTAGTTATCATACCCGTAGCCAGGGGGGGTTCGGGGGGTTCGGACGAACCCCCCCTTGAAATCAAGTAAGCACTGTTAAAGTCAACGTTTTGTTCAAATTGTGACTGTTAAAGTCGAGTTCATGAGTCCAACGAACCCCCCCTTGGAAATTCCTGGCTACGGGCCTGGTTATTTTTTTTTTTTTTTTAAGTAACCGCCTTATATCTATTCAGTCCAAACAGTTCAGTATTCAGATGTTTGGTCAGATATTGGATTTTGCTTTTTGCTTAGTGAACTGATAATTAGTATTTTGGGTGTCAATTTGTTTATTCATTATCCAGATGCATAGAAATATGTCTATGGTGAACTATATCCATTGTTTACTGAATCGGTTACTTTCGTATCAGATCTTTTGAACAAGAACATGATATTTCATTGGTTCAGATATTGGTTTTGTTGTTTTATATCAAACATAATTGTTTGAGGTTTACGGTTTGGCTTCATTGAAAGTCAATCTATTGTAGCCCGAGGTATACGATGTTACCTATGGGCATGCACAGTAAGGTATTACCTGGATTGTAACATTTTTTATTCAGGGGTGTACTTTAAAGAGCTGTTATTTGATTAGAATAGAAGGTCAATGCATTATTATATCTCACTCTAATCTTATCATATAATCAATATTTCATTTCGGGCGCTTTGCGCCCTCATAAAATCTGAAATTAAGATGACAAATATTTTTAACCAGTTTTGTGGCCCTTCTTTGTACAGATTCCAGTTGCAGATGTCTTTTTTAAGATACTGTGACCAGACACATGTCGCATATTCTAGCAGCGGATGTACTATTGATTTATAAATAGTAAGAAACATATCTTGATCCATGTAATCAAAAGAATGATGAATAAGAGACAACACTCTCTGTGCTTTGTTATAAATATCACTTATATATTTTTCAAATTTCAAATTAGACTCGAAAGTTACTCCCAGATCCTTTTCTTCATTCTTCATTCCCCTTTGACTCTGTCCTGTCGAGAGCCGAGAGGTGACTGAATAGTAAACTTTGGCAATATATGATATGATATGGTTATCCTTGATGTCTGGTAAATACCCTTTTGCTGAGGAACATAACTGGTCATAGTTCCAAATAGTAAGACCAACCAGTTTAAAAACTCTATTTTGTGTGCACTGCAGTTGACAATGGTTGGTAAATAGCGTCACTACAAGCTGCAAACTCATATAGCACATTATCACACGGATCAACATCAAATTCTCTGTACCCATTACAACATGGCTTTGGCTCTAAATGATCTTGTGAAACCCTACTTATTGTATTTGTAGGCAACAGCATTAACCCCATGAATGCAGGTAAACAAACAAACAGACATACTTATTACGAATTTCTTTATAGCATTTGACATGTGTTTGACAAGGTCAGCCACAGTCTCCTCATTTATAAACTTGAAAACTAGGAATCATATGAAATGTCAATAGGATGATAGATGCATGAGTCCTGTCACATCAGAAACAGATGTCATACCACCAATTAAAAACTCTATCTGTTCAACCATATTTAGCGATTTTCACAGCTTTCTAAATATTTTATCTTAAAGGGGCTCGTGGGTCTGAATCCTTTTTTTTTAAATATAGGATTTCGCTATTTTTTTCTATAAGAAAACTTTATCCTATACTTAACAGACAAATTAAATAAAAATATGGGGTCACTGATCATTTAAGCTCACAATCTGCCTTTAAAAAAGGCTTTAAAAAAAGCATGCATTTTTGTTGAGGTACTTTTTTTTCTGTTGTACTATTAGGAGAAAAAAAGGTAAATTCAAAATAAAAAAAGAACTAAATTTAAAAAATTGCTTAAATTTTACAATAATTAAGTTTAAGTTCAGTTCATTTGAAAAAAATAATAAAAAAATATATGTCACCGAGTTAAAAAAATTATTTCAATTTTTATGCAAAAAAATGGCATTTTTTCACCAAAGGCAGATAATTTGGAGCTTTTCAATGATATAAAAATTTAAAAAGTCATCTGGGACCAAAACAAATTAATTTTTTTGGTTGATTTTTGTACAGTATCATCAAGTAACAACTAACATGACATAGTGTAAAAAATAAAATTTGTAATGAAAAAAAAACCGAAATAATGTCATTAAATGTTTCTATTTTTGCTGATTTTTTTTAACCCTCGAGCCTCCTTTAAGTCCTTAAGTTTAACTTTATAGAAACCAGTATATCTTGAATTGTACAGGTATCACCTTTCTTAGGCTTTCAAAATACCAATTTTCAACATACCTTTTAAATCTTAAAAGAAAGAAGAGGTCTTCCGAATAGAGGTACCACTAAAAATCACCCTGGTTTTCTGGAAATCTTAAAATGTTAAATTAGTATATTATTGAGCGCATTAATCGTCAATGTTGGATGCAAACTGATCATGCTGATAGACAAGTAAATTTTGATTCAAAATGGTCTTAATTTATTTCTCTTTCACCAAAAGTTTCATTTCTGCAAATTTGTTAGTAAGTTTGAGAAAATAATGCATATGACATCAAATGCACTATTTTTTGTCTGAGTAGGCCTACTTTCACATACATTCCAAATTGGAGGGCGTACAATGTAATAAGGGGTCTAACACCTACAAGCAGTAGTAGTTGATGGAGAGAACTCGTCACTTATCACATATAATATTAACCAACAAAGATTGAAACTACAAAAATATCTAAATAAAAAGGTACATTTGTACACAGGAAACCAAATGGAATATGCCACCCAGATATATAAGTGCAATGTACTTTCCTTCAGTGGAAAAAACAATACCATTGCAACATCTTGCATGGTACTTGGTGTTATCCTAAACAACAACATTTAGTAAAAAGTAATGCATGAACATAATTAATCACAACATAGATTTTATATATTTAGGACAAAAGGATCGTGTGAGTACCAAATAATATTTGTACTACAAGAACTCGCACCAAGTAATGACTTCTTAGAACATAGACATTCAATGACCTAAAAATTGTGAATTTTGCTTAAGCCTATCAAAAGACTTCCTAAGAAAATGAATCATATTAATATAATTAACATACAGGTTAAGAAAAGTCAACTCTGTTTTAAATATAAATATGATATCTATTTATATGCATTGTATATAATTTGCAGAGACTGCCAGTAATTATACGGGGACAAGACATCGGACCATGTATTGATTGTTGGAAGTCCATGGAATATCTAGGGAAGAAGGGAGGAAGTAAAGAAGTCAAAATACATGTATCACCAACTCCACAGATGGATTTCATCAATAAAAACTTTTTGTACAGGTAGATATATAGATTAATGAGATAGTTGTATTGTATGTTAAGTTAAAATAAGTTTTATGTAGTCCGAGCTTTAAATAGAATACAGTGATCTCCATTATAATATATTGCAAAATTAACAGATATTCAATTTAAGACATTATTTATTGTAAGAATAATATTTATTGAAAACTCACCAAAACAATCCTTTCATCTTTGTAATTTTTTATAATGACCAGTAGGACATTATCAATATGATTCCAGCATCTTATGTAAACATAAGACAATTGTGGGCATTATGTCATTTAAAAAACAAAGAAGACAAATATGATTTCTGATGAGTGTTGTTTATTATGGATGAAAAAACTACTCAATGGTAACTGCTCCTCGGGGCGTCTTGATTGACAAATAAAAATTGTTGTTGTTGTTGTTGGTAACCCCCCCCCCCCAAAAAAAAAAAAATATGTGTTCTTTAGAATATTTAAAAATTTACCTTTTTTACCATTAAATCTGAAATAATACAAAAGATGTTACCTGAGTAATGTTATGAAATGTATAATCCATATTTTGTTTACATAAAATAGATGAAAATATCCTTTTACAGACATAATGGCAAGTTTCCCTTAAGTAAAATCTGAAAATGTAAAGTCCTCTAAAGTAATTGAAAGCCAAAAGTAATTCAGGGTCTTGTGAAAGAGTTATTTGTTATGTATTTCAGATCTTTGCCATTCAATGAATTAGTAAAGAGAGCAGGAGCAGATAAACAAACAGAATACTTTATATCAGAAGTAAGGTATTTATGTATACAAGGAGATGTATTATACTTTCTCTTGTATTGAAGCTACATTTTTATTAACCTGAATAATTCAGAAGTCATACTCCACTGATCTACAAGTACTTTTTTAATGCTTGAATGCATAGACAATGAAAAATCTTCTATTTTAAAATGATTCAGAATTTGTTTGTGATTTACCTATTTAGATAAAATTGAGTTGATTGCTGATTGGTTACCTCTTCTACTGAACAACAATCAAAATAGAGGATTCATGAAGAGTTTAAATCATGTTAGTAATTCATGACACTTTTTGGTGTTAAACGAGCATTTAGATTATAATGTTACTGCAAAAGCCGTTGCATCTTCAGCAAATAGGGCTTTAGGGTTGGTAATAGCCAAGTGTAAACTTTTAGGTGGTGTTTGTTTCGATGTATTTGTAAAATTATATGAAAGTTTGGTTTGTCCTATAATAGAATATGGAGCAGGTATATGGGGTGTAAAATCATATTCTTGTATTAACTCCATTCATAATAGGGCTTATAGATTTTTTCTCGGTGTAGGAAAATATGCACCAAATGCTGCAGTTACTGGAGACTTAGGTATAACACCTATTTTTGATAAGCAGTGGAAAAGTATTATTCGTTTGTGGTGTAGATTAAATAACATGAGCTCAAACCGGTTAAATGCAAAAGTTCACAAGTGGGCTGATAGTATGAGTATTAAGCATAAGTGTGTTAAAAACTGGAATTTTTTAGTAAAGAAAACCTTCTGTGAACTAAATTTAAGTCATTTATCGTGTCTTGAAAATATGGACACTAACTATGTTATAAAAAATGTTATGTCAAAATTACATAGAAAACATGTCGATAATTGGCATGCTGTTTTGCATTCTGATAAATCTATATCGGGTAGAGGTGGCAATAAGCTACGAACTTACAGACTGTTTAAGGAAAATTTTGAACCAGAGGAATACTGCAAAATAGCTTTACCCTTCAGTCACAGAAGTGCTTTCGCCAAATTTAGATGTGGTGTTGCTCCCCTTAAAATTGAAACAGGGAGATATGAAAATATTGTTTTAGAAAATAGAGTGTGCCATATATGTGACGTTTTTATTGAAGATGAAGTGCATGTTTTATTAAGATGTCCTCTTTATGACGATTTTAGAAATCATTTATATCATGTTGCTGAAACTTTTAATGATAATTTTAATACTTTAGATGATAATCAAAAGTTAGTGTTTTTATTCTCAGATGTAAATATGATTCGTGTGTTTGCCAAAACCTGTCATTTAATTTTAATAAGACGTAGAAATTTTATATATTGTACATAGTATTTTATTTCATATTATGTATTATTATTATCTATGCAT
Source organism: Mytilus galloprovincialis (assembly GCF_965363235.1). NCBI lineage: Eukaryota > Metazoa > Mollusca > Bivalvia > Mytilida > Mytilidae > Mytilus > Mytilus galloprovincialis. The sequence continues at coordinate 53,574,890 of NC_134851.1, forward strand.
TTTAATAGTCTCTTATAATTCTGTATAGAATGGCTCTCATTTTATTTAGTATTATTTTACAATGTTACTATTGTATAAAGATTGATTGTACTTGTTGAGAGATGAGACTTTAATAAAACATTGAATTGCATCATATAGTTTTTCCAACATGTTTCAAATAAACTCATTAATAAAATGATATTTTGAAAATTAATATCACAATTGACGTTAGAACAATTTCCTTTATTGTATTTTTATGTGTATTCTTCACAAACTCATCTAAACTGTTTTGATATCATGTTAAAATTGCAACTCTTACACACAATATATGATAGGACACATGTATATATTTATTTCAGACAGAGAAGTATTATCTGAGAGCTGTTGGAGATAATCCAAGGACAGATATAGCAGATATAAATAAACAATTTCCAGAATTAGCAGAAGACATCAGTATTCCACCATTCTTCAGTCCAGATCGCTTTTTCTCAAGTGTTTTTAGAATATCATCAAATGGTATACAGTTGTGGACTCATTATGATGTAAATACTCACATAATTGGTATTCTCCTTAAAATATACTGTGGATTAATTATTTATTTTCATGGGTACCAATTTTCGTGGATTGAGTGAAACTAACATTATCATGGATATTTGATTTCTTGTTTTTGGCAATGTCTGTTTACAAAGCAATCGAAATTTGTTATTTTTTGAACATTTATATTCTTGGTTCAGCTGTTCCAATGAAAACCACCAAAATAAGTATCCAACTGGTACAAAAAATGTAGTAATGGATTCACGGTACCGTTTTGTTAATATATATATGTAACACTCACAAAAGTGTTTTTACGTTTTCATGACTCAAACTAAAATAACTAACAGGTTCCAAAATGTTTAGTTTTTGACATCAGTACATATTTAGTCTATATTTTCTGAATTGATTAATTTTACAAATTATGTCCCATAACAAAATCAGAGAAGTTTCCAAATTTATCAAGAACTTCTAAGAAATAAGATCAAATGTTTTTTGTTGTTCATTTTTAGGGATAAAATTGAGAATAATCAGTTGTTTTTGTGTATTTGGTGCATTCAGTCCATTTTCACCTGTGTCTTACATTTGTATGAATATCTAGCATTCAAAATTTATTGAAAATGTTACTTAAGAAAATGAACAACAAAATGTAGAATAATTTATCTATATATAGAAAGAAATATTTAAAGAGTACAGAATTATGCCTTTATGGGTTGTGTAGATGAGTATTAATTTTATATCACTGAAGTTGCTTACCCTTCTCTAAACATTAGTTTCAAATAACTTTCATTTGGATAATTTCAAATACTGTTGATTTCGTTTGTTAACATGAGTTATACTCTTGTCTGTAATCCCTTCAAAATTTGTATACACAAACAGTGAGGAATAAGTTGAGCATTTATTAGCTTCTGTTATTGTTTACTTATTATGTAAAATGTATAGAAAGCAGTCATATTTTTTATATAACTTCAAATTTGAGAGAAGGAAGTCATACTAGTAAGTTACTCAAAAGCTCAGCTAGCCTCTGTTTTAATAATGACTTAAAAGCTGTAACTCTGTTTGGAATGATGTGTATAAAGATGAGTGTATTCTGTTATATTTTACAGGTTATGGATAATATTTTAATTCAAGTGACAGGATCAAAAAGAGTTGTGCTATTCAGTCCACAAGATGCTAATTATATGTACTTAAATGGTGAGCTGAATTATGTCGAACACAAATATTTATGTTATTGTTCTGTCTTAGTATTTATCAATAGAAAACTATTATTGGTCAGATTGATATTTGTTTTCAAAGCGACTTTCCCATTTGTCATCACAATACAGTTTTATAGAATGCAGAATTACTTCATAAAACCAATAACCATGTTCCCATATTATTTTACACCTTTTCCTCTTTCTTTAAGGTTTCTCATAGATAAACACATTCATATACTTGACTGTAAAAGGAGAGGTTCAAGATTAAATAAAAAATAGTTATTTTTACTCGTGGTAGGCTAATGAAATTTGATATGCAGTTGTAGTAGCATTCCCATATCTCATTACAATGGAAATGTACCTTCAGTCATTGTTCATTGATTTTAAATAATTGCATAACTTTCTTATTAAAGTATTGTTGTTTTAAAATTTCAACATGCACTTTGAAAATAGGAAATAGACAAGACATACCTCTGTGAGAACAGTTTATTATTTTTGTTTTGTATTTTGCAGGAGACAAGTCCGAGGTGTTAGATATTGATAACCCTGACTTAGAGAAATATCCAAACTTTATCAATGCTACTCGTTATGAAGGAGTTTTACAAGCTGGGGATATTTTATTCATTCCAGGTAAGAATGTAGATTAAAATGAATAAAGATGTCTGTAATTTAACTGCCTACTTATACAGAACTTATTATTCAATTTTATAAAAATGAAATTAAATATTTCTGGGGTGTAAAAAGCTTTTTGGATGTTTTATATAAATTTTGTGCTATTAATGATCATTTCAATTACTCTACAACTTGTAGCTTTTCAACTCTCTTCACTTTACTTTCACTCAATTTTATTAAAGACGAGGTTAATTATTTAATCAAATGGTCAAGGGATGTAATCATTAAAGGGGCACTAGCTATGAGATATATAAAAAATATATTTTATTTTTGCTCAATCATTAATAAAATGCAAATAGTGAAATAATAATTCGCTTTTAGTGCTCACTATGGTTCAATTATGTCAAAATAAGATATAAAACATTGATTATGAATTATTCACTTGCAAGTAAATAATTCGACCTCGTTGAATCCATATTCATGTGAACTTCAATTTAACCCCTCAGTTTGAGATGTATAACACATGAATTGTATGTGTAAAGTTATTTAAAGGAAAAGAATGTCAACATTGAAAGTGAAACAAAGGTAAACCATTTGATTGACTGATTCGATACACAAAAATAATTCTTATACAGGTTTAAACGATGATAAAAATTTATTTTTCATCTATAATATGAAATTGAATAGACCTAGAATAATCCAACAGCACGAGTTTGCTTAATCTATTTATATCTATATTTATGTTTACATGGCTTATATGGTCATCAGATGACTTTAGAGGTAAACTCGATAATTAATTAGATGGCGTGAACATGAATTTGACAGCTAGTGCCCCTTTAACAATATTAATTTGTCAAATCATATGTCAGGTACATTGACTTGTGACTATTTATTGTGGACACAATGGTTAGACAAAATTTACTATCAAGAAACTTATAATAAGTTTTAAGTTGCTTCTAAGTCTGTCTGTAAAAACAAAATATGGAACTGTTGTTCACTCCAAACAATATCTTACAAATCATAGATGAATAAAATTAGCTAAAAATATACTGGTTACCTAGAATTGGATCCCATGCCGATACCTATTGTACCAGCTTTGACAACAGGAAAGTACTTGTTAGTATAATTTTAGTTTATTTGTTATCTTTCAGCACTATGGTTCCACAATGTGATAGCCTTAGAATTTGGTATAGCAGTGAATGTGTTCTGGAAACATTTAGATGACAATTTGTATGATAACAAAGATACATATGGTAACAAAGATTTAACGCCTGCTAGTAGAGCTATGCAGATCATGGACAGAGCTATGAAAGCACTAGAGGAACTACCAGACAGTTATAAAGATTTCTATGCTAGGAGGCTTATTACAAGGATAGAAAGGAAATGTTTACAAAAGTCATTTCCACCATAGCTATTTAATTAAAATGTTTTACACATAACTGACTTTGTTTTGACTGATTGTTATGGAGATAATAAACATTCCTTTACCCAAATCAATTTCTGTTTAACCAAAATTTTCAATTGCATGCTTTGTTTTTAGTGCAAAATTTTTGTACAGTAGTTCTTAGATTGACAAAACTTTTCAGAATCATTATATTGACCTTGACCTTTAAATTCTGAATTTACAGTATGAAATCATCAGACTTTGTTCCTGTGTCAGCATATTTCTTTCAGATTGGACTGTTATTAGCCATGTGCCTATTTAACACAGTTGCATTGATTATAAAAAATGAATGGCTGAAAAAAAAAATCAAAAAAAATCCATTGCCTCAATTATGAATTTTACTACATCAACTTAAATCTATTTACAGGGGGTATTGGTCCCAATATGGGAACAGCTATAGTTTAAAAAGAAAAATGTCTAGTAAAACATGCATTAACATGTTTCGCCAAACATCATTCTGATATGTGCCTGTTCTAAGTCAGGAGCTTGTAATTCAGAGATTGTCGTATGTTACCGTAAGTCACATCAGTTTTTGACGAGCCATTGACTTTTGTCGAAAAAGCGTCCAGACATTCCGTTATCATTGGTGGGGTAGGCGGCGATGTCCGAAAAAATTCACTCTGTGGTTAAAGTTTTTGAAATTTGATAACTTTCTTAAACTATCCTGGATTTGTACTAAACTTGCACAGAAGCTTGTTTATAATTGAAAGCTAGTATATAGAAGGAATTTTTGTTAAAATTTTGTACCTCTTTTTCTGTATTTTACTTATAAATGGACTTACTTTTTCTTCCCTTAAAAATTACAGTCTGCAGTTCAAGTTTTAAAACATTTATTAGATTCAAAAACCATCCTGGATTATTTTATCGAACTTTGACAGAAGCTTCTTACAATAAAAAATTACTATGAAGAGGAATATTTTTATCAATTTATTTCCTCATTTTGTTGTGCCTGGGATTAACAGCAAAAAAATGCGAGCCAATGGGTGTGCGGAACTCTTACAAACTTTTAGTTAAGTATTGAAATCTGGATGTTTGCTTTCTCGTTTGAATTGTTTTACATGTCAGGGACTTATATAGCTTGGATACAGGACGGGTGTTGATCATTGTTGAAATCAGAACAGTGACCTATAGTTGTGAACTTTCTACATCATTTGGTCTCTGATGGAGAGTTATTTCCTTGGGAATCATACCATATGGCACAATCAAGAAAACACCTTAGGAGTTCGTGGCATCAGAGAAGATTTTTGTAGAAATTTTAAGAGATAGTGAGAGAAATTACTGATAGTTATCATTTTTAATACATTAAGATCTTAGAAGAAGTCAACGTTGCTGAAATCTTCAATTGACCTTTTATTGTCATTTAAAGATGATTTTACTTTTTTTTTAGATAGTATAGAAGATAAAAAGCAAAATCACAAAACTACCGAACAATGAGGAAAATTCCAAACGGGAAAACCTAATCAAACGACAAAATCAAAAGCTTAAACACATTAATCGAATGGATAGCATCCGTCGTATTCCTGACTTGAAACAGGCATATTATGTAGAAAATGGTGGATTAAACCTAAATTTATAGCTAGCAAACATCCCACTGTTTGACAGTCACATACAATTTCATTATATTGACAACGATGAACAAAACATAATAGGTTAAAATGTCAAAATAGGGGAACAACAGTCAACATAGTGTTATAATCTCAATTACAATAAAAGAAGAGAGACGGTGGATAGTAAAATTGTTCATAACAATTAGATCTACAAATATGCCATTACAGGTGAAATTACCCTTTTCGGAATTATTGCCCCTGAATATAAATGATTTTTGTCCTTTTTGCATTATGGTCGAACAATTTTATCCCTAGAAGAAAGAGAGAACCTCTAAATTGTTAAAATATCACTAGATACCAATAGATAAGTCGATGAATGATGAATGTAGTACCGTCAAGTGACCCTTTGTTGTATAGCAGTTACTACGATAAAAAAGCAATTTTTAAGATTTGAGTTTTTCAAAAACTATATGGTAATTTGGTACAGAAAATATAAACGTCAAAATAAATCAACAATACAAGATCTAAAAAAAAAAAATATTTCTGAAACATTGGATGAATCTTAAATATCCAGTGTTTTGTGTTGAACTCGAAAACGATAATCAATAGGTGAAAAAATGATTTGCAATACAAGATACATATTTGAAAAGTGAATGATTCAAACTCTTATGAGCCTCTTATTTTGAACCAGATTTTTGTGACAAAAATGTCGGTTATTGATTTTGGGATGTACGGCGGTCGGGCGGGCGGACGCCAAATGGTGTCTGTGCATTTACTTATAAACCGTTCAACCAAATCTAAAATTTTAATAAGTTGTTACTGATGACAAGATGATGATCAAGTTCAATAATGGCGATTTTCACTTTTTCGGTTCACAAATGGTGCAGGAGTTATAGTTCTTGAAAGATTGAAAAATGGTGTTTCCAGTCATGTTGCATTAACTAATGAAACATTCAACCAAAGCTTTTCAAATTTTAATATGTTGTTACTGATGACAAAATGGAGGTCAAATTTGATATTGACGATCTTCACTTTCACTGTTCAGCAGTTATGGTTCCTGTGATATTGAAAAATGCCAGGAAACAAATAAATGGAATTTCTATCTCTTATTCTGAAGCTTTTTATCCAAGGCTTTTGGAATGATCTCATTTTTCCATTATTTGTGCTGAACATTCTTCATTGATTCGAGAAATAATTTTACAAACAAAATGTATTTTACATCAATCCAAACTTTGATCTGTAGCTATGGGCTAAGAATTTGTCTGCAAACAGGGAGATTCATATTCTGTAAATTTTTCTAAGGTTTTGATGACATTTGATAATAACTTTACGTCGGAAAGAAAAATGTTTTCAATATATTTACCAGTGGAATGTCGGAATAAACAAATTAAGAAATAATTGATGCCAGCTATACTTTATTGCAGTTTTAACATGGGTAGGCATTATATTCGTGATTATTTTTGCCAGAGCGATAGCGAGGGCTAAAATAACACGAATATAATGCCTACCCATGTTAAAACTAAAATAAAGTATAGCTGGCATCAATTATTTCGATTCTGATTAGGACAATTACGGTAATTTCTATGTTCGCTGTGTATAAGTGTACGATCTTCGTGTAGGCTCTTCCATCAACCTCGCTGTCGATTTTTATCCAACTAGTTCAAACCAGTTTAATTTCGCAAAGTTGTAGGTTTCTAAAATTCAAAATTGAAACAGAAATTAACAAATTAATTTATCAGCCTAACTAAAACAATATTTGAGTCACAATATAACAGAAAATTTATATTACAACAGTCTTTTCCTTTGAGGTCAATTTCTGACACTCACATTTTCAAGTCAGTTGTCAATGGCGGTGGACGCACAAGGAGAATCGGGTAGGTCTTTATTTTACTAAATTAATCGTAAATATTTCGCCGGTTAATAGTGTAGCATTGGTAAATATGTTTATATTTGATAGAGGATTCCTTGATAAAGTTGTGCTGACATTTGAGACTTGGAAGGAGGGGCCCTTTGACAGAGATCCATTTATACTTGCGGTGGCTACACCTTGTAAAGTTGATCAAAGGGCACGCCTTTGTGCATCTGACGATTTCAAATGCTGTATTACATGATGATTAAAATTAATACTGGGTGACAATCTTGTTGCATTTGTAAAATGGATTGGAAACCTTGGTGGTATATTGGTAATTACGCCTATTTTTTTTATAGGAGAATGGGGTTCGATTCCCTGCTAGGGTCAATTAATCCATTTTATCAGAAATATATGAAACAATTTTGTCATTTCAGTACAACAGTAATAATAACCTATACTTGATTTTATATTTTATCATCGGAACATATGTTTCAATGAAATTATTCTATACAATGACATGCCTTTTTAAAAGGAGAGATGAAACGTGTTTTTCAGAGGGAGGGGTTTTGAAGTTAGAACAGCCAACATGAACGATGCGGTATCTAGGTCAAATATGTCAATTACGAATTGTAACACATTGTTGTCATTGTAAAAGTATAAGTAACAAAATGTGTATCATTTTAGTGTTTGAAAGTGGTTTAATTTAAGGAAATACATTAAATGCATATCAATTTGACGAAATTCATTTTTCTGCCGTAGTCAATATACGCATGTGCAAACTAATTTTATTGGATAATAAAGTATGGTTTCTTTACAAAGCTTAAGAAGCACGTCATATTAGAATAGCATACAAAAAACCGACAATGACTTGTATTTAAAAGAGGTAAACGAAATAACAATAAATAAAGGTACGAACTCCATAAAATTTATCATCTGGCCCTAAAGAGTGAAACAGACTATCTCTTCCCATACGACCTTCGTCTCGCATCCCTATTTTATCCCATACATTTTAATATGATTCAGAGTACTTGATATCATGTTTGAAACTTATTTTTATCTGAAGCTACAACCTATCACTATTACTTGTTTGGCCTTAACTCATTAAGGAACATACCAAATGTCTCGAAGGAGAAAACCACTCCTATTTGATATCTGCAAGTTTTATCCTTAAATCTGTTGTTTTTCTGTTTTTTCATAGTAATAGATTAATAATTTTCGTAAATAAAACATATAAAAACTAACAAAACTTAACTAAAAAGAATACAAGAATAATATTCAATAAAGCAAAGGCATTTAATTATAAAATGTTTTATTTTTTACATAATAAATACGTAAAAAAGTGAATACATCTTTTGTTTTACAGTTGACAGAAGACTTTTTAATACAGCAGCCATTTCGAAAGCTCACGTAAAGTTTGTATACCATCAATAGTGAGACCTTTTATGTCCGTAATAAACACTGGTGTTGAAAATATTATTAACACCTTTAGTAGGAATGTACTTCAATTTGTGTAAATGTAATATCTTTCGTAGACATAGGCATCCTTAAATCGGATGGTTATTAGTATTGGATTGGACTTTAAGCTTTTCTTGCTATTCAACGTTTCGTAAATATTGATTTCAATAACATGTTTGCACCTGATGAGGTGTCATTTGTCGAAACCCACGTATAACGCACACAATTAATATTGGAATTAAATATATGTTGATCAAAGTGGTGGTTAACGTCCTAGAATCCAATACCTGTTAATTAAAGAGCCGGTCAATGCATGTCCTAGAATCAAATATATGTTGAGCAAAGAGGCTACCAACGTCCTAGAATCAAATATATATCGATCAAAGTGGCGCCACGGTTAACGTCCGAGGATCAAATTTATGTTGATATAAAATGGCACTCAAGGTCCGTGAATCAAATATATGTTTTTAAAGTGTCAGTCAACTTCTGAAAATCAAGCATAATACATTAATGACAGTAATACTTCAAAGAATTTTTCGTTATTGTGAAAGTGTTTTTTATACTGATTATAATCTGTTGTTTCTATTTTGTTGCGATCTGCAATATCTAGTCATGTTGAGACGATGAAATTATCCTCTATATTCCAACATTATGAGAGAATTTCACGACTGCTTTGTTCAAAGACAACTCCTTCATTTCGGTCAGTATACACATAAGCAGTATACATAAGTGGTAAATCGCTGCATTTTGCATTTTGCTGTTCGCTATGGTGATGGATTCCCTAAAGCAACTAAATGCGTGTTGATAGTTGCCACTCACATAATAGCAGTACCCAAGAAGGTTATAAGCACGATATCGTTGATAACCATTTACCATATCTTCAACAGTTGACTGTAACTGCTCTAAAAAGTTTTGAAATTCTTTTTGGTTCCCAATTTTATGATATCCAAAACAAAGGAGGAATTGTGCGTACACACATGGATGAAAACGAATAGAATCGTAATATTTCTCTTTTAGATTTAACTGTGTTACAGAACATTCGTATCCTACAGGTATTGGAACGCAATATATATCATTTGGAGAAAATACAACATCAAACGCATGAGGCATCTTTCCATCCTTGTTTTTTTTCTGATATTTGGTCCTTATTTTGGAATTCCTTGCAATGTCAGCTGTATATGCCTATGTAGAGAACAAAGTACAGGATACACTAAGATATTGTCGGTTTTCAGGACGGACAAAACAATTTGGTTAGAAGTGGCAAAATTACCTTCGGTTATGTTTATTGAGGCAAGATAAAGTTTTCCTGACATTTGATCGATTAACATTCCACGTTTAAAAGCTACGTCTATTGTGATAGGATGGTTTACGATATACTCCTGATTTATATCTGGATTTGTGGGAGCTTTCATATATCGATATTTTATCATTCCAACTCGCATACTATAAAACGACCATGCTGCGACGTACAACATTCCCATTACTGAAGTATCTTTCAATTTTATTTTCTCATCCAAAGAAAACAATGTTGAGAAAAATAACGAAAAAAAACAATTACTCCATAAACTGCCATTCAGATATAAACTGTCAATTGTCTTTAATACACACAACTCGACTATTAACTAAATTTACTTGAATCATGGTTAAGGTTTTAAGTAATTTATGATAACTTAATAATTTACCATTGAATCATTGATTACGTTTGTTAAAATCTATGACATCACTACACACACGGGCATAACAAACGAGTTGTGATATATGACACCGTATGATTGTGCCAAAAGAACATCGCTGTCTAAAAAAAGAAAAAAACCCCGCATATATATTAGGAAATAACTGACAAGTCGCTAGCCAGTGTAGAAATAATCAAAGTTGCTTTGAAACTCACTAGTACATAATAAATGTTTATTTAACACAACCGGTCGTCTTGTTATAAATAAAATAAATCAGGAATATGTCAAAGAACGTCTCGTCCTTATTCTAAAACAAAGATCATCGGAAGATACCAGGACCTTGTTTATAGATATTCCGTATTTACTTCACAAATAATACACGTTGGTCTTGAATTATAGTTTATAGGTACTGACGTTACTTTTGCTGTAAGTCTATTTTTGGCTCGGTATTTGTGCTTCCCGTCGTTGTGTTATGGTGTATGGTACATTTTTGTATTCTTGTCTTTTTCTTTCTTACGTGCTTAGTATATATGCCTTTTCTTTTTCTTTTTTGACATATGTGTTTGTTTTTATCATGTTTATAGTGATTTGGATTGTGAAATTGTACCACTATTTTTTTTACCTTTTTACCTATAATGTCTGTTTGTTTGTTCACACATCGTTTTCAATATGATAGAATATTGTGCGATTGTCGTGCAGGTCGGGGTTTGGCTAGCTATAGGTCAGGTTTGATCAGCCCTTTTATGCTGTCCGTTTGATGAGTGTGTGTACTTTTGATTTTGATATTTGTTTTCAATTTTCCTGAGAGTTCGGTAATATTTGTTATTTCTCTTATTTTTAGCCAACAATATGTATAGCGTAAATTATATTTGTCACCAAGGGACTACACTTAGAAGGTGTTCAAGGGTTGTATACAGAAAAAAACTAAACCTGCATCCATGCAAACAACTACAAAATCTTCTAGACAATGGTAACGACTAGCCAAAGACAGAAAGACGAATGAACAAATGTATACAGAAATAGCAATAAAATCGACAAATGTCAAAAGTGAAGAAACAACGGCATCTACAGCGATACTGAAAATCACTGGCTACAATATTAATTTTAGAAATTATTAGAATACAAATATCAGAAAACTCTAGTCTAGAAGAAACTAAACTTTTGAAAGTCTGCAAGAAAGATAAAAAAGGGGGTGGGTTAATAAATATCGGTAACAAAACTACAATATACTTTATATATTAACTGTGCTATCAAATATGTGTTCATGAAAATTTCACACGTTCTTGATTAAGCCGAATAAACTCTCTAAGTCTGGACCAAATAAGAACAAAAAATAATTTAATTCTATTCAATTCAAATCTTTATTGCCACAAACTACATATTTATAGGATGTGACAGAACATAACAAAATGAAATGAAAAATAACAACAAGATCATTAATAATCATAATAGAAGTAGATATTTTAAGAGGCCTCTGTCCTCAGTTCAATAGACTGTTTTAAAAAGGATCCTAGCTTAGTTACCCGAATGTGTGATCTTTGGTTGAGTATATATGTAATTAACCTTGTCATTAAAACCTATGAAGTGCATATTCTCATTTATAAAAAAATCAAAATAAACTTTTCTATTATTGTGGTTTTTATAACAATATAAAAGAAATGTATTTCGTCTTCAATTTGTTTACAGTTTTTGCATCATCTTTCTATTCTTGGTATTTCAAGGTATCTTCCCTTTTCTATTAATAGATTATGGCCACTTAATCTAACTTTCGTTTTCTAAATTCAAATTTTGAGCAAGTTAAATATTGTTCTTCTGTATTATTTAGTTTTATCGCTTTTTTGTGAATTTTTCCTTTGATCTTTTTTTGTGATAATTTTCATATCATGCTACTCGCATGAGATAGAAAATTATCGCTAGAAACTAAGGTGGCACGTAGCGTTGCTAATGAAATTGACATGAAATTGACATGAAATTGACAACGTCGTCATAGGTAAAATAGCGATAAACAGATTATCATTGGTCATCTCAACTCGATTGCCTTTTTCGCTTTCGCCGTCCCGGCTCAAGCGAGAAAACCAATCTCGTTAAGATGATCAATGATAATCTATAATTACATGTTTATAAATAGTGAGTTTGCTGTTATCCTTTATATTTGATATTTTATCTTTTACTAGCTTTCCATAAAAACGCTTCGATTTTATTTTTTTATCTTTTGTGAGGAATATGTCTTCAAAGTGTCCAATTTCATACCAGTTTCTTCTCCTACATGTTTTACATATGAGAACCAAGAATGAATTCCTGATGGGTCTTAATTAGTTTTGAGACAAAATGAAGGATCCTTTTAAAAGAGGATTAGTTTCATCAGAATATAATCTAATAAGATACAATATAGATTGAAATTTAGTTCCAGAGGAAGTCTCCCCAGATCAGCGCTCGCACCTAAATCTTATGGAGGTTTTCTTATACCAAGTGTATATTTACAAAACTGTGGGTGTAACTTTTCTAAAGGTGTTTTGTCAATGAAATAAAAAGGGTCCAATTTTTTTCCAGAGTTATTTGCTCTTTTTGCCTCTGAAATATGTTATAGAGGAATCCAAAAATCAATGTTCAACTTTAGAACTCTATTTATGATTTTTTCCATGAACATTCAGAATTTTACTCAAAACTTTAGAACTGACTAAAATTATTCGTCTAATTTCTTTAAAGAGTAGGTATTTCCAGATGTGTTCATAAGTTAAATTGTGGAACTTCAACTCATTTATTCAATGTCAAAATTCTAGTTGTTATATATCGAGGTTATTTTTCTTAACGTTGATTATCAATATATAAAACAAAATAAAAGTCAATACTGTAAAAAATCGAACTTTAACTTTTAGTTTGTCAACATATTTCGATTTCAATCGAAAAAATGAGAACATAAATTCTAGGCCTATGTAATTTGCATGCACAATTAGTGTAAATTCACGTAGCTGCAATACGATTCTAACTTGATAAAAAATTGTAACGCAGTCAACCTGTTTGCATAGACGCTTCAAATACATGTTCCTCGTTGAAAATACCAGATAAAACTAAGAAGAAATGGAATGCTACAACATCTCATATGATAAATTCATATGCATTTTGTATATCTGTTAATATGGAGGCATTTAAAACTGTTATTGCTTCCCTGTTGATATTTATGTCTACGTATGGTAAGAGTTAAAAATTAATAATATTAATAATAAAAGTGTTAATAATAAAAGATAATAAGATAATATTTTATCGCCAATTTAAACTTAATTGTTATATGCTTATAAATCAAATACTTACTGAAATACTATTTATATCTGAGATTACGACTTTGTGGTTTCGTAGTATCGTGCTCGACACGGGAACAGGAGGTCGTGTTCTTTTTTGTATCCCCGACCAGATCTAAACATAGACTCGAAAATGTGTTTTTGCTGCTTCCTCGTTAACTCGTGAACAAAGACCGATTGAACAATTCGTTAAAAAATCCAGCCTTAGCATTATTTTTTTCCCATCTAGTACAAAGCAGAAGGACGATGGATATATACCGATTATTTAGTTGTCTGCATATTGATATTGTATGATTTAAGTGCGAGTCACAATATTAAAATAGGGTCTAAAGATACAAAAGGAACAGTCAAACTCATAGATCGAAAATAAACAGACAACGCCATGACTAAAAAGAAAAACACCAATAGAGAAATAATAGTACACAAGACACAACATAGAAAATAAAAGACTGAGCAACACGAACCAAACCAAAGACAGGGGGTGATCTCATGAGCTCCGGTAGGGTAATCAGTTCCTGCTCCACATATGGCACCCGTCGTGATGCTTATGTTATTAAAACCCGGTAATAGTCTTATTCGGTAGGTCACATTCGTGAAAATGGAAGGAGATTGTTGTTACGACATGAAGAACATATCCGATATCATCTGTGAAACGGTTATTCAACCAGCTCGTGATGGCGTCCGTAAAATGTACGAAGGGATTATTTCAACTTCACCATTTAGAGCTCTTGATTTAATAGCTTCCTTGTGAGCAGCAAGCCTTTTTCAAGGAAATCATGGTAGGAAAAACAAGCCAGGGAATATCGTATCAATTAGGTGATTTATACTCCGTATGCAGTCGATGCTGGAATGTTGCTACATAGAAATAGAAAGTTCACAATTGGGAGGCTGAAATTATCTCTTTTGTTATAAGTTTTTGTTTTCAACCGACCTTCATTGTCAATTTCTAGATGTTAGTCAAGAGGCAGACTAAATTGTATTTGTTGTATCCTGTGTCTATAGTGCGATTGGATAGATTTGTTCAACACAGTTACCAAATTTAATCTGCGGTGACAACAACATATTTGTTATATCAAACTTTTGGTCAAGTGAGTGTAGCGAATGGATTAAAAAAAGCTTCATATTGTGTCTTGCATCTGATATTTTGCAATATCAATATGCAGACAACCAGATAATCAATTTATCAGATTGTATTTGAGTATTTTGCAAAAAATATCTTAGTTATGGATATATTTTTTAATGAATAAGTTTCAGGGTCATGCCCACCAGGTTTCTTTCATCACCAGGATTCCTGCTATGCTCTCCTTCCACAAACAGCGACATGGTCTGAAGCAATGGTACGCATTCATTTACGATTGTCGCGAGCTATGATTTAAACTTCTATCATTTTACAACTACTTAGTACCTAACATTCTTAATAAATTGTTGAAACAGAGATAATACAACCTTTTTAAATGCAAAGGTATGCAAAAGTATTCACAATTTTTCAAATACAAACGAGGTCGGGAATGTGTTCAAACATAAATCAAAAACATATAATCCTTGATATACAGACATTCTTTTGTTGTGATACTTATATTTATCATTAATAATTACATTAGATGTATGTTTCATTATTATACGTTATTCTGATTGGCTACACTGCAATCTCGCGTTATTCCTTAATCAACTTCATTACACATTACACCCCAGTTCTATTGTTAAACTTCAAAGTTTGTATTATTGAAACACGTGTAAATTGAATAGATCTATTGTTACGAATAACAATGGATTTTGACCACAGAGTGTGACGAGCGGGGTTTCTGGAAACCCCTGCTTCTTGATCCCGCGAACAAAGTCCATTGTTATTCGAAACAATAGAAATTGATTATTCTTTAAATAGCATGAACTTAAGAAATTACTAAAAGTGTTCACTGTAAAATGTTTTAAGATATAAAAATAAACATTTGAGGAAATTCTAATAGCAAAAAAAATAAAAATCTATTTTGAATACAAAAATAATCCTTTAACTACTTCTTTGCCGAAAGTAATATTTTTATCCCAGTCACATATCTCAATTCTAAAGCGTTGACCTTTTTTTTTATAAAAAGGGAGGATTCTAACTCTATGACCCCCTCTAGTTATCCAGTGGCCGATCCGGGGTAGGGGTTCCGCGGGTTGGACCCGATTTATAAGATTTATGTATTTGAATAATCGGGACCCCACCCCTTTCTGTTGAGGGGTTTCTATTGCCGACACACTTATCCCTTTGTAGGTCCGAATATGAATGTTTATTGGGGGGGGGGGGTGTCTATAAAACCGCAAGATAAAAAAAATAGTTCTGAATACCTTTAGTAAACTGATACAGGTAAGTACTTTGCGTTATGATATTGCCTTTATCTTTTGTCTCGTCTACCAAATTCAACGCTTGCCAAAAAATGTCGTCCGATTATCTTCCATATTGACAATTGCATACAACTGTACAAGGAGCATGACGTATTTTTTTGTTGGTAATAGGAATACACGATACGGTCAACCCTGACCTGCTGATCCATATTAACCCACGGATTTAGTTGGAATATGCAAAACAACATTGACATTGGTAAAATATACTCACTTGTCAAAGTTTGAACGAAGATAACCAAGAAAAAGGTTACTAGTGGGGTGTCATGTAATAAAACAAAAATCTTATAAATCATGGTTTGATATTGTCAATAAAATATATGCTATCGTTTTTTTTTCATAATCAATGTTAACAATATAAAGATAAGACTGGGGTGTAAGTTAGTTATACACCTCGGGACACGGCGTGTCTAGATAATAAACCCCTCCGGCCTCCGGCCGACGGGGTTTCTTATCCAGACACACCTTTCCCTCGGTGTATAACTATTACATAAAAGTTATCATTCATGATGACACGAGGTCCTACAATAAAGTGCACAGGTAATTTAAATAAAGACTTGATAACTATCGTGTTTTCATGAAAAAAATAATGTAATTATAAGTAATGAATGCTTTTTTTGTAACTTCATAGAGTTGTAAAAGCGTTGACCGTGCGCACATTTGTAGAATGAAACGCGTCATACAAAATGTACTTCGGTCAACACTTTTACAACCCAATGAAGTTACAAAAAGAAGCATTCAATTCTTGAATAAGTATTTGCCATAGTTTACATTGAAGGGTCAGTTACAACACAAACGGAAATAAATGAGAACTGAGATATTTTCCATTATTTGATGATTACTGCACAAGACAGAAAACAGAAAACAAAAATATTTCCAGTAATGGCATTTATTCATCTTATTGAACGTTCGTTTGATATTTTGCAGCATCTTTGTGAAGTTTTTGGTGCTAGTCTGGCCACAGTGGAAAATGATCAGAAGGATTTGTATATAAAAGGACTCTTAGGAAGACTTGGAGGTAATTCAGTAAATATCGAGTAAACTGATATAAACAGAGAATAAGAATGAGACAATTGTTATTCAAAATTAAAAGACAGAATCAGAACCATAGAATAAATTCCTCGGAAGATACTAAGACCTTGTTGGTAAATATTCCATCTCAACTTCAAGAATGTATATGATGATCTTAAAGTATGGATTCCTTGCAGTTGTTTATTCACTATATCTTAATAGCGTATTAAAGTGTTCTTTTGTTGGTCTTTGTAGATTATAAACCTTTACTGTTTAGTCGTTTTTGTATAGTCCTTTGACATGGCTCGGTACTTGTACATCATTGTCAATGTGTATTTGTGCTATGGTCATTTTTTTTTGTATTCTTGTCTTTTATGTTTTGTTTACTTATTTGCTTTGTTTGCTAGTACTAGCTATATAGTATATGCCATTTTGTTTTTATTTGTTGACATATGTAAAATTGAGAATGGAAATGGGGAATGTGCCAAAGAGACAACAACCCGAGTCTGATGTCAGAAGATGTAACAAAAGAAAATAAACAAAAGGACAATAATACATAAATAACAACAGACTACAGTTAACTGACATGCCAGCTCCAGACTTCAATTAAACTGATTATGTCTTCATCATGAATATCAGGCACAATCCTTCCCTTTAGTGGTTAAGTATCATACCATCATAACATATATGAGAAGAACATAACCCGTTTCATGCCAACAACTGGTTTAGTTCCGATGCACAGACCCTATAATTGAATCAATATTAACGCCAAAATATGCAATCTTTAATGACCTGACAACAGTATCGTAACTATATCCCTTCTTAATAAGTCTATTTAAAGGTTATGTTAGCTTCTGAGGTGAATACTGACATTTTTGTGCTTTACAAAGAATATTTCCATAAAATATTGGATGTGAAATAACGAACGTATAAGAAGTCTGCATGCTGAGCTATATTTACGAAAGATGTCCTTATACCAATGATAAAATTTAGTAAATGTTTTGACTAGTTTGTGATATCGAAAACCCTGGTGTTATAATTTTTCGTTAATATATACATTTCTCTCGTTAAATTCTAAAACAGTGTTACATACACGAGCGAATCGTACAAGTTGAGATATATAGACACCGTAAAATGGTGACAAGGAAACGTCACCATCTAAAAATGAATAATTAACGATAGGAAATGAGAAATCATATCTTTTATCATAAATTTTAGTATTAAGCTTTCCGTTAATTATATAGATATCACTATCGAGGAAAGGGCAGTGGTCATTGTTAGTATTAGCTTTATTTAAAGTAAGTTCAACAGGATACATTTCTTTAGTATACATTCTGAAGTCGTCATTATTGAGAGCCAAACTATCATTCAAATATCTAAAAGTATTATTAAATTTGTGTATCAGAAGTTGTTTCGAAGGGTCTTTGCTGATTTTTGTCATAAATTGTAACTCATAGCAAAACAAAAAAGTGGTGCACAGTTAGTCTCCATAGGAATTCCGATAACCTGACGATATACGAAATCTCCAAAGCGAACAAAAATGTTATCTAGTAAAAATTCAAGGGCAGAAATAGTATCAAAGCATTCCAAATGACATAGTTTTTTGTTTATTGGTACTACAAAATGACCTAAAAGAGTTTGAACATATATATTCACATTCCGACTTTTTGAATGCCCATTTAATTAGGTGTGTGAATTTTTTCTTAATGATAATGTGAGGCAATGTGGTATATAGGGTAGAAAAATCAAAATTTTGAACAGATTCAAAATCACCAATATAAGCATGCAACTTATCAAGTACTTCCAACGAGTTCTTGACACTCCAAAAGTAATTAATTCCACTGTTTTCGAAGGTTTTATTTGAACAATTTATTATCAGGTTTTTGATTGTACCAAGTGTACTGGTAAGAAGAATAGATAATTTAGTAGTGGAACAATGGCTTGAAGACGAAATACATCTATATTTGTAAGGTGTTTTGTGTAGCTTCGGAGGCCAATACATAGTTGGGATTTTCATTGTTTTTGGTTCTGCTTGTGAAGCGGTAGCTAAAAGTTTATGTTTGTTACAGATGTCGTTTTCTGAAAATGGAGTCAGTTGGAATGTTGGTGAATTGGTGATTTCTATTTGTAGAACCTCAATGTAAAATTTACGTCAAACAATACTAATATTATTAGCTGCTTAATCGGCTGGGACAAAAACAAATTCCTTGGCTAGTTCTTTTAGTTTATGTTTGATAAAGGTTTATTAGGGTTATTGTTAAAAATAAAATGTTCTTTAAAATGTTGAAAACGTATATCAACTATGTTCATTACTGAATTAAAAAAAAGAGTCCAAAGATTTTCCTCCTAGTTCGTTTTTTTTGTGATTTTACTTTTCACCATTATCTACATAAGGAAATGTCTGTACCAAGTCAGGAATATGTTGTTATCTATACGTTTGATGTGATTGAGCTTTTGATTTTGTCATTTGGTTAGAAACTTACTGTTTTAAATTTTCCTTGGAAATCGGTATTTTAGTTATTTTACTTTTTCAGAGCTATCTGTAATGAGTGTCTGGTGTGACCTTGATATAGTAATTACTAAAATTGAGAATGGAAATGGGGAATGTGTCAAAGAGACAACAACCCGACCAAATAAAAAACAACAGCAGAGGGTCACCAACATGTCTTCAATGTAGCGTCAAATTCCCGCACCCGGAGGCGTCCTTCACCTGGCCCCTAAACAAATATATACTAGTCCAGTGATAATGAACGCCATACTAATTTCCAAATTGTACACAAGAAACTAAAATTAAAATAATACAAGACTAACAAAGGCCAGAGGCTCCTGACTTGGAACAGGCGCAAAAATGCGGCGGGGTTAAACATGTTTGTGAGATCTCAACCCTCCCCCTATACCTTTAACCAATGTAGTAAAGTAAACGCATAACAATACGCACATGCACATTAAAATTCAGTTCAAGAGAAATCCGAGTCTGTCTTACAAACACTATAGTCAGGTTAATAGTATCACCATAGACGTTAAATAATAACAATAATTTATAAGCAAACCATTCATTTAGAAAATCAAGCATACTGTGTCTGTTAAAAAATATGTTGTGTTGAAATAAATGTGAAAATGTTTTTACAACAGTTACTGTAGACTTATAATTTCTGTTTATTTCTATTGGATTGACGTAGTCACAAACTTTGTAAAATTAAAATATATGTATTCAAACGATGATTGACAACTTCAATTGCAGCAGCGCAATTTGTATAGGAAATACTGCTTGTAAACTTTTTGCTGATGAAACAGGGGCGGGTTTTAAGACATGCTGCAGTCAAATTCTAAATAACCTTTTATATACTACTCCTAAACATAGAATTTTATTTTTTATTCATGACTGGTACCCAGATAAGACAAGCTGTGAAGTGTATGTTCGTGGCTTACTAAAGAAAAATTAATATTCAGTTCAAGTGAACCTAAATTGTACTCCTGACATAATTTCATTCAAAGTATGATTCACAGTTAATACTTTATATTGTTTTTTTATATTGAATAATGTGAAATACTGTTCAGGACCAGATTTCTTCTCTATGATTTTTTTTCAATAGGTCAATATTTTACTGCAAAATACAAGACGTACATGACAACGTTTTACTGTTGAATACCGTCCATGACAATACATGTTTTTCCTAATCAAATTATGACCTCCTATGAAATTTGCCCATGAAAGGTATGTAATTATGTTGTTGTAATTATTGACTGTTGTCTTTCAGATTACTTTGCTATATTATGTTAAAGGTTTTCTTATCTGAACAAGTTTCTATGTTTTTTTTCTTTATGCCATAAAGCTAGCCTACCAACCCGAGAGGTTTGGCTAGGTGGCACAGACATGCTTAATGAAGGCGAATGGATGTGGGCAAAAACGTTCCAAAAGATAACGTATTTCAGATGGGCACCAAATGAACCGAATAATGGCGCCGCAGCAAGTAACCAACATTGCCTTGGTATGGAAAAAGACCAGGATTTTAAATGGGATGATAATACATGCACTAAACTAGCAGTACCATTATGTGAAAGACCGTAAGTTTGTTTTACTTTTATAAGTTACGTCCTATATACTTCGCATTTAACTGAACAAAAAATGAAAATAATTTTACCACAAACGATAGTATAAAACGTATAATGAAACACCACATAAATTCTAAAATATCGTGTTTACTCTTTAACTGAGTATGTACATCTTGTTAGCTGATATATTATTTCAAATTGTAGCTTTAAATAATGTTCGAAGTTATTATTGTCTATAGCCGGTAAACTATTGGTTTTTTGTTGATAGGTGTATATCGGTGATCTGGGATATATGGTTCGATGCACCGAACTGAGCAAATTTACACGTTTTCGTGTTAAAGCAAGACTGCTCCCAAAGGCTAGATTCTTTTTTAAGACTAGTAACGATCAGTCTAACAACCTACATTTGGTTTGGTCAATGACGGAATCTTGTAAACAGTGCTCTAATTTTAAATAAAAAGTTAACGTAAAACAACAACAAAAAATAATTATGATGAAAATAATAATAATGCATTGTGTAAAAATTAATGCATGCTATTCTGGTTTCAGGGTAGATCTTCCATGGGGAAAAGAGGCAGTAAATACTGAACAAATAATAGGATGAATGCAAAAAAAAAACTAAATTTGTTTTTATCTGAATGTTAACTTCAAATATCCTAGAGTTCAATAAAATGATTTAGATATTCTATTTTTTTGGAAAGATGTCTGTATAAATCATCATGAAAGTAATCTTATAATTTTTATGCATCGAAAAACTCTTTACCGGATTAAACTTTATCAGGAATGCTCATACCTTAAAAATGAAACATGTATCTAGTGTTTTCATTTCCACGCAAATATGTTACGAGTTCTATGGCAAAAAAAAAGATAGCCCAAATTCACCTTTGGTCAACTTTGCATGATGTTGTTTAATACCATAGGTTCTTTAAAAATTCCGAATACATCAATAGATTTTCTAAAAAGTATCTTATATAACAACATGTCAGTATTCTACTGAGCGGATGATACAATTGAAGACAAGCTGTCCATTATAGTAATCTCATCAAGTATACATTCAAAGACAACACCAAGTGTTCTTTACATTATTTGGTTTCAGGAAGATTAAAAAAATGTTTGTTCATGAACAAAAATGGACTGTTTGCATGTTCAGCCCTTCCACTTATTCATATGTCATGTTAAAAAATTACACATCTTACTAACAATTAGATTTGATATAAACTTACAATTTCAAAGCAAATACATTATTGCCATTTTGACACATTTTTTCATGCTTTAGTTAACTGCTCGACTTATATCATGACTCAATACCAAAACACAAAAAAAACATAAAAAAACGGAGCCAAACTTACGTAAAAACTTTTCACATACTTGTGTTGAGTTATGGAATCTGTATTTAATGTAATGTTCTACTTCACGCGTAGTTAAGTGATTTTTCATCGCCTCTTCAAAGTGAAACTTCACTATTTCTGTAAATTATTTTATGACTAGTAAGCAGTTTGCAATCCATAACTATTTGTTAAAATCATTAAAGTTATGTAACCTATCAATGCTTTAATAATAAATTAATAACAAACTACGTGGATGTGTACTTATTGATAATTTAGTCTTAGATGCATGATTTTATTAATTAGTTGTTAGTTGCTTTAAAATGGCTGTCAGTAACTGCGAGTACTCTCAGATCTGAACTTAGTGTCTTTTTGTTGTTAGGATGTACAAGTACCCGGTAACGTCAACGTGTTTGGTTAGATGTATTTCTATTTGTATCCATCTGATGAGGTAATATAAAAAAGAAGACGTGGAACGATTGCCAATGAGACAACTGTCCACGAGAGACCAACATGACACAGAAATTAACAACTATAGGTCATCGTACGTCCTTCAACAATGAGCAAATCCCATATCGCATAGTCAGTTATAAAAGGCTCCGAAATGACAATGTAAAACAGTTCAAACGAGGAAACTAACGGCCTTATTTATGTACAAAAAATTAACGAAAAACAAATATGTCCATAACATAGGACAGTGGTATAACAGTAAAACGTAAGAACGAACTATAAAAATTAGTTGAAAAAGGCTTAACTCATCAGATGGACAAAAATACAGGTGGACGTGGCCGGGAACTTGTACATCCCAACAACAAAAAGACACTAGGAACAGATCTGAGAGTACTCGCAGTAATCTGACAGTTAGTTTAAAGCCACTACCAATTAATAAAAAATTCATGCATCTAAGACTAAATATCAATCCGTACACATCCAACATCCTTTTCAACTGATTTTTATAGTTCGTTCTTATAGTGTACTATTACACCACTGTCCCAGGTTAGAGGAGGGTTGGGATCCTGTTACATGTAACATGTTTAACCCCACCACATTTTGTATGTGTGTGCCTGTCCCAAGTTAATTTTTTGTACAAAAGTTAGACAGTTAGTTTTCTCGTTTGAATGGTGTACATTTGGGTCTTTTTATAACTGACTAGCGATATGGCTTTTGTTCATTGTTGGAGTCCTCACAGTGAACTATAGCTGTTAATTTCTGTGTCATTTGGTCTACGGTGGAGATGAATACCACATTTTTTTTAATATAATTACGTACATATATACGGACGACTAACATAACTATACTTTTTCTCAATCAAAGTATAGCATGATCATTGTTCGGAATGCCCAGCCCAGTTGATTTTCTAGATTTGACATGAATGATGATTTTTTGTTTCTTATGCTATGTTGGCAATTTAGCTTCATATTTCATTCTTTTATTTCTATCGTCAAATCAAAGAAGTACCTAACCGATATTCAAATTTCTGAATTCTTTACCTTCTGGAATTCCAATGTCAATAGTAGTACTACGAAGCACCAAATATTTGGACCTTTACACAATAGGACCCAACAAGAATAACAATAACTGCTTTAAGATAATTTTAACCTGATAGAGTTACATGTGACGATATTGATTGTAGGTAGCAATAAGAGAGATTTTTTTAGACAGTTGAATTGTTACTACAGTTTTATCATAATAAACTAAGATTTTGTTTAAAAGTGCTACTGATGACTGATGTTTTAAATTACAAAAATCATGTGCAACACAACATTATAGTATTGTCTAAAACGACTATTAAAAAACATATAAATTGATTTGATGCACTATGTGCGCCTTTTCGTAGTAAAATAAAAGCCTATGTCTTGCGAAGTTAATACCCCAAAAACCAATAGGATAATGATAATGTAGTTATTATAAGACACCGTTATTCTTCATAAAACGCCTCATTACTTAATGATAACAATAGTCGGGCAGTTTTAGAAAGCTACTGTGTGATGTCTGATCATCAATTGCCTGATGCAAATATAATTAACGTCTATATGCAACGAAATTAATTTGACACGTGCGAGTTATTTCCTAAAGTATTTTTAACACGTTAGGAATTTTAAACCTTGTTAACGCTGCCAAATGACTTTAATGTAAAGCTTCATTTTGTCGAACACGAAGATGATGCATGGACAGATAAACAGGTAAGATACTAGATTCATTTATTGTGTCGTTTTAATTAAAATTAATGGAATACTGTGCCGCCTAATTAAAATTTATGAAATATGGTGTCGCCTTAATAAAAATTTATGAAATATTGTGTCGCCTTAATTTAAATTTAATGAAATATTGTGTCGCCTTAATTAAAATTTATGAAATATTGTGTCGGCTTAATGAAGATTTAATGAAATACCGTGTCGTCCTAATTAAAATTTAATGAAATATTGTGTCACCTTGATAATATAATGAAATAATGTTTCGCCTTTATTAAAAGTTTGATTAAAATCGGTTTTTATTTGTAGCAATTATTATATTTTCTTGACCAAAAGGTTGAAACTTAAATGAAATACAACAACACTACTGAACACTGTTGCGCCTTTTAACATTTTATAATGCTACCATATTTTCCTTAACATAGAACGGGCGAGATCACCAAATGTATTGGCGATATGCAGACATGTCATCATCACACATTAAAAAAAAAGAATATGGGCAATATCTCTGGGCAATATCCCTTCATATCTAACATAATTGATTTGAAGTGAAATTGTTACACCTTGCATACAAGTATTACTCAAGCTTAAGTTAATATCATGAGATATATAGGAAGATGTGGTATGAGACAATTCTCCATCCAAGTAACAATTTATAAAAGTAAACCGTTATAGGTCAACGTACGGCCCTTCAACACAGAGCTTTGGCTCACACCGAACAGCAAGCTTTAAAGGACCCCCAAAACTACTAGTGTAAAACAATTAGGTTTATAGTATATACTACTGTTTGATATGTTTGGTCTTTACAATGTATTGCCACGTATCATTTTTCATTATTTAATTTTGCTACGATACTGTGTTATCCCTCTCTATAAAGAACCAAATCAGTTTTGTAAAATGATTAATTTGAACATACAGTAAGACAAACACAAAGACTTGCTGCACAATATCTGCACAGCTATTTCGATCACCATGAAGTGATACTTCTGTAAAACTACAGTGCTTATCACAAGGAGAGAATAAATTAAACAATTAAACCAACCCTTTAATCTTTTGTCAGACAATACTTTGAGGCTCAAGGTGAAGAACTAAACATTGTGAAGACTTTGCATTCTTTGTAATGCTTCAAAGCTAACAGACACAATTCACTAAGCATACACTTGATTAGTAGAGTTGAGAATTACAATGTTTCTAGAATGCAAAACATTATTTTCTCTTGTATTTAACCAGTAATCTACTGTAACAATTAATTTCCAACTCGTAGATTGGTATACTGTTTATTTCCGTCTGTCCGCGCGTAACCTCTTTCCGTCGCATTTTTCTTCGCAACTACAAGTTGTAGATTCTTGAAACATGGCACCAAACTTCATCTGGTAATTTCATACCGTGTGAACCTTTCAGCCTTTCAAACTTGTATCTTAAGTGTCATGCCCATATATGAAATGTTTGTCTCGTTTAGTCAACAGCATTGAACTGGGATGCACTTAATAAGCAACAGCGCAGAGTACAGTTACTAGTTACACTGCATCATTTGATTAGCTATCAATACTTTTGAATTAATCTATATTACATATACAAGTCAAATGCTGTTACACTAAATCGACGCGTTTAAATAAATTGTTCGTTTGAACATTTTTTCCGAGAAACGTCAAGTACATAAACAGACTATTTATTCAATCTTCAAATGCACACGGTCTATAGCTTACCGCATGAACCAGGGGCGAATTGAACAAGCCATTTATTGTTAGAGAGCGAATCAAATAAAAGAAAAAAAAAGATACCATTTATCACGAAAAAAAAAGTTGAAATTAAAAAAAATTAAAAAATAACGTAAATATTGATTGATTAACACCACTTTCAACATTATAGTCAAACTCCGGTAGGAAAACTGACAATCTTAGACAATTAAGTCGAGTGCAGCTCCCACGTGCGGAATTCGAACTCACAACCTCGGTGTTGACAGGCTATTGATAGTCTTTCCGCAATTAATCTGTGTATGAGGACATTATAAGTGTACGATGTAGCTTTAGTGATCATTTCAATGTTGAACATAAAGCAGCAATTTCGCTATCATAGCTCAATGTCGTTTATTAATGGTTACGTTGTAAACCGAAGTGTTCTTTTTCCAAGTTTTATCGTGTAATGAATGGGCTATTGCGCGAAATAGGGTGAAACAATCCCTTTGAGGAATATTGTTATTGGTAAAGTAATTGCAAATAATTATGCAATATGATATTCTACTCATGGAAACATTTACAAATTATCTAAACTATCCAAAAGTAACATAAATAGAAATATGCATGTGCTAAAAAATATTAAAGTAAAGTATTACTGTCGTGTATGAAATAAGAATTGTATTATTTATAAGACAATATTTAACAATAATTCCATTTGCTAAAATATTAGATTTTTCCAGTCGAAAGTTGACGGTTTTTAATTGGAATGATTGTATGTAAAAAGTTTTCCTTTATCATGAACTTGTAGATAATCACAACCCATTTGGTTTAACTTTTACGTTATTTTTAGTACAAAAAAAAAATAATTTAATGAATATAAACGAGCATCCATAAAGATAAGTGTGAAATGTACTACAACATCTGTAAGTTTATATAATTTTCAGAAGTTGTATCAATCTGCCAGGAGTTGCTAGTTCCTATTCTATAAAATAAAAGAAATCGAAGCAACTAGAATACATTCTTACGATAGGGCAAATACAATTTAAGGCTTTGATCCTGACTCTAACATCCCCTATGTGTCTATTTATTGTCGAGCAATATACATTCATGATGGCATGTTGCAATAATAATAATAATAATAATTAAAAACCAATTGTTCAGAGAACAATTGAAAGTCTTTCCACATCAAAGAAATTTTGATAAGAAGATAGTTTCTTCATACTGATGCGATAGATAATTGTTTTATTATAATTTTGAGTTAAATAAGGGAGATAATATGCTACTTCCGGTGAAATGTATGTCACTTCCGGTCTCATTTGATAGCTTCTTTCACACTGATTTCAAAAATATATAGTTTCTATATACTTTTGTATGTAGAATTGGAGATAATTGGCCACTTCCGGTTTGTTGGAAGTCATTTTTAGTCTTCAGTAATCAGTTTATGTATCTATATGAAAAAATATATGGATTCCGAGTATTTTGTCATGAAAAATGTGCAAAAATGGCTACTTTCGGTTTTTCCAAGGTCACTTCCGGTTGACATTTTTCAAGGTCATATGTCACTCAACATTTTGGTAAAGGTCGTATGGCTATATAATGAACCAAATTGAAGTAAACATCAATAAACACGATAATTACACATTTCAGGGGCACTAACTCCTATAAGATGCCGTACGATTGTTTCAGACTAAATGTGACAAATCTACATTACAATTAAGCAAACGTTTTGCACTTGTTCTTTTATACATATCTTTAAAGGTGTTGGAGAAAATGCCGAAAAAAGGAAAAGTCAACATTGAGAACTTGACCTTGACCTTTGACCTTGACCTAATTTTCTAAGTTAGGACCCAGGGGACTCAAATAAGAACATTCCAGGGTTATACGGTTAACGGTTTATGAGTTAAAAAAACATACCGACAAATTTATTCTGTAAAGGTAGATAACTCCTATAAAATTTCATCCAATCGCTTCGATCCAAATTAGCCAAAAATTCCTGAGGATGTAACGAACAATTTGTAAAAAGAATTTTGTCAATATCTTTTTGGTTACGAAGGAGATGCACTCTGATGGTAAACAGTGAATAGGGAGCTAACTCTTACAAAGAAAATGGTTCGCCTTACTTCGCCGGTTCGGATTACCGGATTTGTAATCACATAAGCAACACGACGGGTGCCACATGTGGAGCAGGATCTGCTTACCCTACCGGAGCACCTGAGATCACCCCTAGTTTTTGGTGGGGTTCGTGTTGTTGATTCTTTAGTTTTCTATGTTGTGTCGTGTGTACTATTGTTTTTCTGTTTGTCTTTTTCATTTTTAGCCATGGCGTTGTCAGTTTGTTTTAGATTTATGAGTTTGACTGTCCCTTTGGTATCTTTCGTCCCTCTTTTAGCAGGATGAAATGTAAAAGCGCCTTAATTATACAGTACCATATGAAGAAAAACAATAAGCCTTTCCACAGAAAAGTGGAAAGACTTAATAATAAATTCTTTATTTAAAGAGGGTAAACACAGGTAGTTACAATTACTAATCTTCCCCGAGGCCCTCATATACAATACAAGTAAAAAAAATAAAAAATATATTAATAATAAGAGAAAAAAGCAAACATACAACATATAAACACAATCATCAATTATGACAGCCAAACTCTCCCGAAAGTACTTGTTTGTTTCACACAACCACCATCAGAAATAGATCTCGCAAAAAGTGTTTTCCCGTAACAAAATATACCAAAATACTCCGCCATCCATTAGCTGCACTTTCGCCTATGTGACAGAGAGGTGGCTCTCGGTGTTACAGATCTCGGAATCAACTAAAGTGAAAATTCAAGCTATACTGTTAAGTTTGGCACCCGCCCCCAGCGTAAGGTGATTATTTTGCGTGATGGTTTATTTGCCAGTATTCCCAGATTCAAACACCAGTTGGAACATTTCTGTGTAATTTTGGAAAACAATGCATGCTCTACGGTTAGAGATTCTATGCAAAGGCGCAATTTTTCAGCTCTCTATGTTACAGATCCCGGGATCAAAACCGAAATAAAAATCATTCTTAAACTTTAATGTTAAGATTGGCACCCAAGAAGTATTTAACTTTTAAAAATAGGTCTTTGCTAGTACGAATTCTACAAGACATTACTGTCTAGTATGTATAAGTAGGGCTCACGTGGAGACACTAGTTTTTTATTGGTATGCTGTCTTATTGGCATCTATAGTGTATTATTCGCGTTGATATTATATCTGGAAATACTATGTCATCTTATGTTATTTATGATCAAGGATTAATTATTTCGCACACATTACATAAATTCTTATCTCAATTGTCAATGAAGGTAATTACTCGTATCAGACAGACAAAACAGATAACTTAATGCTTTACAAAGTTTACCTTGCATACCTTGGCAATAGGCGCTAGCTAAGTATTTGATGACGTGAAAGACATACTTACAAAACAGTTATCAACCAAATTTATATCCCGGCGGTTAAAGTCTTTCTCTCATTAACAATATACAGTTTTACACTTTCCTAAAATTTATGAGAGTCATGTATTTGACTGAATTTGTCTAGCTTATACATTTGTTTCCCAGTTTGTTAGTTTGCCAACTGAAAACGCTGTATCTACATTAGTGTTTTTACGGAACATACATGATTCTAAAATGACGTGGGAGATTAATGATCTCTCTTCCAATCAATAGAAATATTTTTAATGCTAGTCTGGCGTTATTTTTGTACTTTTCAAATTTGTATCGGAGAGTTTTGAATGCTGACAAACATTTTTAACCCCGACACATTGTTTATTTACTTGTCAATAGGCAGGAGCTTGTAATTCAGTTCAACGTTTTGTATTTCAATTGGTTCGTGTCTGTCATGGTTGTGTTTTTTTTAAATTCTATTGTAATACGTAAGACCGCTGTTTTTCTCCTTTGAATCATTTTATATGGTCCGAGACCACAAATATAGTCCCTAGTGTTGACAGTGGGTTACTTGCCATTAATTTTTATACCCCTTCCAAATTTATTTCTCCATGTTTAATGCCTCAAATTGCAAGTAGGGGGGTGAAATTACACTGTAAAAAAATGGGTCCAGAATTTTAAAGGAAAGTAGTGATTTGGTCCAGGTGAAAAAGGTTGAAAAATAGCACTTCGGAAGCTGTCAAAAGATTTCAAGACGCCCTAAAGATAAAATTGTCCATATTTTGAGTTTGAGGCGATGAAGTTTTCTATAATTTTGATAATTTGTCCCAAAAGTAGTACAACACAGTGTAAAAGTTTCTTTGAGAAAGCGCAGGTGGGATATTTTTTATTTTCATTTATGTTCTAAAAGAAATGCACTACGAAATAATTGTGGTCTCGGACCATATGTGTCATACCTTTTATAGTTGACTGTACGTTATTTTTTTTTATTGTTGAATGCCAACGAATTGCTTATTACTATTTAGTACTCGCTGCATGTAGAATTTGAACTGATTCTACGTTATGATTGTGTGAGATTCAAGATGTCAAATTGATGCTTTGGGGATGCCTTATTTGTGGTTTATTTTTTTTGGAAGATACAACTAGTAGCGAGACATTAAAGACTTTGTTAAAGTTAACATTTCCCCGTTGGCTTTTCCTTTGCCAAGTTGTTAATATAATGCTAATAGTCATAACCTAGTTGTTTCACCAGTTTATACTATTCTCTATACGGGATTCTCACGAAGAGATGTGGTATGATCGCCAATGAGACAACTATCCACGAAATTTAAAATGAAGAGATAATAAGAAATCCAATTATAGGCCACTTTTAACAATAAGTAAAAAAGATGGTATTGAGTTAGATTTTTTATGACAACGTCAGAAATTCTGTCATTTAAATACGCAAAAATATAGTCGCCCCAAGTGTCCTCAAACAAAAATTGACATCTAGGTTTCAGCATGAAACCTCAATATGAATGTGGAAATAAAAAATACCGGCAAATAATGTGTCTTTAGTGATGCTCGAAACAAACGTTGAAGAGATGATACAACCGAAAAAAACCAAAAGTACGGACAAGAATATTCAATTTAAACCTTACCCATAACCAAAAATATATACAATGTAATATGATTAATAAAAAAAAAAAAATAACCATTCATAAAATGAAATAAATACATTTTTCAATTAGCTGTTCTAATCAATCTCCAGAAAAACATAACCTGTGTTCACTTGAATCAAAGAATAGAAAATATTAATATTCTTCGGTCATTTCCATTTTGGGGGACTTCCTGCCAATTTATTCAGAAAATTAATATGCATTTTTGAATTGAATTTTCTTCTAGTTTGAGAATAGAATCTATGTTATGTCATATTTTCAAGTTTAAAGATAAGACTTTAAATCTAGTAGGTATTAAATTTATTGATAAATAGAAAAAATGTTACAAGTTAAGGTTTTTAGCTTGTATCAGTGGTAATTAAGTTTCCATTTCTAAAACGTTTCAAAAATGATAACGAGTAATGGTAGCACGGTAGTATTTGCATTCCAGAATTAAGGTTGCTCTTTTGTGTACCTAAGTCAATTTATCTGAACAGTGTGATTGGACAAAAAATACAGTATCAACAGAACATACTTTCCCAAACTGAGGGATGAATCAGGTGTAGAAAAATATGAAATAATTTTACATACAGATGAAAGTAATTTTTGAGATTTTTTGAGAATTTTGTATTCACTGCAAGATAAAAGACCTAAAAGCACAAGTGGCCTTAGGTTTTTAAGAATAGCAAAAAAAAGTAAGCGGTGATGATACACATTCAAATTCATTTCTGAATAGTAAAATGAAAGTATTTCAGTTAACTGTGAATGTAGAATTTTTTGCAGTGTTGGAAAGTGGTGAAAATTCTAAATAGGCTATCATTATCTCTGATGTGCCAGAAAATACTACTGTGCCACATAATAACAAAATATCAGCTTGTCTGTTACTAGAGACCGCATTAATTGGACCGTCAAAATCAACGTATTTTGAAAGGCCCCTTTTAAAAGTCATTTCACTAACATCTTGACGTTAGAGATAAATTCAAGTCAATTGACCTAGATTTCAAAGGATTGCGGGGCATTTTTAAGGAAACAAAGGATGAAACAACTCAGTTATATTAACTGGTTTGGCCGAAGTACTGCGGGAGGATCGATGCATAGACAGCTCCTATTTCGATAAGTCTTTAAGTCCAACCCATCTATAAAATACTTTCCAATACACAAGACTGAACCAACCATTTGAAGCCATATTAGTTGATTGAGTAGTATTTTGATAGACCAACTTTAGGGTCTCAGCTAGATTTCTATCAATTGAATAAACATAATACATGCAAAAGCAAAAATACCATCACAGCGGGGACACTCCAAAAATAAACTGAAATGGAAATTCTGATCAATATCCTGAAAATTAAAGTGAAATCGTTGCGGAGCATAAATGTTTGATTTAAAAGATTGAAAGAATTTTCATCACGAAATAGATTTGATGGTAGAAGAATTACCAGTATTCTATCATTTTCAATGAGTCGTATCCAGGTATAGTCATTACATGTTCTTATAGCTTCATGATATCTTATATCGATATTGAATGCACTGTAGTTGACCATCTGATTAAATATTACGGTTTTCTGATTTTCCATCTTCAAAGAAATTGATGAGTATTTTCCTCGACTATTTAAGTTTTAAGATGCTTTGTGCACTATAAACGGCTAGATTTTCACATTTTAAAGAGGGGAATAGGGACAGACATCTACAGACCAGAATGCGGCGGTATTTAACATGTTTTTTTTTTGCATCTGCGCACTTTCTTAACCCTGGACAATAGTGTTATATCATTATATATAAAACAAGTATGAATACCAATTAAAAAAAGGCTCGACTCATGAGATCGACAAAAAGCCCTTTAAAAACAACTAACAAACAGAAGTAAGACACATGGTACGGTACCGCCTTGAGAGTGCTCGCAACAATCATATATTCTAGACTTAAATATGAATAATTGCACATCCAATGGTTAACTCTTCATCAAAATTGTTATATCTGTCGATTGATACATGTTGGTTGCATACGATTCTAAAAATTCGATAAATTTTAATCACAAAAATGTTGCTCGTTCTATAGTATCATCATCAGCATCTCTTACGGTTAACACCCGGAGATCGTGATTATCTAATATACTCAAATTTTGGATGCTTTTCAATAAATATTAATTTTTTGTATAATATTTGAATGAGATGAAATGTTAAACGACGATAAGATAAATTTCCACTTTCATTACAAAGTAATTGCATATCTAATATGATTTTGTATGTTAGAGTACAGTGTTGATGCCAGACTTTAGAGAACACGCCGTGTTGTTTTAGTGCTATTGTATGTTTTTGTTCAATAATATCTCAGCATGTATATCTACATAGTTCGAATTATTTTCTTTTGAGAAGGTTTTCGATTAGACTACAAAAGCAGAGCTGTTATTGGTTCTTAAACTGGCTCAACGAACGTTATAAATGTATTTCACTGTAATGTTTTGTGTGATATTTGTCATCAAAGCTAAGTAACAATTCTATATGGGGGGACAAATTCGGCTGTTACTATACAGTGTATGCCGTATTGAACTTCCAGAACATATGATAGATTCATAATGATTGATTGATTTATTTGTCATCAGTATTTTATCCCTATTTTGTTTTGCATTGCATGGATTTACAGAAAAAATATATATTTCAGCTCAGCTGATCCTAATTTCATGCCATCGCTTGGCGTTCATCATCGTCTGTCGCCCGTCGTAAATACTTTCAAAAATCTTACCGAATTACTGAACTTTTCATTCAAATTCTAGTGTGTTAATTCGATTTATAATTCAACAACAACAATGACTACCGATGCTAATATCAATTTGAGGTGGCTGATTTTTATTCCCCATTTATGGGCATTACTTTTCCTGGTCTGTGCGTCCGTTCGTCCGTTGTACCGTTAGTTCGTCCGTCCCGCTTTAGGTTAACGTTTTTTGTTAAGGTAGTTTTTAATGAAGTTGTAGTCCAATCAACTTGAAACTTAGTACACATGTTCCTTGTGATATGATATTTCTAATTTTAATGCCAAATTAGAGATTTTACCCCTATTTCACGGTCCACTGAACATATAAAATGATAGTGCGATTGGGGCATCCGTGTACTACGGACACATTCTTGTGTTTGCTTTTTTTTAGCCCTATCAGTTGTTTCTAATGAACAGAAATTTCCCTTCGATGTGCTAAAGCGTTAAAACCCATATGGGTATATGAAGGAGAAGGTGTTTCAATTGATTATTACTGCACCCACCCTATTTGGTGACCAGTATATAGACTGTCATAACTGAAGAGAAAATTTGATAGGTTTTTGATAGGTATAATTTCACTATCTAAATCAAAATATTTAATGTTTAAATGACATCCGTTATTAAGTAACACAAACAATATAATATAATAGTGCACGGCACCGCATATTCTCTGCACTGTGAAATATATAACACCTCTAATGGGAAAACAATGTAGTCAGACACACTGAGACTAAAATTATGTTAAATCAGATAAAACTCAGCCAAAAAGCTTGTATGTATAGTTCGATCAGGAAACAATTTATTTAATGCATTTCGTACAAAATAAGTAGAAGATCGACGTAGAGATGTACTAACCAAAATGTGAAAAAAGAGGATAAATTAATTTACAAAATGTAAAGTAATATGTTCTATACATGAACATATCAATTAAACACAGTTTCTCTATGACAGTAAATTATCACTTAAACTATAAGTTTGATTTCAATCAAATCGATACATTCAATGAAGAAAGATTGCTGATATTTTATGATTTGTAATGGACGCTTGTAGTTATGCAAGTATTTTATAACCATATCTCCACCAAAACGATAGCAATGTATTCATATAGGGAATTATCCCCAAAGAACCTATTATAATATCTTTGTGCAGCCACTGTACGTCTGCATGCGATTGGATTAAATGGTCTATGAGCTTTTTTTTTTATCTTATCCAAAAACCAGTATAGCAAACCAATATGAAGATAAGCCATAAAACCAAAGCACAATATGCTCTTATCCATTACCATTGAGAGTTTGAAAAAGAATACAAAACGTTTAGTTTACAATTGAAAATGTATTATATGATTACATTAAAGATCAGTACGTGCAGTTGTATTGTATTTTTTTTTTTAATGGTAATAGCTTAATAAACTTTAGAGAGATTATGTCTTACAGATGTTCCTATCGAGTTTGATTTTCACTTTTTGCACGTGTGCTATGATCAATTAGATACAAAAACCTCGTTCAAACACAAGTTTTGGATACTATTTTTGGTAGTTTATGTGATTTGCTGCTATGTTGGTTATAAACGTACATGTAGTAATATATCAACTTTTGAATGTAAGAGGGGGGTTAAAAGCTATACGAAAACAACGTTATCTGGATTAGATATTCGTTACTTGTCTCCTGTAGAAATATCTGCCGTCAGTCAATTTCAATTCTTCATATACATAGCCAATCAATAATGGAGCCTCACACTCTTTGTAACTTTCTATTATTAAGATGTCAAACACAGTCCATTACATCTTAATAGCTTAATTGATTGACAGTGGGGTCAATTTTGACTTAAAAGGACTTAGCGATGCCATGCATATATTCATCGCATGTACAATTTGTGTCTAGAATACTCAATTACTTAATGTAATAATGCAGACTAATTCTCAGGTTTGTATTTAAAAAAGTGATCCTTTTCGGATGATGATTGTACCTACAAGAAGAGTAGTATTATGATTTTGATGGTATTCGTACATAAACAGTCTATAGAAGAAGCGAATCGATATAAACTTTTCTTATATCAACGAGCGATATTGTCTTATATCAACGAGTTGTATTGTGGGAAATTTCAGACGAATGTCACCATTTGTACGAAGAAAGGCAGATTTCTCGGTATAAACTAATGACTCTTCTTAAAACAGGGTGACAACACGACATACGTCTGCTGTATAATTTCCATGAATTATTTTATGTAATAACAAGCAAGGTGTAAAATTGAATTGTTGAATAAATGAAACATAAATGCACGATTTATCATTTGTAGATGCACACATTAAAACAATATCATGTAGCAAATTTAGTGGAATGCAATTGAGATGAATTCAATTGTTTGTTAAGTCAAAATCACCTATAAGTGAAAGATACTGCTATATTTTATTATATCAAATAATAATATCCAAACCCCCTTTTGAAAACGGCTGGACCCGCCCTTGAGGTCACACTGCTATAGCCTATAAAAACTATCATTCCTTAAAAGAAAAGAAAAACATTCATTCAAACAATCCAATCCAATACAGCTCCAAATTACAATGAATATTCAAAGGGTAAAATAAATATTTCAAACAAATTAAAATGTACAAACGCTGATGTCCCGAACTAAACTTTGAAGATACCAACTGAGTAGCCTCAGACTATAAATTGAACAACTTCAGATACAACGAAAATCAAAAATCTTGTCAAACAGAAAATGTATTTATTATTAACATAGAAGTGTGCTAGTTCATATTGCACTTTACAAAAGATTCAGCACTCAAAAGACCGTTTTTGGAGGACTTGAAAGCAGTTATTCATAAGGGGAAA
Source organism: Mytilus galloprovincialis (assembly GCF_965363235.1). Lineage (NCBI taxonomy): Eukaryota > Metazoa > Mollusca > Bivalvia > Mytilida > Mytilidae > Mytilus > Mytilus galloprovincialis. The sequence goes on from NC_134851.1 coordinate 53,611,736, forward strand.
TTTAAAAGATTTATAGATATAAGAAGATGGTGCATGAGTTCAAATGAGACAACTTTCCATCAAAGTAATAATTTGTTTCAAGTAAACCATTATAGAGTGTATGATTCATCTTTGTGACAAAATAGTTTCATTGTAAAAGTTATTAATAAAGAAAGTCTTCCATGCGTGCGTTGCGAGCATAATCAGATATATATTATTTCGGTGCGTTCATTATAAAATTTGCTAAATGTTATATATATGATATATATTTTAATACTTAGTTATTTGATTACGACATTGTTATCGGTACTGGCATTTTTCAAATTTTAATAATTGTGGATTGAACCTGGTTTTATAGCGCTAAACCTTTCACGTGTATGCCAGTCTCATAAAATTCTGTCATATTTACAACGATGCGTTAACAAAACTGACATAATAGGTAAAATTATCAAAATATGGGTACAACAGTCAAATATTAATACTAATAAGTACTAATATTGATATAACAAAAACACCGCTATGATATTTTAAAAGTATCGCATTGACATTAGAACTAAATTAAATAGCATTTGCATATTTATATTTATAAAAAAAACACAGCACTTCAAATTCCGCTATGATATTTTAAAAGTATCGCATTGACATTAGAACTAATAGCATTTGCATATTTATGTTTATAAGAAAAAACAGCACTTCAAATTTTACACGGACATAAACGTTTGCTTCTAACTAACTTCTGAAGGTATATTTAGACTCAATTGTTGTTTATATTTGAACAATAAGTTATAAAGTTAGTATTTTCTTAATTTTTCGTTGCCGAAAACAACATTTTGCGCATGGAACATCTGCATATTTACAATTGATATTAGACAATATCGCTATGTGATATACGAAAAGTTTTTATCGATTCGCTTCTTCCATAGACTGACAAATAAATGTTTTCTAAACTGAGTTTTACTGTGCAAATAATATGTGTTTGCTTATTCAACATTGTCTAGAGGTATAGAGAAGAGCTGAGACACACAACAGGTTAAACCACACAGAATTAATGCGCCCAATCCCAAGGTACCTCTATCCTTGATTGTCTTGTGTGTTTATTTTTTTTTATTTTTTTTTATTCATTTGTATATTTTTGATTATTATATACCATAGTTAGTGAGGTGTCTTTTTTGCTGAATTGGTATGCATTATTGTTTAGGGGTCTACAAAAGTCCGCCTCCAGGTGGAGCTGATTTCATTCTGCATGCCCTTTGGTCAGGTTATTGTTGTGTTGACACATTCCTTATTTCCATGCTCTATTCCATTATAGTTTCAGCCTTTAAGGTATATCTCAATTCCAAAGAAATATGTCATGTTTAAAGTGCTTGTTTATTTTTTTCTACCTTTTGAGATGAAAAGAATGATACACCTGAATATTCGTGATTTTTCGGATTTTCTTTTATTCTTTTATTATTCAATAATTCATATCGGCAAAAGTTTTAAAAAAACCCAACAACTTAAGAATAGCTTACGGACACTATGCATTATAGCCTGCATGCAGTTATCTACAGTTACTACAAGATATGTGTTTTTGGTTATTGTTATAGGCCTTACGGTGCTCAGATGTTATGTGTTTTTGGTTATTGTTATAGGCTTTACGATGCTCAGATGTTGTTTTATCGTCCTTGTCCTTCGGTCTGTAGTGTTTTTTTTTGCGTCTATGGGTAAATCTTTATCTCATTGGAAATCATGCAGAATCTTCTTATTTTCAAATTATAATGATTATTACATTTCTCGTAAATGTATGAGCATCAAAGTATTTTTTTGAGAGATTTATAAACTTTTGAAACTATTTTCAGTATAAAATGCTGGTTCTATTTCTTTACTGCCTGACTGAAATTTTTCAAAATTGTGATATGATTTGTATGAAACAGGCTTTATGTTATATTAACAATAGTTATACAGAAATACAAAGACCAAAAACACAAAAAGAATTAACGGCCTGATTTGTGTACAAGGCAAGAAACGAAAAACAACATGATATATATATATATATACGTTCATTTTGATTGTTCGAGTACATAGTCACGTTCATTTCGCCCTGTGAAAAGTAACTAGTACAAGTCTTCGCCGACTTTTAATAAGTGAATATATTCAAAAGAAAGATTTAAAGTCATAAGAAACGAGTGACCGGTGAAAAATAATGTTCTTCCAATTCTTGAACCAATGCATACAAACATCATAAACTTAGTCTTCTGTGCACGAATTTATCATTTTTTTTCGTGTAAATTTCGTATAATCGTCAATTTTTTTTTCAATCGGTCAGTGTTGTTGTGAAAATATGGCAGGTTATTAAAGTTCGTGTTTTGAAGCTAAAGTTTAACGATTGTCACCTGTTTGTCAACAATCGACAAAAAATCAACAAAAAAGCATGGAAATTGAGCACGTGTTTAACATATAAATTCAGATAATAGTTTATTTTAAGGACATCCATGCGGATTGTGATCACCGGATTTTTACGAGATGGGTCACACAAAAGCCCATTTAATCATTTAAAAGAAGACATTTACACGATTATTTCAGCCTTTAAAAATTTGTTCATTTATACTCTTTTTCTTTTACTCTTGCTTTTCAACTCAAGCATTCAAAGTTAATTTGAAAAGACGATAGTCTTGGTCTCCAGTTTTCTCATTGTACCATGTTTATGCTGTAAATAAACCCATTATATATATCAGGACCAGACGCGCATTTCAAACCCCAAAAAGCTCATCAGTAACGTTCGAATTAACATGCTATAATAAACAGTTATTTAATCACAAAAGTGTTTAATATGAATTTCATAAAATATTGTGTCAGAAAGGCATATACTATTAAGAAAAGATGTGGTAAGATTACCAATGAGACAACTCTCCACAAGAGACCATTCAAAATGACACAGAAATTAACAACTATATGTCACCTAACGGCCTTCAACAATGAGCAAAGCCCAAACCGCATAGTCAGCTATAAAAGGCACCGAAATGACAGTGTAAAACAATTCAAACGAGAAAATATACTAGTAGGTTAATATGGTACACTGCTTTATAAAAAATTTCTCAAATGTGTATGATACAACTGTCGTTACGATATAATTGTATACTAGTATTTCATTATGTCCTATATAATTTGTGAAATTCCATAAAAATAATGCTGATTGATAGTCAATGAATGGTATATTGATTTAAAAAAATATATGTGAAAGTATTCGCATGTAATTCTAAGTTCTTTACATATTTTGGCAATGCGCTTATAATGTTTATGCCATCAGCGAGAATTATTTTTGATGATACAACGTTTGCACTTTCTTATAAAAAGGGGACACCCAACGATCAATCAAGCTAAAGTAAACCCACATAAAATGAGTTTTACAGAAGATGATTTTAATTCATGGTGGCATGCGGCCAATTATCACACAGTGATTAACTTTTGATATAAAATTAATTACTTAAGCAATAAATGAAACCTTCATCCCACTTCAATCTTTAACGAATCGAAAACCAAAAGTACCAGTGAATTCGTGCACAATTGCGAAAACAGACAGCATATAACTAAAGCGGAAGTTGTCGCTGTTGGCTCTCTCCGCTCTTTCATGTTCTATCATCTGATGTAGATTTGTGATATTGGTATTGGTACATTGTAATCATGCAGACGTATAACTATTGATCAATGCAAATGTAGTCAAAATGGAATAGACGGCGTACAAAATTCAGACATTAAGGTTTTCAAAATTAATAAATTGCTGTTCAATAGGAAAGTTAGCTATATCTAACCATCAAGTCATAAGCTGAGTTATATTTAGTGTTAAAAAGTTCCATACATTAATTTCTACAGAGAAACATTAATTGGATAACATGGTATACTGATCTGATATTAACTATTCATTCGGTTGAGGATTCCTTAATCATTTTTCTTGTGACTGTGTCTTACGTTTTACGTGTTAATGTATCTAATATTACAGATCTAGATGAAAAGAATAATTTGTTAATCAGCAGCGAAGACAGTGATGATGTTTATTTGAAATGCAGGAAGATGTTATACTACGATGAACCAATACTGTTACTTTGTATCTTTGTTACGTTTCTACATTTGACTCTGGGAAGGTCAGTTTCGGACAATTGTGAACTTATCACAGTGAAGTTTTGTAAAAGTATGCCGTATAACTATACAAAGTTACCAAACTCACTTAACCATCGTAACCAAGACAGCATAGATAAACTATTAAACCATTTCGATCCTTTGATACAGATAGAATGCAGTGAAAATCTACAAAAGTTTTTATGTTCATTGTACGTTCCAATTTGCAACGATCTGGATAAATTTATACTGCCATGCAGAGATCTGTGTATGGATACTAAAACTAAGTGTGAAAAGCGTATGCTATCGTATGGATACAAGTGGCCAGAAAATTTGGAATGTAGCAAGTTTGCAGAAAAACCGACGGAAGAGGACATGGAAAATCTGTGTATACCATTGAAAGAATCTAATGACACCGGATTTGATTCCACTGACCTGTTATTTTCTTACAAAGATGTTGATTCTAAAGAAATTGTTGTAGGTGAGTTGTTTTAACTTAGCTCTTATGAAGCTGTTGTATGTGAGTTGTTTAAAGTTAAACTTATCTCTAAAGACGTTGTTGTAGGTGAGTTGTTTAAGGTTAGACTTTAGTTAGTTCTTAAGAAGTTGTTGTAGGTGAGTTGTTTAAGGTTAGACTTTAGTTAGCTCTTACGAAGTTGTTGGAGGTGAGTTGTTTAAGGTTAAACTTATCTCTAAAAAAGTTGTTGTTTTTAAGGTCAGACTTAATTAGCTCTTAAGAAGTTGTTGGATGTTAGTTGTTTAAGGTCAGACTTATCTCTAAAGAAGTTGTTGTATGTGAGTTGTTTAAGGTCAGATTTAGCTCTTAAGAAGTTGTTGTAGGTAAGGTGTTTAAGGTTAGACTTTAGTTAGCTCTTAAGAAGTTGTTGTAGGTAAGGTGTTTAAGGTTAGACTTTAGTTAGCTCTTAAGAAGATGTTGTAGGTAAGGTGTTTAAGGTTAGACTTTAGTTAGCTCTTAAGAAGTTGTTGGAGGTGAGTTGTTTAAGGTTAGACTTTAGTTAGCTCTTAAGAAGTTGTTGTAGGTAAGGTGTTTAAGGTTAGACTTTAGTTAGCTCTTAAGAAGTTGTTGGAGGTGAGTTGTTTAAGGTTAGACTTTAGTTAGCTCTTAAGAAGTTGTTGGAGGTGAGTTGTTTAAGGTTAGACTTTAGTTAGGTCTTAAGAAGATGTTGTAGGTAAGGTGTTTAAGGTTAGACTTTAGTTAGCTCTTAAGAAGTTGTTGGCTGAGTTGTATAAGGTTAGACCTAAGCATCTCAAAAGTTTAAACTTTGTAAGAAACCAATATGAAATTTTGTTTTTCCTTGCTGTTGAACTTTGATTCTAGCTGTTAATCAAACTATAACAATATATTTAACAGCTATGTGTACAATAAATTATAGTCAGATCTCTAGTTTACCTATTTGCATCATGGAGTTAAGGTTCGTAATTCTACAAAGAACGGTAAAAGTTCTCTTGCAGCTCATCGTGATTGCTAATGTCACAATATCTTTTCTATGTAAATAATTTTGTTTTATACTGCAACTAGTTGTGTTTATTTTCTAAATATAGTAACATAGTTATATTTTGTATAATGTCAATTTCATCATGGAACACTTTCTCAACAATCAGAAGTTCATAAATGGACAATATTAGGTTAAATGTCTGCAAAATATTATATACAATATTAGGTCAATGTCATAAAAATATAAACTTTTTTGTACTCTGCGCAAAACTGGGAAAGGGCTCGGTAGAACCTCGTTCTTCCCCAGTTTCTCAGCCTTATACAAAAAAAGTTATATTTTTCAAAATGGTTTTGTTTGTTAAATGTATTTTGTGTATGTTGATATAAGTTTTCACAAACTTATTGTTCAGAGTTTATATGACAATAAATATTTGAATTTGAATTGTAAGTATAAATATTCCTATTTACAGATACTACCTTCAGTGAACCTATAATATTGCTGTTATCAACATGGCATCAGATTTTACTGTATGACATACCGATACGGGATACGATCCCATTACACACAGGGTTAGAACAAGGAGCATCCATTGATTTTTATTACAAAGAAAAGTTAATATTTTGGGCAGAGGAGGGCGACGGCAGAATACAAAGAGCTTCACTAACTTTAGACGGTAAGGTTTATACTGACCCATTGTCATTATCTCGTTTCCACTGTCAAAGTTGGATAACCATTTAAAATATCTCATTTGACCAAATGTAGTTAAGGTTATCGTCATCACTGTATCAAGTTGTGTCGTGTTTGCTTTTATTCCTTTGATGCTAAAAGTAGGAAATCGTCTAAAAAGTAAAATCACAAAAATACTGAACTCAGAGGAAAATCCAATCGGAAAGTCCATAATCACATTGCAAAATCAAATGACAAAACACACCAAAAACGAATGCCGGACAAGAACTGTCATATTCCTGACTTGGTACAGGCATTTTCAAATGTAGAAAATGATGGTTTAAACCTGGTTTTAAAGCGCTTAACCTCTCACTTTGCTGACAGTCTCAATTAATTCCGTTATATTTACAATGATGCGTGAACTAAACAGACATAATACATAAAATAGTCAATAAAATAAACGGGTGGCAAAATAGCGTTTCTGGCCTCCTTGCCAAACCTCCTTTTTGAAGCAGTAAGTACTGAACCAGAATTGAGGCTATTAAAGGGCCTTTTAAACCAGTATATATGCAAAGGATTTTTAAATCATAATAAATTGAAATTATTTAAAATAACCCGAAACATTAAGCCGATTTAACGTAACAGTCACATAAAACCCGAAGCAACATCTTTTTACATGAAGGCAGTAAAACATTGTTACTTTTTGAAATACATACGTTTATTTTAAATTCTTACATTCAAGATCCATTCCAAGGTTAAGGTTATTGGAAATAAAAATAAGAAGATTTTTTTTTCATATCAAAATTAAAAAGTGATATATATATAAATGATAAAAAGAAATGCTGTGATGTTTTATGAAGTGTTTGAGCGTTCATTAATATAGAGAATACCCAGCATGACTGAGATAATAGTATATCTATTAACACGTCCATACCGCTAAAGAGACTACACACGGAACGTCTTGATAAATTACTTTTCGCTCAATTTACGACAAACGTCATTAATACCAAAGGCATTCGCTGCATGCACGTGCAGACACGTGCAGACTACCATTGCAATTGAGATAAATTAGTTGCAAAAAAATAATACCACTTAGAAAAATAATTGGATACAAAAAAGAAATTTGATGAAGTGCATTCCATCTTTTTGAAGTCAGTTAATTACTACTTTCAAACATGCAGGAGATGATTGATTATATCTCTATGGAAAGATAGTTTCAAAACTTTTTAAAATATTTTTTATGAAAATAAATTAAATTGATCTTATCAAATATATTAAAAGTACATTCTGCACCTTCGTTACCGTCTTAATATTTTAAAATTACTAGCTTGCTCAAAGCTAAATTAACACATTTCATCAACTTCTCCAGATTGAATACCGCAAATGTCGTCTATAACATGTAATATATTTAACAAATACTGGTAATGTTATCAATAGAATTTTTTTTTTATAATAAATGATAGATTTTTTTTAAGAAAGTAAAACGTATTGACTTCAATAGAAAAAAAAAACCCAATCCCCTACAACTGCTTATTATAATAACAATTATTTAAAGGCAGCAATTGATCCACTGAAGACGGTGGACACTGCACCAGCCCAAAAAGATAATTTATGATTCGGAGTTTGAAATCCAGAATAACGTATCTCAATCTTCAGATTAAATTTTTAAATTCGACATTTTATATTCGAAATGACCTCAAAAATGTCTATCCACATTTTAGCAGTTTAGCATCACATAAATCAATGTATACGCATATTTAACATATCAATCTCCAAAGTCTCACACACAAAAAGGCAAATGGAGTGATCCTGGGGCACTGTCGGGATAAAAAAGAGACGAAAGGGCAAAATTATTAAAAGGTCATAAATCGAGAAAAAAAGAAAAAGACAAAACAATGTAAAAATTCAACACGAAAAGACCAACAACAGTCTACAAAATACTACACAGAAAACAGAAAACTGACGACCCCCTAACAAAATCTATTAAAATACAAACCCAATCAAATAAAAACATAAAAACATCGGGTTGTTGTTGAAGGGTAAGATGTCGATCCTGCACCTCTAGCGACACCCAGAGCGTTGATTATTCGAACTCAAACTTCGTTCATAAGTCACATTCGGCGATATAATAAAAAGACACAATTGTAGCTACTACATTTGGGACTGTAATATCAGTGGTCATCTGCGACATAGATACTCTATAGCGGTCAGTCAAACCACGATAGTGTCTATAAAACCCCAGCATGCATCACTCATCATTCATCTGACTTTCCCTAAGTTACAATTTGCAGAAAGAAACAAACATCCGGGTGGAATAAGTGGATATAATTGCATTTAAATTTATCACTTGCGAGCCCCGAAATATACATACTGTGACGATGAAACATTTATTGAAGTGCTGCTAATGTGTTTACCAATTGATATATTCCAACACTTAACCAATACACTTTAAAGTTAATCTAAGTAGAAAAAATATTCCATATAAAAAAGAAGATGTGGTATAATTGCAACTCTCCAGAAGAGACCAAAATGACACAGAAATTAATAAGTATAGGTCACCGTACGGCCTTCAACAATGAGCAAAACCCATACCGCATAGTCATCTATACATTTAAACTGTTTTGTTTACCTGCATCGCCACAGCTTTAGGGACCTATATAGCAGATCCTGCTCTTTGCCTCACTTTAATAGATATATTTGAAAGAGACGTGTGGTAAAAAAGAATTTTTGAATCTTTAATGTATTATATTGACATTAAACGATACTGTTATAGTGTCCTACTAATTAAACATATCAGTTTCACACTTAAAATTCTGTTTAAAAGTATATTTTTAATTAACAGTATTTCGAGATATACGAGAGATAGTAGACGCGAGTCCAGCAAATGTTGAGAGTATAACCGTTGATTGGATAACTCGGCATCTATTATGGTTAGAGTCTTATCCAGCAAGTCTGAAGGCATCAAAATTAGATGGCAGCGACCCAACAGTTATATATACATTTAGTGATGTGAGGAAAGTTCCTAAATTCCTCGTTATAGACCCAATAGCAGGGTAAGGTTACACACGCTTCACATTAACGTTATTTGGAACACATCAGTTTAATTCTATATGATTTAAAGAGATTGGAAAATTTCTCTAAAATGATAATGATCATGGTAAAGAAGAAAGATAGAAAACAAAATGAAACTGACTTATTCCGCAAAAAGTTAATTACTGCAAACGAGATAGACTATTGTTCTAGGAGTAAATTTAGTTAAAAAATCTCATATTGACTTTTATGCTGATCTCTTGAATAAAATTCATATCTGATTTATCTTTAGAAATTAGAAGCTTTCATATAACATTCATGAAAGTAAACATGTATCATGTGTATATGTAGCCATATATTTTTCAACATTAAAACATAGGGTCATGCGGCATTTAAAATACTATCTTGAAATCTATAAAAGATAGATGACCACTTTAAACAGCAAAAACGATCAGCAACACAAGAACTATAATAAAGTAATTTAATTACGAAATTGATAGTTGACTCTATTTAGATGTGATTGCCTTAAATGATAATTTGTCACTGTTTTTTTGTGTGTTTTGGTTACAAACTAAAGAAAAAAATGTTAGAAATGTTATTTTAGTTCACGATGTTAGAAATAGTCCATTATTAAAGATAATCACAACCTAGGCGAGTGACACAGGTTCTTGGAAGCGTCTTGTTTTATTAACAAAACTAAAAACTTTTCTCCACGTATATGTTTTAGGTATTTGTTTTGGATAGATTCTGAAGGTGACCTCTATGCTCCAGGTGCTTGTATAGAACGATTCAATCTAAAGAATAATGAAAGATCTACAATATTTAACATTTCCAAGGACGAGTTACACAACATGGGTCGACCCAAAGGCCTTACATTAGATATGAAAGCACACAAAATTTACTGGACCGATGCTCGGTAAGAACATGTCTGTAGATATTTTCAATGCCCCATTTATGAGCATTTTATTTTCTGATCTGTGCGTCCGTTCGTTCGTTCGTTCGTCCGTTTGTTCATCTGCTCGTCCATCTGTCACATTTCTGGTCAAAGGTTTTGGTTGAGGTAGATTTTGATGAAGTTGAATTTCAATCATGAATCGATATATCGACCTGTTTTAATCAAATTGTAGCCAAATATTCTCCAACACTTAACTGGTTATCTTTCACAATAGGATTTTCATGAGTATTACTGAAAAGACAGGATTCGTAACAGACTTTAACGTGCAGTTCATTCTATGTATTCCAAATGGTTCACAAAATGCGATTAAATAGAACATGCAGTGATTTTAATTTCACTTCTGTTTTTTTTTTTTTTTAAATATGTTGTTTTTTTTTGTATTTATATAGAATATAAAAAAGAAGATGTGGTATGATTGCCAATGAGACGACTCGATCTCCACAAGAGTCCAAATGACAGAAATTATCAAATAAAGGGCAACGTACGGCCTTCAACAATGAGCATAGCCAGCTATAAAAGGCCCCAAAATGACAATATAAAACAATTCAAACGAGAAAAATAACGGTCTAATTTATATACAAAAAATGAACCAAAAACAAATATGTAACAAATCAACAAACGACAACCACTGAATCACAGTTTCCTGACTTTGGATAGGCACATGCATACAGGAAGTGGCGGGGTTAATTATTTTAGCGAGATCTCAACCCTCCCCTAACAGTACAACATAAGAACGAAATTTAAAACTCCGTTGAAAAAGGCTTAAATCATTAGATGGATACAAATACAAATACTACACATAGTGGAAGAAGCCCGGGTACTTGTATATCCCAGCAACAAAAAGACACTAAATACAGACCTGAGAGTAATCGCAGTTACTAAAAGCTAGTTCAAAGCCACTAAAAACTAATTAAAAAAGCCATGCATCAAAGACTAAATTATCAATTAGTACATACCGTTCCAACATCCAATGGATTTAGTGTAAAGACGTCATAAACAGTCAGAGAAAAACATGAGTTTGTGTAATGTCAAGATACAGATATCGTCAGATTCAGATCAATGAATGTGTAGAAGTATATACCACTTATATGTTTAGTTTGCTTTTAATTTACTGATAATTAAATCAATATTAATACCAATAAAACAATATTCAATGATCTAATTACAGTGTTGAATTGGTAACCTTATAGAACAAGTTTATTTAAAGGATCGATACGTTTACCAGGATCGTTTACATTTTGTAATCCATTACCCAATTAGATTTGTGGTATTTTTTTTTCATGGTTCCAATTCTTAACAGAGAGTAACTGCCCTTTGCCATGGTACATTAACATTGTAGGGAAAATGTGAATAATAAAAAAAAATAATTACGTTAAACCAATGAAAAATGCATTTAAACTGGTATATTTTACAATTATAATCTATCTGCATCGCAAACAGCCGAAGCACGTCTTATAACCATTCAAAGAAAGAATCTGAAGATCTGCTGCTTGATAAAGGCATAGCGGGTTAGCAATTCATACTCTATTGCAGCCGTTCCTGTTTGACGATAGTTTAAATTTTTTTTTTTCAACACACATTATACAGCAAAACATGTTACATCACTTAATTGCACGCAGCGACAATTGGAATTGTACTCTTATCTAAACTAAGACCTATGATCACCTATATTAGGGGATGGTATTGAAATGGAAAATAATATCTAAAATATATTTTTCTATTTTGCTTCAAATAATTTAAAAAAAATTTACTTTGATATTTAAGAAAAAAATTAAATACATTTGTACTTTGATATTTAAAAAAAAAAATTAAGTACATTTGTACTTTGATATGAAACAAAAAATTTCAAAAAACTTTTATATAAAACAACCTATTAAAACAAGACATAAATTATCAATAATAATTTGAACCCGGGTCATTAACTTTATTTTATCAACAATGTTATGATTTCAACTGCTATTTCTCTCAGTTTTAGTTTGTAACCCGGATTTGTTTTTTTCTATTGATTTATGGGTTTCGAACAACGGTATACTAATGTTGTCTTTAAAAAAAAAAAAAAAAAATAAAAACAAATTTACAATCTTTAACAAAATTCAGTTTTCTCCACTTCATATCTTGATTGAAAAATGTATCCTATCCATATATTTGCATCACAATAAAACACAGTCTTGTATGGCGACACCACATGAATACTGTAGAGGGGGGTTTGTTTCGATGTGGATGTACCAATTTAAAATTCTCAATATTTCTGAAAGGGAACATTAAATATATTGCCATATTTAAGTTAAATGCAGCACTTTCTGCACGTTAAGAATTTTATTATTTTTATTCATGGGTTTTCTGCATGTGGAAGTTTCTGTCCCTATCTAAAATACATTCATTTCAATTGCAAGCTGCAGTCGACATTTCTGTCCTTTAACCGAGTCAATCCCCTACAGAAATAACCCATACAAATATTCAAGTCTTCAAATTCATGACATATGTGAGACTGAAGCAAACAAACAGCAAAAATTTACAAAATGACTAGATATTTTTAGTCTTTTGTATAATGCATGTTAAGTTTAGGAATTTTATAAATTGCCTAAAAATTCAGTCATTTTACAAAATGCCTAAATTTAGAAATATAAGTAAAAAAATAACGATGAAAGAATATATTATTAAATACATTAGATCTTTGTAGGAGCATTTACAGCAAATATTCAAAATCTGTCAAAACAAATTGTTAACAGGTAAAGACACTGTAGTAAATCAAATTCAACTTTTTACATTTATTAGTATAATTTAAAATGCTAGCTAATTTAGGATTTGTTCGTCAAATATTTCTTTTTGGTCTGAATAGGCGTTTTATTGATAAATGTTGGGATAATTGTGCTTTTATGTATCTTTATGTTTCAAGTGTAGACATATCAATTCGTTAATTTATACATCGTGTTGTTTAGTAGATATTTGTTCGTTAGAAATATTTTAAATCTTGTTGTTTTTCAATGGAGCCGACCATAATATTTCGAAATAAAAATAGATGTATTATTTTCCTATTGTATATTAACTTTTATGTTTATTTACAGATCCGAGTCTCTCCAATGTACTGATTATGATGGCCAAAACTTCCAAATTTTAGTTACTAATCCAAATTATCTTGGAGAACCATTGGCTTTATCGGTGTATAAAACAAATCTGTTCTGGTCTGATCGGGACACAAAGTCTATAGGCAAGGTATATTATTTAAGAATTGAATGCTTCTTTTTGTCATTAGGGTGTAAAAGCATTGACCGAAGTACATTTTGTATGAAGTGCACGGTCAACGCTTTTACAACCCTATGAAGCATTCAATACTTATAATTACATTTTTTAGCTATGATCATATAACACGAATTTTATATAATTATTTTTATTTTAATTCACCTGTGCACTTTATTGTGTGACCACGTGTTATCATGAATGAAAATTTTTATTGAGTGATGCAATTGTTAAAGGAATAACATGTGATGTGCAGTTGGCCAATCAGAATAAAGTATTATAATGAAACATACATCTAATTTAATTATATACACATATATGTATATGACGCGTTTTCTGTTCACGTTATATCTGTATTCAGATAATGCGCGTTTTTATTTTTCCGCTATAATTGTTGGAACTTTACAACGGTAATGAACATGGACAGTCAAATTATATCTATTCAAAGAGTTGTAAATAATAAGGTTTCTTCAAAACTATGGCGGACGCAGTTAGGGCTTCATTGATCCTTACGTTATATTTATATCAAAGCATATTGTGTTGTTTTTTTTCGTTTCTTGCGTCGCCCAGCTCAATCAAAATGAATTTAAATTGTTTGTCATTATGCCTTTTCATCCCACAGTTGTCCTTACTTATTTCGTTAAGTTTACATTTATTGAGTGAATTTTGTTGTTTGGTGAATTACATATGGCGTCGTTGTGGATCAGCCCTATGATATTTCACGATTTAGGAATTTTCTTCATCTTTTCGTTAAATCAGTACATATTAAGTTTATTGTCTGTTATTGTACAAAAAAATGTATGATATTGAATAATGTACAATAGTTGGGTTTTTATGTCTTGTCGATTCATATATTTTATGTAAAGCTTCTTTTTTACTTATGTATGAATGATTCAGAAGTAATGCACTCTTATTCTTATTAGTATATATTTTATACCCTCCCGGAACACCCGAGATCACCCCTAAATTTTTGGTGGGGTTCGTGTTGTTTATTCTTTAGTTTTCTATGTTGTGTCATGTGTGCTGTTGTTTGTTTGTCTTTTTCATTTTTACCCATGGCGTTGTCAGTTTGTTTTAGATTCATGAGTTTGGTTGTCCCTTTGGTATCTTTCGTCCCTCTTTTAGTATGGTCAGCAATTAAGATAGTTAAAGTTCCCTTAACGGATTTGCGATGATTTAAAGTTACTGATAATCAGTCGTATATAATATATAGGATTTTACATGTTTGCTACATTAAAAGGAACAAAATAGTGTTTGTCCTGTCAAACGCATTTAAATAATAATATAACATATTATTAAATACACCTTTCTCCTGCACGTTTTTATTACAGATTGATTTAAAGAACGGGAAGAAACCCTCATTTATAGAATCATTGATTGAATCACCTGCTACAGACCTGAAAGTATTTCATAAGGATGTTCAACAAAAAGGTATAACTGCATATATTTTACGTAAACTGTTAAAAAAATATATACATGTACGTCATGCAATGCATTATACAACAATTATCGGAAAAAAATATTTGTTTATAAGACATTAAAATGAATAAGCACTTTAATAAAACTTAACGTTGAGAGTATTTTTCTTAATTTACCTTAATCAGAAACGCGTAGGAATATATACATATATAAGTTATAAGATCAAAAGAGCCATTTAAAATAATGACCCTATTTTCTAAGGTAGATAACCTGTGGGTGGTTGTTGGAACCTAAGTTTCTTTATAATATCTATTTTTCCAAATTGAAACACTCTTTTCTGTTATATTTACTATTCTAATTTTACATACATAAGTTATATGATCAAACGAGCCATTTGAAATAATGACCCTATTTTCTAAGGTAGGTAACCTGTGGGTGGTTGTTGGAACCTAACTTTCTGTATAATATATATACTTTTTCAAAGTACAGGAAAATTCCGTGGTACTGTTCATACTTCTGAAAGTTTGAAAACCTCGCTGTATTTCATATGCTAGATAGTGTGTTTTATATTGTTCGGATGGCAAAAATGGCGACATAACATTCCATTTTAAACTTCTTCTCTGAAACTATTTTTTCCAAATTTAAACACTCTTTTCTGTTATATTTACTATTCTAATTTTAGAATTTAAAACATTGTCCTGTTTCTCGTGTTTTCCCATTTAGATGGCACACTGTCCATTTTTGACACACAGCACAATAGCATTATGTTGAAATAACCCAACAAACACTTCCAAATTGATATATTTATATGAGTAGACTTTTATTCACACCGTCATGTGCAATCCCAAAAATTACAAATAAGTACACATACACGTTATTTTTTCACGATTTCAATCGTAAGCTTGAAATAATTAATAATCTTTGCTGGCAGTTCCGTGGCAGGTATTAAATTTTGATCAATTTCAATTAAAACACCTCAAAATAAATTATTTTTACTAGAACACAGATAACGAGTTCTGATGAATACGCTGGACTTCCAGTGGGGGTTTCGAATAAGGTAAACACTCATCAAATATACAAGGCTTATATTCGGATGACATATACGCGTTTTTTTCTACATCTGACTCATCAGTAAAGCTCGAATCAAAACAGTTGAAAGACCACATCAAATAATAAGCTGAAAAGCATTAAAAAACAAAAGGAAAAAAAAAAAAAAAAACACGAAAAAAATAACCGAAAGATAAAGGCAACAGTAGTATACCGCTGTTCAAAACTCATAAATCCATGGACAAAAAACAAAATCGGGGTAACAAACCAAAACCGAGCGAAACGCATTAAATATAAGAGGAGAACAACGACACAACATCGAAACGCAACACACACAGAAACAGACCAATCATCAGACAAAACACCACGAGAATAACAAATGTAACATGAAAACCAAATACATGAATTTGGGAAAGAACGACTGAAAGAGGTTTGTATTCTAGACGATATCGAAAAATTATACTTCCCACTTTAATTTATATTACAGTGTATTTGTACATGTACACTGATGTTTTTTTTTAATGCTAATTTAACTTAACTGATTTCAGGCAAATCGCATTATACCATAAGACTGGAAAAATCGAAGAAACTGGAGAAATCGAGCAAACGAAACGGAGCTTGTGTTTCCTATGGAAACTGCCTACCGATTTTAACAGTTACTTTGCTGCTAATTATTTGTTTTCGTTGAAAGTTTACCAAATATCAACACAGTTTTTATTTTTGATATTGTACAAAATAAAGTTCTAAACATGATTATTTTATTTCTTTGTCATTCCCGAAATTATTTGATTCCTTTTGGTGAGTACAATCTTTGGATTTGAACCCTTGGGTGTTGTCTCGATTTTTGTAATATTTTATGGTGTTTTTCAAAAGGACGGAACGTTACAGATATATAAAGGAATGAAGCTCAATTATCGCTAAACGAATTCGACACTAAGATTGTACGAACGCCTATTATATTACAAGTGTATCCATCATATTTGTTACTTCTTTTATATCCTAAAAACTAATTTCAAAGTTTACAAAAGCCTAAGAATATTCTAATCAAAATTAAATGCCTTTTCAATAGTAAGGGTTAAAATGAGACAGATAACTCTTAGCAAGTAAAATGTTGTTGTCATATTTCCATGTTGCGACATTTGGTGGAAGTTGAAATCATCCCTTCGTAAATTTTACGGACGCAATCACGAGTTGGTTGACCGTTATGGAATAACAGTTTCACAAATGATATCGGATATGTTCCTTACGTCGTAATAACAATACCCTTCCCGTTAATGAATGTGACCTACTGAATTAGACTATTTACCGGAATTTTTATAACATAAGCAACACGACGGGTGCCACATGTGGAGCAGGATCTGCTTACCCTACCGGCGCACCTGAGATCAACCCTAGTTTTTAATCGGGGTTCGTGTTGCGTATTCTTCAGTTTTCTATGTTGTGTGTACTATTGTTTGCCTGTTTGTCTTTTTCATTTTTAGCCTTGGCGTTGTTTTCGATTTATGAGTTTGACTGTCCCTTTGGTATCTTTCGTCCCTCTTTGGTAACGCATTAAAAATATATACGACGTTGTTGAATTATTTATAAATTTGGAATGTAACGAAAACAATTTATGCTTAAACCGTAACTTATTATGACGACACGTACTTGGTCGTACCTTTTTTCGTGTTATTTTTAATAACTTCCATAATTCATATAAGTAATGCAATAAAAAATAAATTTTACTTACCTCCATGGAAATGCGTTTTTTTTCTTAATTAATTTCACCACTTCAAATACTAAGTATGATTAAAAGATAAAATCTTGTTACATTTGATAAAAAAAGCTTTTAAAAAGATTTAACAACGAAAAATGTTAAACGACTCAATATAATATATTTGTTAAAAGAAAAACATCCCTTTCAGTTATGATGAAATCGATCATGGATATAAATATGCATCATTAAAACCCTAACGTTTGACGTTATAAAATCATGGGATTTGAACATCAAGCTTCAATTTGATAAAATTAAAAGTGAGAATATACTCGTATTGGTTTACACTTCCAAAAGAAAAAAATGAGACTACAATTGGTTCAGATATTCTTGACTTGGATACATTGTTGTATCTCAATAAATTTGACGAAAGATACTGGTATAGATCGACAAGGTATGTACTGACAGGATGTATCTTATTTGCGTTATCATGTAATCTTTGAACTTTTTCAATTCCATTACAAAAAATAATTATTTGTTTTAAATATAAGATTTCAAATGCTTATAAAAATGTGTATATATTTTTTAGTTTTATGAAAATAGCCCTGTTTATGAATTAATTTCATATTTAATTCAATGTAAGTGTACAATTGCAGTTTCTGAAGATAATATGTTTTTTAATGAAAATAGCCCTGTATAGAAATTATTTTATATTTCATTCAAAGATAATATACAACTGCAGTGTCTGATGATAATATATAGAATGAAATTCAAAACAGTGTAGCTGTGGCCATTGATTGACACACTAAAATCATCCATTGACTGGGACAATTTACGTGAACGTTTGTCTGTAACGACCACTGTTCACGACGTACCTACGATAGACATTTAAACTGTGGGGTCACCAAAGGTTTCTTAACGCCTTTAATTATAAATTAATCAGGAATAACCTTTGTGTTTTGATTTATATAATTGATATAAATCAAAATATCGTGTTTTTTTCTGATTAATATTTCGAATTACTTTATTTAAGTGTTGAGAACCTTTGGTGACCCCATAGTTTAAGTGTCTTTAAAAAGTACATAGTGAGCATTGGTCGTTACATACAAACGTTCACCTAAATTGTCCCAGTCAATGGATGATTTTAATGTGTCAATCAATGGCCACAGCTACACTGTTTTGAATTTCATTCTATGTATAAATAGTTATTTATTTTATCTTGATTATAATTAAAGGGGCACTAGCTGTCAAATTCATGGTCACCGATTTGACTCAAATTCTCATATTGGATTTATAACAATGTAAATCATTTATCCAAACTATCAAAGGTCTAAAATTAACAGTTTACAGAGCATGGGGTAGATAATATATAGGTTCGTTTCGTGTGTAATTTAGTCCAGAGGCCATCTAATTAACTATCGATTTGATCTCAGATGACCATTTTAGCGATGTAAACATAAATAAAGATATGAATAGATTAAACCAACACGAGCAATTGGATTTTTATAGGTCTGTTTGATTTTATTTTATAGATTAAAAAAAGATGTTTCTCATTGCTTTTAACCGTATAAGAATGATTTTACGTGCATCGAATTAGTAATCAAATGATTTACCGTAGTTTCACTTTCATTGTTGACATCCTTTTTCTCTAAATAACCAGCACACGTATTACCAATGTTATTTCAACTAATCGGGCGGAGCTTACGTATTAATTTCCATGACGACAGTCGGTTTGAAAATGTGTGTGATTACGATGATTGCCGTTATAGTTATTACTGATTTCTAATCACCTATTAATGACGTTAAAGGAATTTACAAAAGAATGACTGGACAATGCATTGATGAGTGTATCCTAAAACACCTATCTATAGATGGACTGGTTTATTATGAGCGAACTGGATAAACTCCGCCCAATCAAGGGAAATAAATTGAGTAATACAATGCATGCGTTGTCAATCTCTAGCGAGGGGTTAAATTGAAGTTCACATGAATACGGATTAAAAAAGGTCCACTCATTCACTTGCAAGTGAATAACTAATTATCAATGTTTCTTAACGTAATTTGACAAAATTTAACCTTTTTGGCTTAAAAAAAGTGAATTGTTATTTCACTATTTCACTTTCATTATTGATTGAACAAAAAAAATCAGACTTTAGATTTTTTTATATATCTCGTAGCTAGTGCCCCTTTAATACAAATAGGTTGAAAAAAGTAAAAGCACAAAAATACTTAACTTAGATGAAAGTCAATTCGGAAAGTCCATAATCACATGGCAAAATCAAATAACAAAACGCATCAAAAACGAAAGGACAAGAACTGTTTTATTCCTGACTTGGTACAGGCGTTTTCAAATGTAGAAAATGGTGGATTATCGTATAACAGTTCTAAAAGGAACAACTTAACAGAACACAAAAACATCTATCTACATACACATTCATTGAATAGTGATGCACACAATGTAACAAACTTTCGGGCTCACTTGATATTTTACCGTGATAAAGTTAATATTAAAACAAAAATATATTCTATATATTACACATGATATGTCACACTCTGTGTTTATCAATGATACCATCTTTTAAAACAAACAAGTTAAGGAATTGTTCTTTTATGATTTGTTTTTGTTTTATATTACTTGACTCATTTTCATATTCATCTGTTTTGAATTGACATTTATATTAATACTTTTGTGGTAAAAAAAGTCAGGAATATCACACTGTTGTTATTTTTAGGTTTAACATCAATACAATAGTTTAGAGTTCGAAACAAGACTAAATAAATTCCCTGGGTGAGGAACAAGATTGTACCTAACAGTTCGACGATTATATAGATTTTACGAAAAGCCGCCAATATTGTATACGTTAGTTATTGGGATATTTGTTTGTTACGATGCTATTTTTCTCAATGTCTATTTTTATTTATTTTAGAAAAGTTAAGTGTGCTTTCTTTTCTGTTTTCATTTTTCTTTTTCGTTCTTTTATAAATACGGGAAGGTAGCTCTTATGGTCGTTGTGATTTTCTATAAAACTTTGATCATGTTGTCTATGATACTAAGCTTTATTAATTGATAATTATTAATTGACAAACCATACGCAAATCATCAAAAACACGATCTAGTTCTTTTATAAAATTATCGTTATTTCCTTATTTGCGACATGTTTTCTTGGGTAATTTATGTATAACAGAAGAAGATATCCGTGTTTACGCACCAAATTTAGTTTTTTTGGTATTTATGTGTTTTCACTTGTTTCTATTTGTTACCTTGGAATGTATCTTCCTAGTCGAATAACTAAAGTTAAACTTCGATTTACTATTGTTGCCTTAATTTATTCATAATTCGGATGCATTCGTTTTGTATGAATATTGAACTTGGTATTTATATTTAAATAATTACTTTGTTGCCCGGCTTGTACTTAAAAAGATCAGAATTTGTATTTTTAAAGAATCTTACTATCATCGGTTCAAATCCACATTAATTCATTTGGTTCTTTGGAGATTTGTTCTTTAAGGTATACTTTTATCGCTTTAATTTGTTTTAGAAATGCTCAATTAAAATGAGTGCATGGAATGACAACATGCGTCATTTGTTAGATAACTGATTCCTATGTTTAAAGGACCCACTGGTGACGTCACAGAGAAACCGTTGTATCCTGTACGATATACATTTGTATAATCTTGGCAGATTTATAATGTTATATAACGTAATCTTAATGTATCGAAAGTAAAAATCTGGTATACACATGATGCAATAGTAGAATCTATCATAGAAAAAAAATTATTAGAAATTATTTTGTTGGTATAAGGCAGCAGTACATGTTTTCCACAAGATTATGGAGGGAAAACTATATAATTAAATCCCACATTTTACAACTTTCTTCTCCTGAAATGTGCACATATTCTAACGTAATCATGACATCACATGACATTACGTATTGTTTGTCTAATATATTATTTCTTTTTATTTATTCATTTCGCTTTAATTTTAGCAAGTTAAAAAAATCCTGGGACTTAATACTCTCTTTTTATAAGTTTTGGAGAGAAATGTCACATATAAATTAACTCTTTAAAACAAAGATACATGCGATATATAGATATAGGAAGATGTGGTATGAGTGCTAATGAGACAACACTCCATTCAAGTAAAAATACATGCATACAAGTTAAATAGTTGCATAACAGCAAAATCACAAAAATACCGAACTCTGAGGAAGATTCAAAATGGAAAGTCCCTAGTCAAATGGCTAAATCAAAAGCTTAAACCCATCAAAAGAATAGGTAACAGTAAGTAAGCTATTAAGAAAGAAGATAATAATAATATTACATAATAGTAATACAAAAGTTAATTTAAATTACACCCGGCCCGTTGGACCTATAAGTCACTTTAAACTGAATGTCCATATTTTCAATAAGCAATGTGAGATTGAAACTGGTAACAGAGTTCCTTCCTATTACAGAAAATTAAATCTGAATATTTGGCAGTTTGTCTTTGATTGGTAACAACTGTCATATTCCTGACTTGGTACAGACGTTTTCTTATGTAGAAAATGGTGGAGTAACGGAATTTAGTTCAGAAAAGTTCGTTTTTAATTATGATGAATCAATATCGAGAGGAAGTCTAACTTATACATCAATATATGTATATTGTAATAACAATTTTTATAACGACATTTATCTGAAATTAAGAGACATATACCATTGAACTCCATTATAAGGTGCGATAAAAACAAATTATGACATTTAAATAAGTGAATTAAGACACGATTAGTTATTTTTGCCTATCTTAAAGCACACACGTACAAGGATTCGCACCTTGAAATAAAATCAGACAAAGATGGCCATATTTTTGTAATTTGTAATTTCTTTCCAATTCTTTGAAGTTAATCGTAACAAACTAAAACCCACTTATTTAAATCAAAAACTTGTAGAATAGCGTTATTGGTTTTTTTAAATATCGACGATTTTCAAAGAGGATTTGATTTTCGAATCCGGGTATAAATTGATTATGATGATTAATGATGATATTTCACGTCGTAGCTGCAATTAAGTAGATTAAGAAACAGGATGAAACGGTGATTTCACACAAAATAACCCAAGATGAGACAGAGTTAAACTGAAATTTTAATTATTCTAACTTTATGTTAACAAAACGTAAAATATTTCGAAATACTAATAATTGTCTTCTATGAATAGATTACTTTAGATGTATTTGGATTTTGTTTTTAGAATTTTGGGTTAAAAATGTTCGCGAACTTCGAACTTTCTTTGCCCCTAAAAGATATAATAATTCGAGCACCATTGATCAGTTTTTTGGGTCAGGCAGTACAAATAAAAGTTGCTTTACCGTTTGAATGGTTTCACACTAGTTATTTTGGGGCCCTTCATAACTTGCTGTTCAATGTGAACCAAGGCTCCGTTTTGAAGATCGTTCTTTGACCTTCAATGGTTTACTTTTATAAATTGTGACTTAGAGGGAGAGTTGTCTCATTGTCAATCATACCAGATCTTCTTAAACCTATTTATGGTATTTTGGTATCAAAAAGTTTTAATAACAATTTTGAAATTTTACTCTTTTCCAGTAAGTGTAAAATGTTATGTATTCATAATTTGTTTTTAAATTTAAAGCATCATATAGCTTTAAATATAGGCATTAGTTTGGTTCAAATTTAGAAAACAATGAGTTACTTCACACATATATTCCTTTTGGCTTCATCTTTTAATATATACACATGGAAAAAAGTATTGCAACACCAAATTGAAATTAAAATTAAAAAAACACTTTTTATTTTTTTGTGATATAATTTGGTAAAATAGAACTACTTAAACATTATTTAAGTATCACCTGAGTTTAATCAATAAATATCGACTCGGTAAGTTTTTATCTGCACATGCAGCTACTGTACCCGTAAACAGCAAAACAGGTGTTTTCATCCTCATTGTTTTCAACACTTTAAATAACCAAAATTTTAAAGTTATGTGATTGACACCTTGTAATGGATCATCGACAACTCTTAACTGCAGCAAGATGACAGATTATCAGCATGAGTGAAGCAGGAGGTCGCTGTAATAACTGCACGTATTGTTGGTCATCACCATTCCACTAGAAGTCGTTTTGAGAATTAAAAATGGCACTAAACGATGTTAAAGACCTTCCGAAATAAAGAAGACCCTCTATACCATTTGCTAGGGAAAATCAAGCATAAAAAAGGTTGGTCAGAAGGAAACCCCTTGCATACAATACAATCCAAAAAAGAGAGTGTTTGGCATACAGGGACCTTTTAACAAGAACTGTTCGAGATTGACTCATCGCTACTGGTTATCGTGCGATAAGACCATTTCGGAGACCTTTGTTCACGAACAGACACACAGTTTTCCGTATCTAATGTAGTGCAGAGCTCGCTAAAATTGAAAATTAGCATCATGGAGGAAGATTCATTGTTCCAATGGAATTCGGGTCATCTTCCGTGGACGGATCGTAGCCCAGATTTGAACCATATCGAGCATATATGGGACACTATTGGGCGGGAAGTGCGCGAAAGGACACCCCAGTTCAAACACATCATGAAATAAACAATGCCCTTCATCAGAAATGGTTGCTGCTACCTTAGCAACAAATTAGTCGATTTTTGGCAGGAATCAGAAGACGTTAAGATGCGGTTATCCGTTTGAATGGAGGCTGCGCACAAAGTACTAATTCTTTGGCGTGTAACGATCAACCATGATGTGAACAGTCATCTGAAGATTAATTTTGAAATGTCTGACATTGTAAAGTTCGACTACAGTCAAAGTTGTAAAATGCATTTTTTTGTACAAAAAACACTTCATTTTGTTATTAAAATTGTGGTTATATAAATCTTTTTTTTTTTAAACATTTTTTGTTCGTTTCAATGCCAATGTTATCATAAACTATGTTTCAATAATATTATACAAATATCTTATTATATATCATCCAAAAAAAGAGGCTGATTTTTCAATTTTTGAAAAACCAAGGTGTTGCAATACTTTTTTCCATGTGTATAGTATTATTTCAGAATTCAGAATAATTTTATGGACATACCAATATGTTTTCTTAAAACATGAATGTATAGATCTTTTAAAAGAGATGTGATATATTGATTGTTTCTAAGTTAAAAAGTTATAAAGGTTGTACGAGATTACGGTAACACAGATTTAAGGGAAACCAGATTTGATTGAAATCTGTGTAGATACATTTTAACGTATATTAATTTCACGTAAGAATGATTTTAACGTTAAACAACGAACTTACATGTGCTTTAACTATCTTTGTATGATCACATTTTGATATAATATACTGACCGACGTTAGACACACTATTCTTTTTAAGTATTTGAATGAATTTACAACCGTCAAAAGCTATGACTGCCTGTAAAAACGCCATAATTATTGTCAGAAAGGTCAACCAATTCTGTTTGACATGTTTTGGGTTCTGTTTTACACCTTCTACTGTTGCCTTTGTTCCATCCATTACAATAGGTTTTGGCAATTATGCGGTTTAAACTTTGAGCTGCAGATGTTTTTCTTCAGTCGATTCTTGAGCAGTTTAGTTTTTGGGATACATTTATGGCATGAATCTGTGCGCAATGACATTCGTTAATGTGATTAGCAGTTGACGTTGCGGCTGTAAACACGAATCGCAAATGACGTTGCATAATCAAATTATTTTGACGTTGCATTGTCACTACATGTTAATCTGGTCATCGATGGTCAGCAATATTTCCCGTCTACCTATATCATTGTCGGAAGGACAATAAAACGAGTTTCTGAAGTCAAAATTTATGGTTGTAAAATGTCACGTTTTTTCTGTTCGCAGTTTTCATATGGGCTGATTCAGATTTTTATTCCCCAGTCTTGGCAATATGGAGATGAAACATTTTTAAACTGATTTAAGTGTGGCCAAAGATTAAAAGAACTATTTCATGAAGCAAAACAAAACTGAAAAAATCTTTTATTGGTTCCAAATTTCGCTTTAAGAAATTCGTGCGACTTCAAAAATCCGGTATGTTCAATAACCACAGATAAGTCAGATGTTAATTTTTTCAAAAGAGAAAGAAGTATGACAAGCATGAAAAGTACTTGTATGAGAATCAAACATGATTTAGTAAACAAAAATCAACAAAATGAATGTTGCGTTTTTAAAGTCAGTCAGTATAGGTCGCTGGGCACAGTGCAGACGGAGTTGTCACGTGATTACAACCGAAGCAATGGTATAAATTACGCCAAGCTAGGACAAAATGTGCTAACGTGCTTTAAATGATTCATTCTATTGCTGATGTACTGTACAAGAAATCTCCTTCAATAACCAGTGCTATCAGTTTATGCATTCTATGAAAGATAACCTCTTGTTTCACATTTTAAAGTTATAAAGTTGGTTTCTGTTTAGTTGTAGCAGTATTTTAACATTTGATTATTTGCTGTCTGCCTTTCTTCAACATCAAGTTTGTAATTGACTTTTTACCTTTTTTTTCTAACATGAGCAAAACGACGCATGTGGAACAGGCTTACCCTTCCGAAGCACCTGAAATCAACACCAGTTTATGTGTTGAGCAGTCTTTTATTTTCTATTCTGTGTTTTGAGTACTTTTGTTTGCCTGTTAGTCTTTTTCGTTTTTTAGCAATGGCGTTGTAAGTCGACTTATGGGTTTGAATGTTTCTTGGGTATCTTTTGCTTTTCTTCTGTCTTTCTTGATGTAAACTAAACTAACAATGCAATTCATTCCGGTAAAATTTGATTTTAGACAATTCTTTGTCAAAGTTAAGAAGATACTTGCACAGTTTTGTTTTTTATTTCAGAATCAGTATCTATTCAATATATAGACGAAGCAAGTGTAAATAGACGAGAGAGAAGAGACACAAATATTTTCAAGTCCGACTTAAAATTCAGTTTAGGTTTAAAAGATCAAAAGTTTCAATTAAACTTAAAAAAACAAAACGTGAAAACATCAGTGCCATTATACATGTACGAGAATGGTTTCATCGTCAAGCAAGCAGCAAGACCTGAAAAAGTAAGTGCAATTAACATCTCTTTAATAGTTCCATTTTCATTATGAAGTACTAATGAAATTTTGAAATATTGAGTAAAAGTTTTGCATGAATGAGAGCATGTTTTTATAATTCTTTATAATTTTAATTTACGAACAATTATATTTATTGCATAATGTCCTGTCATTTTCTTATCGTGTTACATTATGACCAAAGATTTATCCATGATAAGGAAAAGTTTATTATTGTTTTATTTTGATTAAGAGTTTATGTTTATTTGACCGACATACATTTGTGCGAATATGACTGTTGATTTCATAACGTTTGTGCGATTGACATGTTAATAGAATCATATTCAAAACAGTGTAGCTGTGGCCATTGATTGACAACCTTAAATTATCCCATTGACTGGGGCAGATTATGTGAATGTTTGTCTGTAACAACCGCTGCTCACTATGTACTTGTTAAAGGCACTTACACTGTGGGGTCACAAAAGGTTCTCAACTAAATAAAGAAATTAGAAAATTTAATCAGGAATAACACGATTATTCCTGATTAATTTTTCGAACTATTTTAAAATTAAAGGCGTTAAGAACCTTTGGTGACCCCACAGTTTAAATTCTGTAATAAGTAAGTAGTGAGCAGTTGTCGTTACAGAAACACGTTCACCTAATCTGCCCCAGTCAATGGGATAATTTAAGGTTGTCAATCAATGGCCACAACTACACTGTTTTGAATATGATTCTAAACTCATCATAGATACCAGGATTGAAATTTTGTATATTTTCGCAAGATGAACGTTTCATTTACAAAAGAATCACCAGTGACGTTCGAATGAAAAAAAGTTAAAAAGGCCAAATAAAGTTAGTAGATGAAGTGCATTAAAGACCAAAAATTCCTAAAAGTTTTGCCAAATACAGGGACTTCAAGTTTCACCATATATATACACGACAAAAACCTTTCAAATGCACAATATGGCCATCAAACAGGTCGAATTCATTCGAGTTTATTTCACTTTTGTTTTGTTTAAGAAACATGTTAAACTCTGCCACATTCTTTATGTGTCTGTTCCAAGTCAGGAGCCTGTTATTTAGTGGTTTTCGTTTGTTCTGTATATCGTTTTGGTTTTTCGTTCATTATTTTGTACATGTTTCTGGTCGTTAGTTTTCTTGTTTGAATTGTTTTACGTTTGTCATTTCGGGAGTTTTTTTTCGGTATGAAATTTGCTCAATGTTGAAGGTCGTACGGTGACATTTAGTAATTGAAAATTTCTGTATCATTTGGTCCCTTGCGATGAGTTGTCTCATTTGCAATCATATTACAACTTTTTTTAATGTTTTATGTTTGCGTTTTTCTTCAGGAAGTAGTATTTTATACAGATGTAAACCATTTGGCCTCTATCGGTGTACAGTGTAAAGAAAATGAGTTTCAAGACCAATGTCAATATATATTGGTAAGTTATGGTAGTATGTGTGCTACCTGAACCTGCTCAAACTGCACCGTTTTGCACAGGCGTCTCAAGAAAGTTTTCCATTCTTAGTAAAAATCAAAAACTGTTTTTTTTCTTCGACAAAGGACATAAGAATAAGAGGTGTTACACGGTCGGGTAGTATTGGCTTATATTTGGTCGTTAAATATCTACAAAGTTCATACTGAAAGACCGTTTAAGCATTATCAAAATTCTTGAAGATTTTACTGTCCAAAGATGCAAGATGATAAATGTTCCACAAACAAATGACAAAGTATTATGTTCAGAATGGACCATATGAAGGCACTATTATGAAGATGAAAAAATACTTTAATGTGATAAAGAGACATTGAAGAAAATTAAAAGAGTGACGAAAGATACCAAAGTGACAGTCAAACTCAGAAATCTAAAATAAACTGACAACGCCATGGCTAAAAATGATAAAGACAAACAAACAAACATGACACAACATAGAAAACTAAAGAATAAACAACACGAACCTCACCAAAAACTAGCGGTGATCACAGGTGCTCCGGAAGGGTAAGTAGATCCTGCTCCACATATGGCACCCGTCGTGTTGCTTATGTGATAACAAATCCAGTAAATAGTCTAATTCGGTAGGTCACATTCATGAAAGGGAAGGGGATTGTAGTAACGACGTAAGGAACATATCCGATATCATTTGTGAAACGGTTATTTCTTAACGGTCAACCAACTCGTGATGGCGTCCGTAAAATTTACGAAGGGATGATTTCAACTTCACCTTTGGAACTCTTGGTTTAATAGCTTCCTTGTGAGCAACAACCCTCTAAAATAGTTTTTATCAAAAACGTACGGTGAAAGACAATTTAATCGTGCTGCCGCTACCCTATGGAACAATCTACCTGTACAAATTCGTCACTCTAAATCTGTTCAGTGTTTTAAAAAACAATTGAAGACATATTTTTACAGACTTGCGTTTAATAAGCTGTTATCTTAATTCTTATTCCTTTTATTTGAAAATGTGCTGTGATTTTTGTTCTTTTGTTTTCTTCGTACAATTTTTATTCTAGCAAAAGTTTTCATGACCATTTCAATTATTTATTATAATCTTTCTGCTAAATTTTTAATATATTTTCGCTTTCTATGTTTTAATTTTTATTTTTTTTTTATTTTTTTTTGTACTTATTATTGATTTTAATTCTATTATTTTTCTATCAATATAATTATTTATGTTCATATATCTTTCATATATACGTTTTTAGTTCTTTTAAACATAACATTTTTTATTTCATTTTGTTTTGTGGTTAACTTAATATATTTTTATCATGTATATATATATATGTAAAGCGCCTTAGAGTGATTTTATTGTTATATAGGGCGCTATGGAAATTTTTACTATTATTATTATTATTATTATCAAAATGTGTTTCAAATAATTCAAAAATAAGAGACATTTGCGAAAATTGACAATCGTCCGGATTTACACAAAGCTAAGGCATAGGACACATTTAGCGCTGGCGTCGATAAACTGAAAATATAGTCAAGGCAGATGTATAAAATGCCGTAACAAACATTTTGTGAAAAAGTCTTTTTTGTAGACGCATACACTCTATGTTTTCTGTCAGAAAATAAATAAAGTTCAATCGTTTTCAAAGAACATTCGTTGAAAATTTTAATAAAAGGTTTTTGTGACGTTATGAATAGAACGTTCGAACGTAAATGATCAACAAAAGTCATTTAATTATGATTCATTGCGATAATTATCATTAAATTCTTATTTAGATTTTAGCTAGATGTTGGGTCAGTTTGGTGGCCTTATCGAAATTATTCATTTGAATATTGAACACACATAAGACTTAGTACGGGTACCACACACATATTTACTCAAAAGATATTGGCCATATACACATAAATTGTGGTCAACTAGAAACTTTGAAGTGTTCTTAATATATCTAGGAAAATTGCGACAAATCCATGCATTTTTCACAACACTTGTTACACCATTGTTACACAATTTAACACCATTTATTGTGACATCATGAGTCGAACTAATGTTGCATGACCTCAACTTAAAAACAGACATTATTGGCAATCCCTTTGAAATCAAGTTCAAATTTTGGTTGAATAAAGTCCTCATTGCACCTAGTCCTTTTCCTTTAAGGTGCTATATTTATGCAATATTTTAGAATGGACGAATCTTTTTAAACGGACAGCATCATGTGATTAAACCAAGATCTGTAGGAAATCTATCAGATGCAGAAAATCACCACCTTATACCTCAGGAGGAACAGGTTTTTGATTTTGGAAACGATGCTCGTAAAATTCCAGGTATGTTGTAACATGAACAATACTTAAGTAACAAAATAGACAACGTGTAAAAGTGCGAAAAAAATAATTTTCATTTTTACAATGATTTTCAAAAATGAACCACTGTGACCATCCTTAATCTTCAATCTTCTATGGTCTTCCATGCACTTCAACTTACTACTTTATGTGGCATTCTTGCCTTTTTTTTCTCTACGTCACTGATGTGTTTTGTTGACGGATTTTTCGTTTGGCGTACACATTTTTAATCATGGCATATATGATGAGTTCATTTTAAATATGATTTGTAAGAAACCAACTAATAAAAGACTGATCTAATATATAAACTGTTTAACCTGTATCACATTTTTTATAGCATAATGATAAAAGTCTGCATTTATATATTTCAGAAGATGTGTTATTACAAGATAAAAAGAGATCAAGAACAGCTGTGGGCAGTAACCCTATTGCAACAACACATTACAAAGTAGAACTCCTGCTCTGTATCGATTTCGAGATTTATGAATAGTAAGTACTTTTTTTATTATAATTGTACTATTGACATAAATAGAAAGTTTTAGTCTCCATTTCATTTAAATTAAAAGGAAATATATATAACCTTTCTTCAATACAATGATTGATCTTTTGTACGCCAGATACGAGTTTCCAGGATTCAAATGTTGTTCATTTTCAAAAGACTTATCAGTGACGCTCGATAAGTTGTTAAAAAGTTCATATAAAGTACTAAGTTTAAGATCGTTGAGGACCAATTATTGTAAAATGTATACAAGACACAAACGCTGGAACTTTTATTACTATTACATATTCCTAAATTAAAGGAGAAGCATTTTTCTAACTAGGCCACTATATATTTTGTTCGTTTTCCGCATGTTCCCAAAAACGCAAGTACAAAATAAAGGTATCACCGCAAACGACTTTTTATTGAGTTTTCATTTTTGAATTTATACGCAAGAATGATATTTTTTAATTTGTACCTATCATGTTTGTTTTGTTCACACATTGGTGTCAATATAATGGAACTTTCGGTGACTGTCACACAAGTGAGAAGTTTAGCTAGCTATAAAACTAGGTTTAATTATCAAGTTCTACAGAAGAAAATAAAAGTCAGGAATATGACAGTTGTTATCAGTTCGTTTGATCTGTTTCAGCTTTTGATTTTGATTTTTGGAAACGGACTTTCCGTTTTGAAATTTCATTGGAGTTCGGCTTTTGACTTATTTTACTCTTTACTGACATAGAAACAAGCATATTTTTGCAGAAGCAAAATGAAAAAGTTTGCATAAATACCCCACACTACCCCTATGTATCTAAAAAACGTATAGATAAAAACATTTAAGATATGATTTTTTGGTTATTATTCAAACTCTTGATTTTCAATAATTTAAAGAAAACTTTAGCAATATGAGATTAAATTGTATGCTAGACTCGTGTTATGTGTTCATTTTGACATTTCTAAGATGAGTCTTAAAGGGGCACTAGCTGCGAATAATATAAAAAAAACTAATATATGTTTTTTTTTTGTTAAATCATTGATGAAAGTGAAATAATTATTCCCTTCTAGCAGCCAGTATGGTCAAATTTTGTCGAAATAACCTAAGAAAATTGATGACGAATTGTTCACTTGCAAGTGAACAATTCGACCTAATTGAATCCGGATTCATGTGAAATCCAATTTAACCCCTTACCTAGAGATGGATAACACGTGAATTATATGACGTTGTGTAAAGTTATTTAAAGGAAAAGAATGTCAACATTGAAAGTGAAACAAATGTATATCATTTGAATTACTGATTCGATCCACAAAAAAAAAACATTCTTATACAGGTAAAATCGATAATAAACATATACTTTTTGTGTCTGTTTGTTTTGTTCACGCATCGGTGACAATATAATGGAATGTGATACGACTGTCATACAAGTGAGAGGTTTAGCTAGCTATAAAACCAGGTTCATTCCACCATTTTCTACATTTGAAAATGCCTGTACCAAGTCAGGAATATGACAGTTCTTGTCCATTCGTTTTTGATGCGTTTTGTTATTTGATTTTGCCATGTGATTATGGACTTTCCGAATTGATTTTCCTCTGATTTCAATATTTTAGTGATTTTATTTTTAATCTATAATATGAAATTAAACAGAGCTAGAAAAATCCAATAGCACAAGTGCGCATAATCTTTTTACATCTATATTTATGTTTACATCGCTAATATGGTCATCGTATAACTATAGAAGTCAACTCGACAGTTAATTAGATTGCGAACAATAAACGAAGCTACGTATTATCCTGTTCATGTTTATTGTATATTTTAGACTTTTTATAGTTTGAATAAACATTTTTATAAATCAAATATCAGAACTTGAGTCAAATCAGTTAACATGAATTTGACAGCTAGTACCCCTTTACAATTTTTGTACGCTGATTATAAAACATGATAGAATTGAATAAAAAATATCTTGCAGAATTTTTTAGTTGAAGATTTTACTTTGCGGGGAAATTTTCAATAATGAACAGTTCGAAATAAAGTGTTTATGTAAAAAGATGTACTCTGCAAAAGTGAATCCATCTGATTTTGGACATATCTATTAAGGGTTGTTTTTCAATTAAAATTATCTTTATATGTTCATGATTGTGCAAGACAATTATGAACAAAATACTAAATGCAAAATTCATAATATTGCCTTATAAAGCGTATGCACTACTTTGGTGTCCCGTTCGACACGAGTAAACTTTATTTTCTTACAGAGTAACAAAACATTACACACAATAACACAAGTTCTATATTATAGCTGGTATAACCAAAGTACTGGGAATACTGAAACTGAAAGGAACATGGCAGCAATTGATTCCATCATGGAATACTACGCTTATGTTATAAATGATGTAAGTATTACCAATGTGTTTTCAACTGATTGGGCGGAGCTAACATTTCAATTTGCACAAGGACGTGTTTTCAACTGATTGGGCGGAGCTAACATTTCAATTTGCATAAGGACAGTATATTTTATCATGTGTGTGATAAAGATGATAGTCGTCATGACTATTACTGAATTCTAATCGCCTATCAGTGTCACCGAAACATTATAGAATAACAACACATAGAGATTATGCAAGTGCTGTTTTACTTTTATATCCACAAATTATAAACTGTTATTTTTTTTAAATGTTTTTAAACTCCGCTTTATAAGAAAATAAACGACTATGTCTCAAATATTTATTTTACGAATACACATATAGTGTTTACATATTTTAACCGGCTCAATGACCATAAATCGACAATTCATTGATGATATAAAAAAAAAAGATGTGGTATGATTGCCAATGAGACAACTGTCCACAAGAGACAAAAATGACACATACATTAACAACTATAGGTCACCGTACAGCCTTCAACAATGAGCAAAGCCCATACCGCATAGTCAACTAAAATGAGTTTATCCAAAAACACCTGTTTATAGGTCTATAACTAGCATGCGGGTAAAACCCAACCCAGTCAAATGAAATAAATCAAGTAGTAATAAGGGCAATTGTAACCACGTATTGAATTAATAAGAAAATAAGGCATGAGTGTACATGTATTTAAAAACGTTTAAAATGAAAAGACAGAACAGCCTTTATGACGCTTGAAATTAAGAACCAGTTTTTCAGTTTTTATAATAAACAAAACCCAAAATTGTTCAAACAAAATTGGGATCCTTTTTAAATTTCATATTAAGTGAATGTCAAATTCAAAAACAAAAACAATTCTAAAATATTGGAAATGAGTACAAATAAAAATCGGTGGAACATTTTTATTTTTATCTGTAGCTTTAAAATGTCACCAGCGAGCATTTCAAAATAGATTTCGTATAGATTTAGAAAATGTAGCATGGTTCAACTAAGGCAACATCAGTATACCACTGTTCAATAGTCATAATTCGATTAAGCAAAAACAAATCCGCATAACAAAATAAAACCGAGGAAAACACACCAACTATAAGAGAAAAACAAAGGAACAACAGAATCACTGAACTACAACAAAAAGCAAACTCGTTTCAAAACATCTGACAAAAAATTTAACTATCTAAATCAGTCAGAAAGTGATTTCATATTGCTAAATTCACAACGTGCTGGTAAGTATCTTCTATACCATTGGGGTTGGAATGGCTTTATCTGAGTTGAATGTGTTTTCTTTACGTTATGTATATTTACAGATGAACGTTCACTATGAGAGTATTCAGGGAGTACCATGGGACATTGAAATTGTGTATGCTGGCATTTATATTGCTAATGTAAGATTTCTTGTATGTTTAGACAGCTACCCATAATGAGTATGATTTGGCACTTTAATAAGTTGTTTTATGTGTTTCTTGTTAAACAAAAGATTTGTTTGAAGTTGAACGGTAGATAAAACGTTTTTGTATGCATTCAGTACTAACGAAAGGAAAGCAGTGTTGAGGGAAAAAACTCAAGAATCATGGAACAAAAATCGGCAAATAACAATCAATTAGTCGCCAACGTAAAGAAATAATTAATAGACCAACAAAATATAATGGAAAAAATGAAGCAAACTGAGAAGAAATGTCACTCCAATAACAGAAATGCCGAGGGTCAATGTGGCGGGAAATACTTGCCTTACATTGAATGAGTTAACGATGCTTTCCCTTTGTTTTATGTATATCTTGAAAAAAATTATCGAATCAGAAAACGTTC
Organism: Mytilus galloprovincialis; assembly: GCF_965363235.1. Classification (NCBI taxonomy): domain Eukaryota; kingdom Metazoa; phylum Mollusca; class Bivalvia; order Mytilida; family Mytilidae; genus Mytilus; species Mytilus galloprovincialis. Next base: position 53,646,773 of record NC_134851.1, read on the forward strand.
TTAGTTAAACATATTTATTCATAGTGGATTGGGAAATAAGGTATTGCAACTTATATTAATTCCTTTCCACTTTGCGGGTGCGAGTGCTGAATTGTAGTGGCATCAGTCTGCTATTTTTTCAAAATGTTCTTGATACAATCAATTCGGTATTCAAGCTCCAATCCCCTCCCCACAAAACAAATAAAAAATAAATAAATTAGAAGTAAAAACTAACCCAAACAGCAGTGAATATATAATAATTACATTTGAAACTTTTGAAGTGCTCAGATAGCTTTTACTTTTGATAGTTATTGGAACTTTTACTATATTATCAAACACTCACCTAGGAATGAAAAGAAGGTATGACAAAACCAATAGTATGCCCATTTAGTTCTATATTAAAACTTATTGTTTTTCCCAATGCCTATATATTTGCTCAGACACTCTGTAATTCTTGTATCACGGGTGTTAGACAAGATCATACATTATCAGGAACGTCAAAATGACTGAGGAGAAGTTATCAGCGACGTCACAATGTCTGAGCATTATCAAGCTTGCTTTCGGTCAGCGTAAACCCGTCTCAGGGAAGGGGAAAAAGACCAGAAATAGAATGATAAACAGATAGTCGGATTTTCTTCGTATAGATATCGTAAAATATCAGCCGCTTGACACAATGTGAAGCTTTTTTAGCTTGTTCGCTGCGCCCATTCGCTGAAGATTCACATTGTGGCAAGCGGAAGAAATTTTACAATATTGATGTGTAGAACACCGGATTATCTATACATGTTATACTTTTATATATAAAAATTCTTTCATTCACAAATATACGACAAAAATCAATATTCAAACTTTCAATATCATTTTACAAATGTGCATATTAACATTAGGGCTTCTTGTATTTTAGGCAACTGTCATAATAATATCATTTGGAGATATTATGATTAATCTGCAGATATGTTAAGCCACAATATCACAACAAAAAATAAAATAAAATAAATTAGGAAATTAGACAGAAAATGAATTTTGTAAATAATGTAGAATTTTACTTTTTGATTAAAAAAAAAGTAATCTGATAATTGCCGATATCCAACCTCCATTTATAGACTTTTGTGATGAATTATGTTACACTGACAATAATAAAAAAGGCAGTTTCCAAAATAAATTTATAGAAACACTATAACAATCACCAGGCAGAAGCTAGCGAACAATAGCTAGCGAACAATAAGCCAGCGAACAATAAGGAGATATATCGAGAAACCAAAAAACAGAATAAGACAACAACGGCCGTTAAATAAAAAAATATTTAAAAAGGCAGAAAATCAGTTAAAATATAGCAATTTAAACTCAATTTTGAAATGGTTTTTATCCAATCTATTGATTTAACAAGTCGCATAACTTTTTAGGCTAATATTCAGTACCACAATAACTATGCATCTATCAACGGAGTATTTGTAGGTGTAGGGCCACCTATGCACCCTCTTCAATTTAGAACGTATGTAACAGTAGTCCTACCCTGTAAAATATAGCACCTTTTATGTCATTGTTTAATCTAGAGCTCAAAATTTGAAAAAAATGTCAAAAAATTAGGAGGGTCGGCCTATTCCAGGGCTTCTAGAGAAAAATAATGAGGGGTGTCACGGGGAATGACTATATAGGTGTTGTAGAGGAGAAACAGGCGCTTCTTTTGCGCTAGGTATCGAAGGGTGCTATGTTCAAAAATCTGAAACTAGAGCTCAAAATTTGAAAAAAATGTCAAAAAATTAGGGGGGTCGGCCTATTCTAGGACTTCTAGAGAAAAATAATGAGGGTGTCACGGGGTATGACTATATATGTCTTGTAGAGGAGAAACAGGCGCTTCTTTTGCACTAAGTATCGAAGGGCGCTATGTTCAAAAATCTGAAACTAGAGCTCAAAATTCGAAAAAAATGTCCAAAAAATGGGGGTAGGGTCGGCTTATTCCAGGAGTTCTAGAGAAAAATAATTAGGGGTGTCACGGGGTATGACTATATAGGTCTTGTAGAAGAGAAACAGGCGCTTCTTTTGCGCTAGGTATCGAAGGGCGCTATGTTCAAAAATCTGAAACTAGAGCTCAAAATTCGAAAAAAATGTCAAAAAATTAGGGAGGTCGGCCTATTCTAGGACTTCTAGAGAAAAATAATGAGGGGTGTCACGGGGTATCACTATATAGGTCTTGTAGAAAAGAAACAGGCGCTTCTTTTGCACTAGGTATCGAAGGGCGCTATGTTCAAAAATCTGAAACTAGAGCTCAAAATTTGAAAAAAATGTCAAAAAATTAGGGGGGTCGGCCTATTCCAGGGCATCTCTAGAAAAATAATGAGAGGTGTCACGGAGAATGACCATATAGGTCTTGTAGAAGAGAAACAGGCGCTTCTTTTGCGCTAGGTATCGAAGGTCGTTATGTTCAAAAATCTGAAACTAGAGCTCAAAATTTGAAAAAAATGTCAAAAAATTAGGGGGGTCGGCCTATTCTAGGACTTCTCGAGAAAAATAATGAGGGGTGTCACGGGGAATGACTATATAGGTCTTGTAGAGGAGAAACAGGCGCTTCTTTTGCGCTAGGTATCGAAGGGCGCTTTGTTCAAAAATCTGAAACTAGAGCTCAAAATTTGAAAAAAATGTCAAAAAATTAGGGGGGTCGGCCTATTCTAGGACTTCTAGAGAAAAATAATGAGGGGTGTCACGGGGTATCACTATATAGGTCTTGTAGAAGAGAAACAGGCGCTTCTTTTGCACTAGGTATCGAAGGGGGCTATGTTCAAAAATCTAAAACTAGAGCTCAAAATTCGAAATAAATGTCCAAAAAATGGGGGTAGGGTCGGCTATTCCAGGAGTTCTAGAGAAAAATAATGAGGGGTGTCACGGGGTATGACTATATAGGTCTTGTAGAGGAGAAACAGGCGCTTCTTTTGCGCTAGGTATCGAAGGGCGCTATGTTCAAAAATCTGAAACTAGAGCTCAAAATTTGAAAAAAATGTCAAAAAATTAGGGGGGTCGGCCTATTCTAGGACTTCTAGAGAAAAATAATGAGGGGTGTCACGGGGTATGACTATATAGGTCTTGTAGAGGAGAAACAGGCGCTTCTTTTGCGCTAGGTATCGAAGGGCGGTATGTTCAAAAATCTGAAACTAGAGCTCAAAATTCGAAAAAAGTTAAAAAAAATGGGGGTAGGGTCGGCCTATTCCAGGAGTTCTAGAGAAAAATAATGAGGGGTGTCACGGGGTATGACTATATAGGTCTTGTAGAGGAGAAACAGGCGCTTCTTTTGAGCTAGGTATCGAAGGGCGCTATGTTCAAAAATCTGAAACTAGAGCTCAAAATTTGAAAACAATGTCAAAAAAATAGGGGGGTTGGCCTATTCTAGGACTTCTAGAGAAAAATAATGAGGGGTGTCACGGGGTATTACTATATAGGTCTTGTAGAAGAGAAACAGGCGCTTCTTTTGAGCTAGGTATCGAAGGGCGCTATGTTAAAAAATCTGAAACTAGAGCTCAAAATTCGAAAAAAATGTCAAAAATTTGGGGGGTCGGCCTATTCTAGGACTTCTAGAGAAAAATAATGAGGGGTGTCACGGGGTATCACTATATAGGTCTTGTAGAAGAGAAACAGGCGCTTCTTTTGCGCTAGGTATCGAAGGGCGCTATGTTCAAAAATCTGAAACTAGAGCTCAAAATTTGAAAAAAATGTCAAAAAATTAGGGGGGTCGGCCTATTCCAGGGCTTCTAGAGAAAAATAATGAGGGGTGTCATGGAGAATGACTATATAGGTCTTGTAGAGGAGAAACAGGCTCTTCTTTTGCGCTAGGTATCGAAGGGCGCTATGTTCAAAAATCTGAAACTAGAGCTCAAAATTTGAAAAGAATGTCAAAAAAATAGGGGGGTCGGCCTATTCCAGGAGTTCTAGAGAAAAATAATGAGGGGTGTCACGGAGTATGACTATATAGGTCTTGTAGAGGAGAAACAGGCGCTTCTTTTGCGCTAGGTATCGAAGGGCGCTAGGTTCAAAAATCTGAAACAAGAGCTCAAAATTTGAAGAAAATGTCAAAAAATTAGGGGGGTCGGCCTATTCCAGGGCTTCTAGAGAAAAATAATGAGGAGTGCCACGGGGTATGACTATAAAGGTCTTGTAGAGGAGAAACATGCGCTTCTTTTCCGCTAGGTATCGAAGGGCACTATGTTCATAAATCTGAAACTAGACCTGAAAATTTGAACAAAATGTCAAAAAATTAGGGGGGTCACCCAGCAGCGGCATAACAAAAAAAACTCATCCTCAATACCAGACGCGCGTTTCGTCTACAAAAGACTCATTAGTGACGCTCGAATCAAAATAATGGTTGAAAGGCCAAAATAAAGGACGAAGTTGAAGATCATTGAGAACCAAACATTCCTAGCAGTTTTGCCAAATACAGGTAAGACAGTTTATTCCTGGTGTAGAAAAACCTTAGTTTTTTTCAAAAATTCAAAGCGGTGTTAATTTATAAGATTATATTAATGATAAGCCAAGTCAACACACAAGTGCCAACTACTGGGATGGTGATACCCTCGGGGAAATAAATCTTTACCAGCAGTGGCATCGACTCAGAGGTTGCATTTTAAGTTTTAACTCATCAAAGATACCAGTATTTTAATTTTATATTTATTTAGTCTACAATATATCAATGAATGTCATGTGAAGGGAAAACAGGCGTATCGTTTGCGAAAGACTTCAAAAGGCGCTATGTTCAATTTTGTCGAAAGGAATTAAAAAAAAATAAAAACTCAACTGTCAGACAAGAACGCGAAAACCAAAAAAAAAAAAAAAACCAACATATCAGAGTCAGTAAAAACTAATTTTCAAAATCTTGTTATATAAAGTCATAATTTCCCCATCCGAATAACATGATAAAAGAGTTTGTAAAATGTGTTATGTAAATACTGATAAAAAGAATGCTGATTACTGGCTGATTTTCTTTTTCAAGGGTATTTCGAAAAGAAAACGACGAAGATGAAAGAACTTTAGTGCGAATACCAGCTGGTATATAACCTAAAGTTCTATATACACTTACATACTTAAAAGACAGTCTACTTTTTATTCTTTCAAAAGTTTTTTTCATATCGGAGGTTTTGTACCAGATAACCAAAATCAGCAAAGAATACTGCATTGTTAAAAAAGTATGATAGTAAAACTACATACAGACCAGTTAACTTTATCAATGACAATACAAGCGCCACAACCTTAAAGACGGTATAAGTACCCTCGTCCACGTGCGGGTGTTGTCTGATAAAAATAGATGTACATGTATACACATGGAAAAAAGTATTTTGTAAAATGTGTTATGTAAATACTGATAAAAAAATGCTGATTACTGGCTGATTTTCTTTTTCAAGGGTATGTCGAAAAGAAAACGACGAAGATAAAAAAAACTTTAGTGCGATTGCCAACTGGTATATAACCAAATTGGAATTGAAATTAAAAAAACACTCTTTATTTTTTTATGATATAATTTGTTAAAATAGAACTAGTTAAACACTATTTAAATATCACCTGAGTTTGATCAATAATTATCGACTCGATAAGTTCTTATCTGCACATGCAGCTACTGTACCCGTACACAGCAAAACATGTGTTTCATCCTCATTGTTTTCAACACTTTAAATAACCAAGTTTATAAAGTTATGTGATTGACACCTTGAAATAGGTCCTCCACAACTCTTAACCGCAGCAAGATGGTAGATTATCAGCATGAGAGAGGCAGGAATGTCGCTGTGACAACTGTACGTATTGTCGGTCATCACTTTCCCACTATTAGTCGTTTAGAGAATAAAAATCAGGCAATACACGATATAAAAGACTATCCGAGGCCAAAAAGACCCCCTATGCCACCTGCTAGGGAAAATCAAGCATGATGAAGCTTAGTCAGAAAGAAACCCATTGCATACAATACAATCCTGAAAAGAGAGGGGTGGGCATACAGGTGCCTTTTAACAATAATTGTTCGAGATTGAATCATTCCTTCTGGTTATTGTGCGATAAGACCATTTCAGGGACGTTTGCTTACGAACAGACACACAGTTATCCGTATCCAATGTAGTGCAGAGCTCGCCAAAATTGGAAATAAGCATCGTGGAGGAAGATCCATTGTTCAAATGGAATTCTGTTTATTTTCCTTGGTCCAATCATAGCCCGGATTTGAACCATATCAAGGATGTATGGGACACTATTGGGCGTAATTTGCACAAAAGGACACCCCAGTCCAAACACGTGATGAAATAAACAATGCCCTTCATCAGAAATGGTTGCTGCTACCTAAGCAACACATTAGTCGATTTATGGCAGAAATCATAAGACGTTAAGTGGCGGTTGACCGTTTAAATGGAGACTGCGCACAAAGTGCTATTTCTTTGGCGTATAACGATTAACCATGATGTGAACAATCATCTTAAGATTAATTTTGAAATGTCTGACATTGTAAAGTTCGACTACAGTAAAAGTTGTAAAATGCAGTTTTTTGTACAAAAAAACACCTCATTTTGTTTTTAGAATTGTGGTTAGATAAATATTTTTTTTTCAAACATTTTTTGTTCGTTAAAATGCCAATGTTTTCATAAACTATGTTTCAATATTATTTTACAAATATTTTATCATATTCCATCCAAAATAAAGGCTGATTATTCAAGTTTTAAAAAATCAATATTTTGCAATACTTTTTTCCATGTGTATATATAAAAAAAGAAACATTACTTTGCTTTTTAAGTAAAATATATTTAATATATTAGTTTGTAATATTTTCACGATTAAAACTAATGACCTGAATAATCTATTTATGATCATTTAGTATTTTCTTTTAAATTCGAAGATAACTTTACGCCATTTTCCGATTTCAAACAAATACGCATTTTTTCAACCATTTACCTTTATAGAGATGGAACTGAGTTGTCCTTTTGATCATTAAATGTATCGAGCACTATTTAATGTCTCTAGAATGACTTTGAAAGGCGATAAAGACTCGTGTTAGAGATACTGGTACAACATTTTAACGTCCCCGAGGTTTCAACTCAAATGAAACGAAGTTATGTGAAGATTGGCAAATCCGCATTATTTATCTCCGTAATCGATTTGGAGAAACTCATGGAAGAAACAGAAATAGGCTATATGCGCAAACAGTTTGTAACCGACTTCATCTGGGCAGCCTAAGAGCTCGTCGTTCGTTGAACTGATCTATCCTTACGCAGAATCGAAGGATGTCGCGAGTTGAATGGAGAGGGTACGGATTCGATGACATAGACTTACATGGAGACTAATCCTTTTTACCGCTGAATCGAAATTCAACTTGACATTTATCGATGGCAGAGACATGGTCTGCCGCAGGTACAAGGCATGCTTTTTGATGCGTGCGTACAGGAAACAAATTGGCTTTAGGGTGGCGAATTAATGGTATGGGATGGATAACCTACCAGGAACGCCCCGATCTGACCATTAGTGAAGGAAACCTAAATGCAAAAGGGTATAGGAACGAAATTCTGGCTCCACTAGTTCTCCCGTTTCTCCGAAGGCATCGTTAAACTACATTTTAAATAGAAAACGCCCGTTGTAAACACATTTTAATGAATTTTGGAGAATAATCGCATTCGAGTGTTGCCGTGGTCAGTATTGTCTTCAGATTATCGCCAATGGGACATCTTTGGGACGAACTTGGACGACTCACCAAAAAGAGCCCAAATCCATCGGAAACGGCCATCCAACTTGAATAATACTTTTCAGGGAAAGTAACAACAGAAAGGGTCATTGATAAAAAGGACGATCAAGAATAGTTTCTTCAGATACTGGAACATGAATTACCACAATATCACCATCCTGAAACCTCTGAGGGCCATTTCGGATTCTGTAATGAAATGTTGGTTCATTCAAAAGCACGTATGAAACGGATATAAAATGGATGCAAATAAAATATGATGCAGCAATAAAAGAACGTGAAAATAAAATAATGAACAAGCTGGACAAGTATGACCACAAATTTAAACATGCAGAACCATTGATTTGTTAACTTCACGAAAATAAAACGGCAGCTGAGATCCAGGTGATGAATGTTTGGTAAGCAAAACAAGAAGAACAAGAAAGAGAAATTGAATAGATTCACGGAGTGAGATGTGTTGAGACAAACTAGAGTAGATATTGAAACCTTAAAAATTGAGGGTAATACGTTGCATCATACTCATACCTCTCGTAAATACCACACACATGGCGTTTACTATGTGCCGCACTCAATGTAATGTCACGTCACTTTGACATCTTTCTATGATTAATACATCTCTCACATAGTTAAGAAGTCCTTTATTTCTATTTTAAGAAAGGAAAAGTAATACAAAGCTAAAAGCCATTTGTTCCGGAAATGAACGAGCACTTACAAGACTTTAGAAGAATTTTGGATACATAACTGGATAGTTTCGATATAAAAATTGAGAAATTTTAGATTCATACTCACAAAAAATGACATTTATATAGGTCATCATGATAAAATTGCAGAAGATTCCTCTTATAAAAAGGTGGTGGAAGAGATTTAGCAAACAAATCCGTAAATGTTCGTTAAGATTAAGAAATCCGTCAAATTATATTTTTTTTATTCAATCCTCACAATCATCTAGTTATAACTTACCCGTCAATACTATCGTTTTTTTTAAGAATACATATCATAATTTCACCTACAGACAATGTGTACCCGCAAGTCACTCCTCTCAATAGCACCGGCATGCACGCAAATTAAATTGATGCACGTCGACATCTCTTGTTTAATAGAATGCAGCATATATTCATAGTAGTTACTCTGATTTATCAGAGAAAACCGCTGAATCATTGGTTACAAGTAGTAACCTTTACATTCTCATAACCTTTACAGTCTTGGAGAATCATCAAGAATATAGACCTTCTAGAGATGTTAGTTTAATCATAGTTATTTCGGAAACAAGTTATTATGAGTTAAATTACTAGTAATCATACCCCTTTCTACTTTTATTGTGCGAGTGCTGCCTTGTAGCGCCATTAGCCTGCTCTTTTTTTGAAGCTAACAAGTTGTCTTTTACGTGCAAGTGGTATGGCTCTCTTTTAACACGTGATCAGTCGCGTATCCTTCCGACAGACTATCGTTGTTCCAGAAGATAATACTCGCAAATGGTGTGAATGATGAGCCGAAAATTTGGTCCCTGAAATTGTCTCCCAGAAACGGAGATGGAACCACGAACCTTTGTGTTTGAAAATAGAGGTTGTGACTCCATGTCTTATTGTTTGAACCAAGAAATAAATGACTGAGAATACCTTTCCATTCCTCCAAGAGATCATTTACATCACCCCAATTATACGATTATAGATGCGATACGCGGTATTCAGAAGTTCGGGAACCCTGTTTTTCCTCATTGTTAAAATTCTGGAATTGGTAATCACGCGGAACTGACCCTGCTGTATAATTAGTATGTCTGCATACAAGTTACACTTCACCTTATTATCTTTCATATTTCTTATAAGTTGCGGCCACATGTCCTAAGTCGGTCTCTGTTTGGTGGTGTTTTTGTTGGTTAAGAGATCATCTAAAGTACCAATCACGCAAGTGCGAATATATTTGGCTTTAAAGTATTAGTTCATCTTCCCCATCATGGTATGATCTCAGTGATCGAGAAAAACTCGAGTTTCCTCAAATCTTACGTGATCGATAGAGTAGACATCAACGCAGTGTATTATACATAGTACTTTGATCTCTTTGTTGTTGAATTCGGTAATCTTTTCCGTCCATAGTTTTATGAAAATGCTTGACTTGAATATGGAATGAAAAGCAACCTGGATCATCACAACTTCTTGGTCTTGGGCGGCACTTAGTCATATTGGCAAGTAAAACATAAATGATGCGAAGAATAAACGTGAATTCTTTATTCTGTTGAAACAGAACTGTAATCCAAGTTTCACTCAAACGAACAACGATCAAGCATCGTTTCTCGAATTTACGTCGAAATATTTTATCCGTTTAACAAACTTTTCTATAGAGACACCTAGACCGATTTGTACTTTTGTGAAGATGAGGTTTGTTAAACGGCTGACTAGATGAAGTCGGTTATATAGTGCATAGTTAACAACCTATGTTCTTTAACTCACATAGTTGCGAGTCGTTGTATTCTTATGTTGAGCATCGACTGCTTATTTGCAATAGGCTAGTGACTTATTTCAAAAAGACGCTTAGTTAACAACCCTAATGGACCCATCTTACGCACGGCTGTATTATATATACACATGGAAAAAAATATTGCAGCACCTTGATTTTTTAAAACTTGAAAAATCAGCCTCTTTTCTTGGATGAAATATAATAAAATATGTGTAGGATATTATTGAAACATAGTTTATGATAACATTGGCAACCACAATTTCAATAACAAAATGTAGTGTTTTTTGTACAAAAAATGCATTTTTCAACTTTTACTGTAGTCGAACTTTACAATGTCAGGTATTTCAAAATTAATCTTCAGATGACTGTTCGCATCATGGTTGGTCGTTATACGCCAAAGAATTAGTACTTTGTGCGCAGCCTCCAATCAAACGAATTACCGCATCTCAACGTCTTTTGATTCCTGCCATGAATCGGCTAATAAAGTAATGTAAAGGTAGCAGCAACCATTTCTGATGAAGGGCATTGTTTATTCCATGATGTGTTTGAACTGGTGTGTCCTTTTGTGCACTTTCCGCCCAATAGTGTCCCAAATATGCTCGATATGGTTCAAATCCGGGCTACGATCTGGCCAAGGAAGATGAACCGAATTCCATTTGAACATTGGATCTTCCTCCAAGATGCTAATTTCCAATTTTGGCGAGCTCTGCACTACATTTGATACGGATAACTGTGTGTCTGTTCGTAAGCAAACGTCCCTGAAATGGTCTTATCGCACAATAACCAGTAGAGATGATTCAATCTCGAACAATTATTGTTAAAAGGCTCCTGTATGCCCACCTCTCTCTTTTCAGGATTGTATTGTATGCAATGGGTTTCTTTCTGACTAAGCTTCATCATGCTTGATTTTCCCTAGCAGGTGGCATAGGGGGTCTTTTTGGTCTCGGATAGTCTTTTATATCGTGTATTGCCTAATTTTTATTCTCTAAACGACTTATAGTGGAAAAGTGATGAACGACAATACGTGCAATTGTCACAGCGACATTCCTGCCTCTCTCATGCTGATAATCTGCCATCTTGCTGCTGTTATGAGTTGTGGAGGACCTATTTCAAGGTGTCAATCACATAACTTTATAAACTTGGTTATTTAAAGTGTTGAAAACAATGAGGATGAAACACATGTTTTGCTGTGTACGGGTACAGGAGCTGCATGTGCAGATAAGAACTTATCGAGTCGATAATTATTGATCAAACTCAGGTGATATTTAAATAGTGTTTAACTAGTTCTATTTTAACAAATTATATCATAAAAAAATAAAGAGTGTTTTTTAATTTCAATTCCAATTTGGTTATATACCAGCTGCCATTCGCACTAAAGTTCTTTTTATCTTCGTCGTTTTCTTTTCGACATACCCTTGAAAAAGAAAACCAGCCAGTAATCAGCATTTTTTTTATCAGTATTTACATAACAAATTTTACAAACTCTTTTATCATGTTACTCGGATGGGGAAATTATGACTTTATATGACAAGAAATTGCAAATTAGTCTTTGCTGACTATGATATGTTTTTTTTTGGTTTTCGCGTTCTTGTCTGACAGTTAAGTTTTTCATTAAAAGTTTTTAGTTCCTTTCGACAAAATTGAACATAGCATTATTAAGGTCTTTCCTTTTACAAAAGGGAAAGACCTTACTGTATTTCTTCTGTTTATTATTATTATTATTATTAAGGTCTTTCCTTTTACTAAAGGGAAAGACCTTACTGTATTTCTTCTGATTATTAAGGTCTTTCCTTTTACAAAAGGGAAAGACCTTACTGTATTTCTTCTGTTTATTATTATTATTATTATTATTATTATTATTATTATTATTATTATTATTATTCTTCCGCCAAACTTTGACGAAGTTAGCAGCCTAAACCGTAAGACGTGTCGCTTTCATGTTCACACTTTGTATCGGTGTCATGAATACCTATCTGGAACTCACCCTGTTAGTCGAAATATTTTGTCGGTTCGGAGTAATCCCTCCGAAACCAAAAAACCTTGTTATCGTTCCAACACCGTAACCATAATAGGTAGAAAAAAAACAAAGGGTGAAATTTGTTCAGGACCAGACCCCGGTTCTTCGTTACATTTGGATCGAAAAGATTCAACGACTCATTGGTAGGGTTATGCCCCTATGAAAATTAACCGGTGTCGGTGGACCACCAAAACTCAGAAACCGTAAGTCGTAGAGACCTAGGATCTTCACCATTCATCATCAATTCATGTATCTTCGAAAAATATCTCAAGGTCAAATTTGTATGTTGACCTTGACCTTTGACCTTACACCTTGTTATGGAATAATCTCAGCAACCATTATACTTACAGAAGTTTTAAATAGTGGAAAATGTTTGGGTCATTACCGTGCATTTTTGTTACATTTTGACCGAAGAGATTTGACCTTTTTTTAAGGGGCATAAAGCCTGTTTTAGGTTTCTGAAAACACAAAATCAGCTTTTATTATATAACCAAAGGTCCTAGACCCTTGGGGTCTTCAGTAATGGCATTGGGGATTAATGACCTTGCCAAAGGTCAAAAGGTCAAAGGTCAAGGTCATGTCCCAGAGTGCGAATTTAGTGTTTTTAACCTTATATAAAGGATTTTTAGTGTGTTTTCGAGCTTTTTATGGTTGACCTTGACCTTTTCCATACATTCTACGTCTGTTGGAACATGTATTTTACATTACAAAAGGAAAGACCTCTCAATTGTTCAAGAACAATTGACAGTTTAATTATTATTAAGGTCTTTCCTTTTACTAAAGGGAAAGACCTTACTGTATTTCTTCTGATTATTATTATTATTATTATTATTATTATTCTTTTTGTTCCGCCAAACTTTGACGAAGTTAGCCTCCGTAACCGTAAGACGTGTCGCTTTCATGTTCACACTTTGTATCGGTGTCATAAATACCTATCCGGAACTCACCCTGTGAGTCGAAATATTTTGTCGGTTCGGAGTAATCCCTCCGAAACCCAAAAACCTTGTTATCGTTCCAACACCATAACCGTAATAGGTAGAATAAAAACAAAGGGTGAAATTTGTTCAGGACCAGAACCTGGTTCTTCGTTACATTTGGATCGAAAAGATTCAACGACTCATTGGTAGGGTTATGCCCCTATGAAAATTAACCGGTGTCGGTTGACCACCAAAACTCAGAAACCGTAAGTTGTAGACACCTAGGATCTTCACCAATCATCATCAATTTATGTATCTTTGAAAAATACCTCAAGGTCAAATTTGTATGTTGACCTTGACCTTTGACCTAACACCTTGTTATGGGATAATCTCAGAAACCATTATACTTACAGAAGTTTTAAATAGTGGAAAATGTTTGGGTCATTATGGCACAACTTTGTTACTTTTTGACCGAAGAGATTTGACCTTTTTTTAAGGGGCATAACACCTGTTTTAGGTTTCTGGAAAGACAAAATCATCTTTTACTATATAACCAAAGGTCCTAGACCCATGGGGTCTTCGGCAATGACATTGGGGACTAATGACCTTGACAAAGGTCAAAAGGTCAAAGGTCAAGGTCATGTCCCAGATAGCGAATTTAGTGTTTTTAACCTTATTTAAAGGATTTTTAGTGTGTTTTCGAGCTTTTTAAGGTTGACCTTGACCTTTTCAATACATTCTACGTCTGTTGGAACATGTATTTTACATTGAAAAAGGAAAGACCTCTCAATTGTTCAAGAACAATTGACAGTTTAATTATTATTCTTTTTGTTCCGCCAAACTTTGAGGAAGTTAGCCTCCGTAACCGTAAGACGTGTCGCTTTCATGTTCACACTTTGTATCGGTGTCATGAATACCTATCCGGAACTCACCCTGTGAGTCGAAATATTTTGTCGGTTCGGAGTAATCCCTCCGAAACCCAAAAACCTTGTTATCGTTCCAACACCGTAACCGTAATAGGTAGAAAAAAAACAAAGGGTGAAATTTGTTCAGGACCAGACCCTGGTTCTTCGTTACATTTGGATCGAAAAGATTCAACGACTCATTGGTAGGGTTATGCCCCTATGAAAATTAACCGGTGTCGGTTGACCACCAAAACTCAGAAACCGTAAGTCGTAGACACCTAGGATCTTCACCAATCATCATCAATTTATGTATCTTTGAAAAATACCTCAAGGTCAAATTTGTATGTTGACCTTGACCTTTGACCTAACACCTAGTTATGGAATAATCTCAGAAACCATTATACTTACAGAAGTTTTAAATAGTGGAAAATGTTTGGGTCATTACGGCACAACTTTGTTACATTTTGACCAAAGAGATTTGACCTTTTTTTAAGGGGCATAACACCTGTTTTAGGTTTCTGGAAAGACAAAATCATCTTTTACTATATAACCAAAGGTCCTAGACCCATGGGGTCTTCGGCAATGACATTGGGGACTAATGACCTTGACAAAGGTCAAAAGGTCAAAGGTCAAGGTCATGTCCCATATAGCGAATTTGGTGTTTTTAACCTTATTTAAAGGTTTTTCAGTGTGTTTTAAAGCTTTTCAATACATTCTACGTCTATTTGAACATGTATTTCACATTACAAAAGGAAAGACCTCTCAATTGTTCAAGAACAATTGACAGTTTAATTATTATTATTATTATTCTTTTTCCGCCAAACTTTGACAAATTTAGCCGCGTTAACCGTAAGACGTGTCGCTTTCATGTTCACACTTTGTATCGGTGTCATGAATACCTATCTGGAACTCACCCTGTTAGTCGAAATATTTTGTCGGTTCGGAGTTATCCCTCCGAAACCCAAAAACCTTGTTATCGTTCCAACACCGTAACCGTAAAAGGTAGAGAAAAAACAAAGGGTGAAATTTGTTCAGGACCAGACCCCGGTTCTTCGTTACATTTGGATCGAAAAGATTCAACGACTCATTTGTAGGGTTATGCCCCTATGAAAATTAAGCGGTGTCGGTTGATCACCAAAACTCAGAAACCGTAAGTTGTAGACACCTAGGATCTTCACCATTCATCATCAATTCATGTATCTTTGAAAAATACCTCAAGGTCAAATTTGTATGTTGACCTTGACCTTTGACCTATCACCTTGTTATGGGATAATCTCAGAAACCATAATACTTACAGAAGTTTTGAATAGTGGAAAATGTTTGGGTCATTACGGCGCAACTTTGTTTTATTTTGACCGAAGAGATTTGACCTTTTTTTAAGGGGCATAAAGCCTGTTTTAGGTTTCTGAAAAGACAAAATCAGCTTTTTCTATATAACCAAAGGTCCTAGACCCATGGGGTCTTCAGCAATGACTTTGCGGACTAATGACCTTGACAAAGGTCAAAAGGTCAAAGGTCAAGGTCATGTCCCATATAGCGAATTATGTGTTTTTGACCTTATTTAAAGGATTTTCAGTGTGTTTTAAAGCTTTTCAATACATTCTACGTCTATTGGAACATATATTTTACATTATAAAAGGAAAGACCTCTCAATTGTTCAAGAACAATTGACATTTTAATTCTTACTACATTTGTATAAACTTCAAGATTATAATTATTTTTTTTAAAACTGGTTTTTTTCTAAAGTGAATATTGATCAATATTTTCGAAGGGTTAAATATTTCTCAGTGATGTCCTGCCATGGCTTTGTTTAAATTTGTTTGTTAGCTTTTTGTTCATGAATTTTTGTCTCTAATATTTAATTAACTATGCATTTGTATTCAGATGTTGCAGATCAAATATATTCGTTCATTGTGTAATCATACGTTTTTTGATTGAGTTAAGTCTACCAATTGATATTTTATCGTGTGTTTTTCTATGTTGTGATGTTATGCTATTGTTTCAGAAAAAGGGAGAAGGTTTGGATCCATTAAAACGTTTAATCCCGCTGCAAATGTTTGCACCTGTCTTAAGTAAGGAATCTGATGTACAGTAGTTGTCGTTTGTTTATGTAATATATACGTGTTTCTCGTTTCTCGTTTTGCTTATATAGATTAGACCGTTGGTTTTCCCGTTTGAATGGTTTTACACTAGTAATGTTGGGGCTCTTTATAGCTTGTTGTTCGGTGTGAGCCAAGGCTCCGTGTTGAAGGCCGTATACTTTAACCTATAATGGTTTACTTTTTAAATTGTTATTTGGATGGAGAGTTGTCTCATTGGCACTCACACCACATCTTCCTTTTTCTATAGCACCTTTTGAAGTCTTACGCAAACGATGCGCCTGTTTTCCCTTCACAGGACATTCACTGATATATTGTAGACGAAATGCGCGTCTGGCGTAAATATAAAATTTAAATACTGGTATCTATGATAAGTTAAAACTTAAAATGCAACCACTGAGTCGACGCCATTGCTGGTAGAGATTTATTTCCCCGAGGGTATCACCAGCCCAGTAGTCAGCACTTGTGTTGACTTGGCTTATCATTGATATAATCTTATAAATTAACACCGTTTTGAATTTTTGAAAAAACTAAGGTTTTTCTACACCAGGAATAGACTGCCTTACCTGTATTTTTCAAAACTACTAGGAATGTTATGTTCTCAATGTTCTTCAACTTCGTCCTTTATTTTGGCCTTTCAATCATTATTTTGATTCGAGCGTCACTAATGAGTCTTTGTAGATGAAACGCGCGTCTGGTATTTATGATGAGTTTTTTTGTGTTATGCAGCTACTGGATGACCCCCCTAATTGTTTGCCTTTTTTTTAAATTTTGAGCTCTAGTTTCAGATTTTTGAACAAAGTGCCCTTCGATACCTAGCGCAAAAGAAGAGCCTGTTTCTCTTCTACAAGACCTATATAGTCATACCCCGTGACACCCCTCATTATCTTTCTCTAGAACTCCTGGAATAGGCCGACCTTACCCCCATTTTTTGGACATTTTTTTCGAATTTTGAGCTCTAGTTTCAGATTTTTGAACATAGCGCCCTTCGATACCTAGCGCAAAAGAAGCGCCTGTTTCTCCTCTACAAGACCTATATAGTCATTCCCCGTGACACCCCTCATTATTTTTCTCTAGAAGTCCTAGAATAGGCCGACCCCCTAATTTTTTGACATTTTTTTCAAATTTTGAGCTCTAGTTTCAGATTTTTGAACATAGCGCCCTTCGATACCTAGCGCAAAAGAAGCGCCTGTTTCTCCTCTACAAGACCTATATAGTCATTCCCCGTGACACCCCTCATTATTTTTCTCTAGAAGTCCTAGAATAGGCCGACCCCCCTAATTTTTTGACATTTTTTTCAAATTTTGAGCTCTAGTTTCAGATTTTTGAACATAGCGCCCTTCGATACCTAGCGCAAAAGAAGCGCCTGTTTCTCCTCTACAAGACCTATATAGTCATTCCCCGTGACACCCCTCATTATTTTTCTCTACAAGTCCTAGAATAGGCCGACCCCCCTATTTTTTTGACATTTTTTTCAAATTTTGAGCTCTAGTTTCAGATTTTTGAACATAGCGCCCTTCGATACCTAGCGCAAAGGTAGCGCCTGTTTCTCCTCTACAAGACCTATATAGTCATACCCCGTGACATCCCTCATTATTTCTCTCTAGAAGCCCTGGAATAGGCCGACCCTACCCCCATTTTTTTGACATTTTTTTCGAATTTTGAGCTCTAGTTTCAGATTTTTGAACATAGCGCCCTTCGATACCTAGTGCAAAAAAAGCACATGTTTCTCCTCTACAAGACCTATATAGTCATACCCCGTGACACCCCTCATTATTTTTCTCTAGAAGTCCTAGAATAGGCCGACCCCCCTATTTTTTTGACATTTTTTTCAAATTTTGAGCTCTAGTTTCAGATTTTTGAACATAGCGCCCTTCGATACCTAGCGCAAAAGAAGCGCCTGTTTCTCCTCTACAAGACCTATATAGTCATTCCCCGTGACACCCCTCATTATTTTTCTCTAGAAGTCCTAGAATAGGCCGACCCCCCTATTTTTTTGACATTTTTTTCAAATTTTGAGCTCTAGTTTCAGATTTTTGAACATAGCGCCCTTCGATACCTAGCGCAAAGGTAGCGCCTGTTTCTCCTCTACAAGACCTATATAGTCATACCCCGTGACATCCCTCATTATTTCTCTCTAGAAGCCCTGGAATAGGCCGACCCTACCCCCATTTTTTTGACATTTTTTTCGAATTTTGAGCTCTAGTTTCAGATTTTTGAACATAGCGCCCTTCGATACCTAGTGCAAAAAAAGCACATGTTTCTCCTCTACAAGACCTATATAGTCATACCCCGTGACACCCCTCATTATTTTTCTCTAGAAGTCCTAGAATAGGCCGACCCCCCTATTTTTTTGACATTTTTTTCAAATTTTGAGCTCTAGTTTCAGATTTTTGAACATAGCGCCCTTCGATACCTAGCGCAAAAGAAGCGCCTGTTTCTCCTCTACAAGACCTATATAGTCATTCCCCGTGACACCCCTCATTATTTTTCTCTAGAAGTCCTAGAATAGGCCGACCCCCCTATTTTTTTGACATTTTTTTCAAATTTTGAGCTCTAGTTTCAGCATTTTGAACATAGCGCCCTTCGATACCTAGCGCAAAGGTAGCGCCTGTTTCTCCTCTACAAGACCTATATAGTCATACCCCGTGACATCCCTCATTATTTCTCTCTAGAAGCCCTGGAATAGGCCGACCCTACCCCCATTTTTTTGACATTTTTTTCGAATTTTGAGCTCTAGTTTCAGATTTTTGAACATAGCGCCCTTCGATACCTAGTGCAAAAAAAGCACATGTTTCTCCTCTACAAGACCTATATAGTCATACCCCGTGACACCCCTCATTATTTTTCTCTAGAAGTCCTAGAATAGGCCGACCCCCCTAATTTTTTGACATTTTTTTCAAATTTTGAGCTCTAGTTTCAGATTTTTGAACATAGCGCCCTTCGATACCTAGCGCAAAAGAAGCGCCTGTTTCTCCTCTACAAGACCTATATAGTCATTCCCCTTGACACCCCTCATTATTTTTCTCTAGAAGTCCTAGAATAGGCCGACCCCCCTATTTTTTTGACATTGTTTTCAAATTTTGAGCTCTAGTTTCAGATTTTTGAACATAGCGCCCTTCGATACCTAGCGCAAAAGAAGCGCCTGTTTCTCCTCTACAAGACCTATATAGTCACACCCCGTGACACCCCTCATTATTTTTCTCTAGAACTCCTGGAATAGGCCGATCCTACCCCCATTTTTTTGAACTTTTTTCGAATTTTGAGCTCTAGTTTCAGATTTTTGAACATAGCGCCCTTCGATACCTAGTGCAAAAGTAGCGCCTGTTTGTCTTCTACAAGACCTATATAGTCATACCCCGTGACAACTCATTATTTTTCTCTAGAAGTCCTAGAATAGGCCGACCCCCCAAATTTTTGACATTTTTTTCGAATTTTGAGCTCTAGTTTCAGATTTTTGAACATAGCGCCCTTCGATACCTAGCGCAAAAGAGGCGCCTGTTTCTCTTCTACAAGACCTATATAGTCATACCCCGTGACACCCCTCATTATTTTTCTCTAGAAGTCCTAGAATAGGCCAACCCCCCTATTTTTTTGACATTGTTTTCAAATTTTGAGCTCTAGTTTCAGATTTTTGAACATAGCGCCCTTCGATACCTAGCTCAAAAGAAGCGCCTGTTTCTCCTCTACAAGACCTATATAGTCATACCCCGTGACACCCCTCATTATTTTTCTCTAGAACTCCTGGAATAGGCCGACCCTACCCCCATTTTTTGGACATTTATTTCGAATTTTGAGCTCTAGTTTCAGATTTTTTAACATAGCACCCTTCGATACCTAGTGTAAAAGAAGCGCCTGTTTCTCTTCTACAAGACCTATATAGTCATACCCCGTGACACCCCTCATTATTTTTCTCTATAAGTCCTAGAATAGGCCGACCCCCCTAATTTTTTGACATTTTTTTCAAATTTTGAGCTCTAGTTTCAGATTTTTGAACATAGCACCCTTCGATACCTAACGCAAAAGAAGCGCCTGTTTCTCTTCTACAAGACCTATATAGTCATACCCCGTGACACCCCTCATTATTTTTCACTAGAACTCCTGGAATAGGCCGACCCTACCCCCATTTTTTGAACTTTTTTTTCGAATTTTGAGCTCTAGTTTCAGATTTTTGAACATAGCGCCCTTCGATACCTAGCGCAAAAGAAGTGCCTGTTTCTCCTCTACAAGACCTATATAGTCATACCCCTTGACACCCCTCATTATTTTTCTCTAGAACTCCTGGAATAGGCCGACCCTACCCCCATTTTTTGGACATTTTTTTCGAATTTTGAGCTCTAGTTTCAGATTTTTGAACATAGCGCCCTTCGATACCTAGTGCAAAAGAAGCGCCTGTTTCTCCTCTACAAGACCTATATAGTCATACCCCGTGACACCCCTCATTATTTTTCTCTAGAAGTCCTAGAATAGGCCGACCCTCCTAATTTTTTGACATTTTTTTTCAAATTTTGAGCTCTAGTTTCAGATTTTTGAACATAGCACCCTTCGATACCTAGCGCAAAAGAAATGCCTGTTTCTCTTCTACAAGACCTATATAGTCATACCCCGTGACACTCCTCATTATTTTTCTCTAGAACTCCTGGAATAGGCCGACCCTACCCCCATTTTTTGGACTTTTTTTTTCGGACATTGAGCTCTAGTTTCAGATTTTTGAACATAGCACCCTTCGATACCTAATGCAAAAGAAGCGCCTGTTTCTCTTCTACAAGACCTATATAGTCATACCCCGTGACACCCTTCATTATTTTTCTCTAGAAGTCCTAGAATAGGCCGACCCCCCTAATTTTTTGACATTTTTTTCAAATTTTGAGCTCTAGTTTCAGATTTTTGAACATAGCGCCCTTCGATACCTAGCGCAAAAGAAGCGCCTGTTTCTCTTCTACAAGACCTATATAGTCATACCCCGTGACACTCCTCATTATTTTTCTCTAGAACTCCTGGAATAGGCCGACCCTACCCCCATTTTTTGGACATTTTTTTCGGACATTGAGCTCTAGTTTCAGATTTTTGAACATAGCGCCCTTCGATACCTAATGCAAAAGAAGCGCCTGTTTCTCTTCTACAAGACCTATATAGTCATACCCCGTGACACCCCTCATTATTTTTTTCTAGAAGTCCTAGAATAGGCCGACCCCCCTAATTTTTTGACATTTTTTTCAAATTTTGAGCTCTAGTTTCAGATTTTTGAACATAGCGCCCTTCGATACCTAGCGCAAAAGAAGCGCCTGTTTCTCTTCTACAAGACCTATATAGTCATACCCCGTGACACCCCTCATTATTTTTCTCTAGAACTCCTGGAATAGGCCGACCCTACCCCCATTTTTTGGACATTTTTTTCGAACTTTGAGCTCTAGTTTCAGATTTTTGAACATAGCGCCCTTCGATACCTAGTGCAAAACAAGCGCCTGTTTCTCCTCTACAAGACCTATATAGTCATTCCCCGTGACACCCCTCATTATTTTTATCTAGAAGCCCTGGAATAGGCCGACCCTCCTAATTTGTTGACATTTTTTTCAAATTTTGAGCTCTAGTTTCAGATTTTTGAACATAGCGCCCTTCGATACCTAGCGCAAAAGAAGCGCCTGTTTCTCTTCTACAAGACCTATATAGTCATTCTCCGTGACACCCCTCATTATTTTTCTCTAGAAGCCCTGGAATAGGCCGACCCCCCTAATTTTTTGACATTTTTTTTCGAATCTTGAGCTCTAGTTTCAGATTTTTGAACATAGCGCCCTTCGATACCTAGCGCAAAAGAAGCGCCTGTTTCTCCTCTACAAGACCTATATAGTCATACCCCGTGACACCCCTCATTATTTTTCTCTAGAAGTCCTGGAATAGGCCGACCCTACCCCCATTTTTTGGACATTTTTTTCGAATTTTGAGCTCTAGTTTCAAATTTTTGAACATAGCACCCTTCGATACCTAGTGCAAAAGAAGCGCCTGTTTCTCTTCTACAAGACCTATATAGTCATACCCCGTGACACTCCTCATTATTTTTCTCTAGAAGTCCTAGAATAGGCCGACCCCCCTAATTTTTTGACATTTTTTTCAAATTTTGAGCTCTAGTTTCAGATTTTTGAACATAGCGCCCTTCGATACCTAGCGCAAAAGAAACGCCTGTTTCTCCTCTTCAAGACCTATATAGTCATTCCCCGTGACACCCCTCATTATTTTTCTCTAGAAGTCCTAGAATAGGCCGACCCCCCTATTTTTTTGATATTTTTTTTAAATTTTGAGTTCTAGTTTCAGATTTTTGAACATAGCGCCCTTCTATACGTAGCACAAAAGAAGCGCCTGTTTCTCCTCTACAAGACCTATATAGTCATTCCCCGTGACACCCCTCATTATTTTTCTCTAGAAGTCTTAGAATAGGCCGACCCCCCTAATTTTTTGACATTTTTTTCAAATTTTGAGCTCTAGTTTCAGATTTTTGAACATAGCGCCCTTCGATACCTAGCGCAAAAGAAGCGCCTGTGTCTCTTCTACAAGATCTATATAGTCATTCTCCGTGACACCCCTCATTATTTTTCTCTAGAACTCCTGGAATAGGCCGACCCCCCCTAATTTTTTGACATTTTTTTCGAATTTTGAGTTCTAGTTTCAGATTTTTGAACATAGCGCCCTTCGATACCTAGCGCAAAAGAAGCGCCTGTTTCTCTTCTACAAGACCTATATAGTCATACCCCGTGACACCCCCCATTATTTTTCTCTAGAACTCATGGAATAGGCCGACCCTACCCCCATTTTTTGGACATTTTTTTCGAATTTTGAGCTCTAGTTTCAGATTTTGAACATAGCGCCCTTCGATACCTAACGCAAAAGAAGCGCCTGTTTCTCTTCTACAAGACCTATATAGTCATACCCCGTGACACCCCTCATTATTTTTCACTAGAACTCCTGGAATAGGCCGACCCTACCCCCATTTTTTGAACTTTTTTTTCGAATTTTGAGCTCTAGTTTCAGATTTTTGAACATAGCGCCCTTCGATACCTAGCGCAAAAGAAGCGCCTGTTTCTTTTGTACAAGACCTATATAGTCATACCCCGTGACACCCCTCATTATTTTTTTCTAGAACTCCTGGAATAGGCCGACCCTACCCCCATTTTTTGGACATTTTTTTCGAATTTTGAGCTCTAGTTTCAGATTTTTGAACATAGCGCCCTTCGATACATAGTGCAAAAGAAGCGCCTGTTTCTCTTCTACAAGACCTATATAGTCATTCTCCGTGACACCCCTCATTATTTTTCTCTAGAAGCCCTGTAATAGGCCGACCCCCCTAATTTTTTGACATTTTTTTCAAATTTTGAGCTCTGGTTTCAGATTTTTGAACATAGCGCTCTTCGATACCTAGCGCAAAAGAAACGCCTGTTTCTCTTCTACAAGACCTATATAGTCATACCCCGTGACACCCCTCATTATTTTTCTCTAGAACTCCTGGAATAGGCCGACCCTACCCCCATTTTTTGGACATTTTTTTCGAACTTTGAGCTCTAGTTTCAGATTTTTGAACATAGCGCCCTTCGATACTTAGTGCAAAAGAAGCGCCTGTTTCTCCTCTACAAGACATATATAGTCATACCCCGTGACACCCCTCATTATTTTTCTCTAGAAGTCCTAGAATAGGCCGATCCCCCTAATTTTTTGACATTTTTTTCAAATTTTGAGCTCTAGTTTCAGATTTTTGAACATAGCGCCCTTCGATACCTAGCGCAAAAGAAGCGCCTGTTTCTCCTCTACAAGACCTATATAGTCATTCCCCGTGACACCCCTCATTATTTTTCTCTAGAAGCCCTGGAATAGGCCGACCCTCCTAATTTTTTGACATTTTTTTCAAATTTTGAGCTCTAGATTAAACAATGACATAAAAGGTGCTATATTTTACAGGGTAGGACTACTGTTACATACGTTCTAAATTGAAGAGGGTGCATAGGTGGCCCTACACCTACAAATACTCCGGTGATAGATGCATAGTTATTGTGGTACTGAATATTAGCCTAAAAAGTTATGCGACTTGTTAAATCAATAGATTGGATAAAAACCATTTCAAAATTGAGTTTAAATTGCTATATTTTAACTGATTTTCTGCCTTTTTAAATATTTTTTTATTTAACGGCCGTTGTTGTCTTATTCTGTTTTTTGGTTTCTCGATATATCGCCTTATTGTTCGCTGGCTTATTGTTCGCTAGCTATTGTTCGCTAGCTTCTGCCTGGTATAACAATCGATATGCAGAGATTTGTTTACTAGCCAGATGAGTGTTTATTGAAAGATAGTTTGAACAAAATCTATAAGTGAAAATGTGTATTAGATAAAAGTAACATTTTTCAAATTCAAAAGTCATTTATTTTCACAGTCTCCAACAAAATCTACTTGGACAGAATCTATTAGATATCTAAATTCCGGGGAATACATAGTTGATGGTGATATTGCTTTGAACAACTTTAAATCATGGTTACAAACAAACGCAGGACAGTTGCCTGATTACGACCACGCAATGTTATTTTCAGGGTAAGTTTCAAAAACTTTCTAAGATTTTCTTACCGAACATTTTTAATTTTCCTTTGTCTGCCATACACATCTATGCTACTCGCCTAGTCAAAAATAACATAAAAAAAAACACCTAACTCTGAGGAAAATTCTAAACGGAATGTTCTTAGGCAAATGGCGAAATCAAAAGCTCAAACACATCTCACAGCTGTCATATTTCTGACTTGGTAAAGGCATCTTCTTATGTAACAAATTGGTGTATTTGACCTGGTCTTATAGCTAACTTAACCTCTCACTTGTATGACAGTCGCATCATGTTCTTTTGTTCGTATGCATTGGCCTCGAGAAGAATGTAAAAAAAAACTTCATATGAGAATAATTGATAAAACCTGACGACATGTAACTGTTTTTTCCTCCCAATATATTAACAATGGTCTGACCATGCAGTTACTGATGATCTAAACATAATACAACACCATCGTCCCGGCCAGATAATATCTCATTTTCCTAAATTAAGAGAACCACAATACATCGAAAGTAGAAATGGATTTCTTTGAGGATTAAACCAGAGCATGGACATAACGAAAAAAAGGGTTTAACAAGACTCTCTGCCAGTTAGTGCTTTGACACAATGTCAAATCCATAAATTGAAAACTGTGTAAATGATCGACCTAAGTCCGCATTCAGAGACAAAAGCATGTTGTTCCTTTCTTCACGATACATATGTCATTGTTCCTGCAGTAAACGCAATAGTGTTGTGTCTGTAATTGCTACTACTAGTGTCTTATTAAAGAGTTGGGAACAAATAAACGCTCAGGTAATTTCAATATTTCAATGGGCAACAAACTAATTTGTTTGCATTGAATACCCTATAAACATTGAATACCCGATAAACAATGAATACCCGATAAACATTGAAGACCCTAT
Organism: Mytilus galloprovincialis; assembly: GCF_965363235.1. Classification (NCBI taxonomy): domain Eukaryota; kingdom Metazoa; phylum Mollusca; class Bivalvia; order Mytilida; family Mytilidae; genus Mytilus; species Mytilus galloprovincialis. The sequence continues at coordinate 53,672,303 of NC_134851.1, forward strand.
AAACATTGAATACCCGATAAACATTGAATACCCGATAAACATTGAATACCCTATAAACATTGAATACTCTATAAACATTGAACACCCGATAAACATTGAATACCCTACCTATAAACATTGAATACCCTATAAACAACCCTATAAACATTGAATGCCCTATAAACATTGAATACCCGATAAACATTGAATACCCTATAAACATTGAATACCAGATAAACATTGAATACCCTATAAACATTGAATATTGAATACCCTATAAACATTGAATACCCTATAAACATTGAATACCCGATAAACATTGAATACCCGATAAACATTGAAACCCTATAAACATTGAATACCCTATAACATTGAATACCCTATAAACATTAAATACCCTATAAACATTGAATACCCTATAAACATTGAATACCCTATAAACATTGAATACCCTATAAACAAAGATTCATAGACGGCACATCTTTATGTTCTAGTAAGAATTCTCTTTTTGATTAAGCATTTTGTCTACGGTTGAAGAGGGATTACAGAAATATTGTGGTACTATTTACTCGCTTTGTAGTATTACCCATATGTGGATTCTTAAAAAAAGAAAATATTTGTGGAATTGAGAATGTATAATTTCCCGGAAGGATGTCGGCATTCATATAGGAATCAACTGTGTACATTTGTACCTATCTTGGCCAATCTTTATGTAAGTTCAAATGAGTCGGACTTCTTTCAGACATTTTCAGAATAAGATCAAAGAAGCCTCATGTAGATTATTTAATATCAGATATATGATGTTCTTACCATTAACAATCTACACTTTTCTATTTTTCCTGTTAATTATTTTTTTCATACCCCGCGTTAAAAGTTGATATCATTTAACGGAATTATAAATCACTGTTACTGATTAATTTTATCGCCTCTATTCTATTCCATGAACTAATTTTTATACGTATATTTCCAAGCTGGTTATGAGACATTCAATGGCGTGGCTTTTCTATATTAATATTTTTGATAAAGGTTGTCAAGGGATTGAAATTGCGATAAATCATTATTTGAGATTTCACCTTCTAAAGCTGGGATCACACATTCACGATTTTTACTGCCGTCCTTGACAAGACCATTCCCGATTAAAATTTGTCAACAGTCTGATCAAGATTCTGTGAATTGTGGATGAAAATTCAAACTTTAATAAAAATTTGTTAAACAAATAATTTAATCACAACAATCAGATATTGTTCAGGAAGCGTCGATATTTAACCATTTTCAAGCGAATTTATCCCGATAATCCAGTTCTCAATCCTCTTCTAATCCGATTTGTATCATTCGCCAGGTAACATTCGACCAAGTCTGTCACGACTGCGTCCCGATTCTACCGAATGTAATCCGACAGAGATCAGACAGTGAACCGACGCTGACGGAAATTATCCGTTCGAAAACTGTCGAAATAATCGGGATGAGCAGGTACTGTCGGAACGTAATCCTATCACGGTCCGCTCTATCGCATTGCAAACGGCTTTGTCTGGTCTCAGTCGTATTGTATTCTGTAATTGTCGGGACTCTGACGTGGGTATTATTGACGAATTTCGTATTAATAACGGGACTGTTCCGGAACGGTTTCGGCAAAAACGGTTCGCAATCGACAAGATCTGGATGCGATCTGGACTCAATCGGCAGACAAACAGCAATGAAAAAGGAGTAGGTCCGGTAAGGACCAATTTTGGCCTCAAATTTCAGGTTCATCTGACGAAAGATTTTGACCACTTTTTACACGCTTAAGTGTCTATTTTATTTGATTCAATTAATGTACGTGAAAGATTTTAACTAATTTAGTCATTAAAAACGATCCGATTCAAGCTAAAATATGAAAATTCTACCAAATATGCCGAAAAATGTAACTTTTCAGATGGTTTTTGTCAAAAATGAAAGTGTCCGCATCCGTGTTCATCCTCAATCATTAAATACAACTTACATTTCAATATTTAGGATGAACACGGGAACTGTCTAAAATGTAACTAAAATGCTAGAATTATTAAGATTTCAGTAATTTAGCATGACTTAATTGTGCTAGTACCCGATATATGTGCATTGTATTGTCAAAAACAGCCCATATTTATGTAACAGAAGCATTCTACTATCTAATAAATAACTAAAAGTTTACATTTTAACAAATTTGTAAAACTATATTTTGGGACCAAAAAGGGGTTTTACTGAACCTACTCCTTTCTCCAGATCACTCCCGTTCCATAGGACACCGTCCAGAATACACAGAGCATTGTTAGGATTTTGATCCGATACAGCAGAAACTGTCACGACATAGGCACGATTGTAATCCGACTTGACTTAATCGGCTGACTTTCCCCGAATGCTACGGGACGCACCTAACTGTCGGGGTGCTTTGCCGAACTATTCGCACCCTTCCCGACCCGTAGGAATTTGTTACGAACTTAAACGACAGCGTTCAGACAATGATAGGACATTCCAGATAATTGAGGATAGTAATCCGACTTTTTCACTTTTCGTGTCGTATCGCTGTCTGATATCACACGGGAGCAACAATAGGCAATGTGTGAACCCCACATTAAATATATATTTAATTGACCAAGGCATTGGTGGCACCATGCTAAATAATATGACTCGGACACAAATTAACCACTATATTCTAAATTCTAATGCAATTTGTATGTAACATTTCTTTTCATTGGCTAAAAGTTGCCGTCAAATCCAAAGTTTACCAGGCATAACTAAGGAGGGACAACCATTTTAGAATAATTGAATCAACAAATGTTCGATTAATACTATATAATCGAAAATAAAACAACACCTACCTCGAATTCGCCGTTTTAATGTTATTTTATCCGAATTTGAAGCGTACAGGTAACGTTATAACCTCCAGTTTTAAGTTTTCATTTGTATGACGTCACATTTACACACGACGTCTTGGCACCAAAATCATGAAGTTTCGCGGATTTTGTTTTATTTGTCAAATTAAGACATTTTTCCAATTTATATCGTATCATTTCTTTTTGAAATGCATTAGAATCGGAATAACAGTACTGTAGTTGAAGAGTTGCCACCGTCAATTTTGATTTGACAGTCGCAAATCTCCGTTTTACAGTCTCCACTACGCGTCGCCAGTAGAACTGCATTTGCGACCGTCAAATCTACAATTGACGGTGGCAACTCTTCAACTACAGTACTGCTATTCCTTAAGTAGGCCGATTTAAGTTTGTTTCTACTTGATGTTATAATAAGAAAACGTTTTATTTCTAATTGCAAACGTGCTATGCTATGTTAAACAACCTTAGCTTCGTGCTCATCCTAATAGTTTCAGCAAAGTTGGTCAATAAGGATCCGACTGAACGACTTGAAATGTATAGAGCCACAGCAAAAATATATATTTTAAAAAATCAGAAACTTTGCTTTGTCACATATTACCTAAGGATTAATTCAGGAACTGCTGCAATTATTTTTTTTTTTATATTTTTGCATCCTTATTCACGTGACCTGAACATCATGGTCATCAATGTTTAGCATGGGTTGAACTACTTGATGTGAGAAGTTATTTCGTCGTTTTCCGTTGTTTCCTTTAATTTTGTCAATCTGTTCAGTACCGTCCGCTCCTTTTGACAAAAGAGGACCAATTTGTCGTTTAATTTCAAGACTTTTTGAAAGAGAAATAAGAGGGACGAAAGATACCAAAGGGACAGTCAAACTCATAAATCAAAAACAAACTGACAACGCCATGGCTAAAAATGAAAAAAAAAAAACAAACAAACAACAGCACACAAGACACAACATAGAAAACTAAAGAATAAACAAAATAAAATTTGTGTTACAAAGATTCTCCATTTACGGCGGCATACAGAATATGGATGAAATTCATTTCTCCCATGAAAGTTCCAAATAATATGTTTTTTTTCCCCGTTTACAACTGTTTATGGTAACGACATGCAGTACCTCCTTGTTAAAGGGAAGAGGTGGTTTTCACATGGTGTGTAAAGGAACATGAACGCCGATACCCAGTATAGGATAAATGCCCTACGATTAAGACTCCTTGTAACATCTCTTAGTAGAATGCCGTACATATAAAAAAGAAGATGTGGTATGATTGCCAATGAGACAAAATTACACATAAATTAACAACTATTGGTCATTGTACGGCCTTCAACAATGAACAAAGCCCATATCCACATAGTCATATAAAAAGACCCCGAAACAACAAATGTAAAACCATTCAAACGAGAATAACTGTCTTATTGATGTACAAAAAATGAACGAAAAACAACCAGTGATTTACAGGCTTCTGATTTGGGACAGTCACATACATACAGAATGTGTCGGGGTTAAACATGTTAGCGGGATCCTAACTCCTCTGACATGGGATCGTGGTGTAACAGCACAGCATAAGAATAGACAGGTCGAAAACGTACATATTGCAGTAGTTGTGCATATGTTCTTGTTCTGAATAACCACTGAACGTTAAGCAGACACCAATCAATTAACCATACCGAAATTGTAATACCAAAATATCAAAATGAGGCTAGTTTTGTTTTAGTTTTCATAGTACTTTCTAATTTTAAGACGTTACAATCCCAAACTCAAATTTCAAAATAACTGTCTCGTGAAAATCTAAATGATGTTTTTTTTTTTTAAATTCATTTTTCATACTTATTGATTTTAGAAACTAACAGACCCAAAATATATTCATCCTTACCTACAATGCCCTTTAACATTTATATCATCTAAAGTGCGCCATGGTCACTTTACACACATTGTGACTTAGATTGAAAGTTGTCTCATTGGAACTATACCACATCTTCTTATTCCTATCTGCTGTCTGAGACTAATAAGAAGATAATTGTCTATGAATAATAGCAGATGAGTGTTACTGGTCATTAAAAATATCGTTATAAAGCAAGATTCAGGATATAATTTACAAGAAATACTATTACATATTTGACTTTAATTTTTTTTATTAAAGGTACGATTTGTTTACAAATACATTAGAAGGACCATCTACAGGCCTACTAGGTATGTAATTGATACAGCTCTAAATAAAAGGATGAACAAATTTGTCAAAGATACCAGGCTTATAATTTATTTTGTTCGCCAGACGTTGGATTTATTTTCGGAAGACTGATCTACGACACTCGAATCAAATAAAGTTTACATGGCCAAATAATAAACGAAGTTTAAGAGCATTGATGACGATAATTTTCAAAGTTTGACGATGATCTAATCCGATAAAAAGGGGGTAGTAAAAATCAAATGTTGTAAAAGAACACAACAAAAAAAACGACAACAAGGCGAAATTAAAACCTGTAAAAAGTTTACCAGTGCACACATTAAGTATCTGATTTTCGGATCTACTGATAGAAAAAAAACATGTATAAATTTATAAGGTGAAAGTATAACATAGTTCATCAATACGAAGAAGTGAACAGTAACAGATTTAAACATATAATGGTAATATCGTTTTAAAATAATAGGTATTGAGAGACGGTTATATCCTTTCACATTAACCCGTAGATTTTACAGTAGCATGTTTTATCATTCCATTTCGCGGGTAAGTATTTCCCTCTATGTTTTAGAACTAATTGCATAACAGTGTGGTCGACAGTAAAACGTTTGTAGGTTGTAACTTGTTTGTCAACGGCTATGATTTTATGCTCACCCAGTCTGTCAGAGGCCTTCCAGTGGGGATTGAAATATTCACTTGTTACACATTCCGATACATAAAATGAAACTTTCTTTTTACAAAGCTTGAAAGGAATTTGTTTTAAATATTTATTATAATCATCACATACAACCGTGTCATTTATAAGAATAATAATGTTCAGAGATGATATTATTTAATAATAATAAAAAAATAGGTTTATCCATTGTAAAAAAAACTATTAAGTTGATGGGGTTAATTCACAAAATATCTCATTGATTAAGAGCACAACTACGGTGTGATTATTTAAGAATGGCCTACTATTTATTCAATGCGTATACATGTGGGTTTTGTTTGTGAAGAGTTCTGGATAATTAAAAAATCATTTGATTTCTTTGTTTAATACCATAAAACGATTCATTCTTTCAGATATTTGTCACTTTGCCTTATCTTCAACTCCAACACAATTTCTCACGTTTCTTACAAAACTTATATTCTTGTGATGTATTCTTTTGTTGAAAAAAAAAATGTATAGATATGTATTAGATAAAATACAAAGGTAACAAAGAAACAGGCCGGTAACAACCGTTGCCAGATAGTTTTTCTGCACGAGTAGTCAGGTCAAGGTCCGAGGCGATAGCCGAGGACCTTGACCTGACTACAAGTGCAGAAAAACTATTCGGCTGGTTGTAACCGGCCTGTTTCCTTTGTTACTTTTGTTTTTTATCTGACGTGTACGACGTTTCAAGTAATAATACTTTGAGCAAGACTAAACATTTGAGAAACTTGGATAGCCATAAAGCAGTGAATGTAAGTTATAGTATAAACACATTTTTTTTTCATTTCCCTTCAACCGAGATTTTTTTTCAGGAATCTAATAATTTGATAAAAAAAAAAAGAACAATTTCAAGTAAAAGATAAATGTTGTACACATTTAAGACTTTTTAAAATGCAACTTCGTAAAAAAGTAATATATTAAGGAATATTTTAGTGGTAAGTAAGATAACGTTTGATTTTTATGAATAAAACGGAAAGCGGGGAGGGGGAAGGGGGGGGGGGCTAATTCATTTTAAAATACACAGGCTGTGATCTTTATTTTTGATGAAAAAATGCAGGATGAGCCTTTCAATCCCCCATTCCCCCTTAAAAAAATCGTATAAATCGCGCGTTTGTTGCCATACATGAATTTAATATGCAGTGGTGGGGTCCCGGGGGTTGGAACACCCCTTTTTTGACGATCAATGCATTTAAATGGGGACTTAAAGTTGGACCCCCCCTCCCTGTTTTGTTCTGGATTTAAGACATGGATCCGCCACTGATATAATTCGATAACAATAAAAAGGTATCAAAAGAATGAATTTCCTACTTCATTAGTGAATGAAATATTTATGAAAAAAAAAAGGATTTTGTCTTAATATTATATTTATTCAGGAATATTCTTTGATTTTTTTTTTAAATTCATGCTCGTCTCTAGATCTGCAAGTGTTGATCGGGATTAAACACGTGTTACTATATGATCCAATCGCAGCTTACCGCCCAAAATTGATGACATAAGTTGAATGATTTTCTTCTAGATTTGCTGCTTATTTGGACGTGTATTACATGAACACTTTTTGTTGATAGGATCAATCTGCATTGGTGAGTTGATAGGGATTTTATCTTTCGATATTAGATTTGATTTTTATTTACTTATTTCCTGTCTTATTTTTATCAGTGAAATGTTCACGTCAGTATCATCCTTTAGTTTCTTTACTTTCAGCATTGTCCAAAATACTATTCATGTCCATATATTGAAGAAAACATTTATTGACCGAATATTTTGCTTCATAAAGGGGGCGGTATGTTCTTTTTTGAGTATACAAATGTATTAACTATTTACTTTTCAACGCCATCACCCAAATGTTTTTGTTTAAATTAGCACCAGGGGCGGATCCAGTCATTTTAAAAAGGGGGGTTTCCAACTATATGTCCCCATTCATTCAAATGCATTGATCGGCCAACAAACAAAATTTAAGAGGGGTTTTCAACCTCCGGACCCCCCCCCTGGATCCGCCAATGAGCACTATTAACGGTATTTGGAAAATCAGGAATCATTCAAAACATTAATGTGTCATCTGCTTGACCATAATAAATTTTTTCTCATAAAATTTGGGATCAAAGTATCTATTTTAGGAGAAACACCCCCCCACCCCCTCCCTCCCCCCCACTATTAAAGTTAAATGTCTAATCTCTTAGTGTACTGAGGTGAATAGTACTTAACTGGAAATGTTTGAAAAAAGATATTGATGCTAACGTAAATATTTTGTTCAATAAAAAGACAGGAAATAAGTCGGTGAACCAAAAAGTTCAAATCTAATTGAAAGTTAGAGTGCCCATGAACTCACTGATCATGCACGAGTGATTCTATTCATAAAAAGTGTCCGTGTAACAACTAAAAAGAGTCCGTGTATCGTCTAAAAAGAGTCCGTGTAACACCCGTTAATGTACTGTTTTTCTATAGCTCTGCGGGGGGCAAAGTCGTACAAAGATAGATATAGGAAGATGTGGTATGAGTGCCAATGAGACAACTCTTCTCCCAAGTAATAATTCATAAAAGTAAACCATTATAGGTCAAGGTACGACCTGCAACACGGAGCCTTGGCTCACACCGAACAGCAAGTTATAGAGGGCCCCAAAACTACTAGTATAAAACCATTCAAACGGGAAAACCAACGAGAAACGAAAAACACATATGAACTACATAAACAGACGACATCATGCATTGTAACTTTTAAAGCCAATTAAGTAAAAAAAATAATCTGAAAGAACGTGCGATATCATATTAGGAAAATTGATGGTCAAACCATAACAAAAAATCAAGTAAAGAATTTCAATTAAGTATTCAACCTTTATAGCTTGCTGTTCGGTGTGAGCCAAGACTCCGTGTTGAAGGCCATTTTTATTTATTTTCAAATTACAAAGGTTATTCCTGATTAGTATTTTTAATTATTTTATTTAGGCGTTTAGAACCTTTGGTGACCTCACAGTTTAAATTTCTATGATAAGTACGTCGTGAGCAGTGGGCATTACAGACGAACGTTCACCTAATTTTCCCCAGTCAATGAATGGCCATAGCTACACTGTTATGAATTTCATTCTATATAGAATCATGTTGAATACATATATATAATGATATTCATCCGTAAATATGAAGAATTTTATTATTTATTATTAATTACAGGTTTAGCATGGGTCAAAGCAATTTGCTATAAAGTCAGGTATAATCAATACTATGAGAATTCCATTGTTGAAGATAAAGGCAAAGCAATTGTAGGTCTTGTAGCAGCACATGAACTTGGTCATAAGTAAGTCATAATTTCAATAAGAACACAAAAATCTATGACAAGTAAGATTTAATACACCTTTCATTTCCAATCTACAATGAGATTTCTGATACATTTGAATACATCACTATTTATGGTTTTAAGCTGTCCTCCCTCATTGCAGATGATGATAAAATAAAAAAACTCATGAATAAAATTTGATACTGTCCACTCAGTTACACTGATTATATCACCTATTATTGTGTAGATATCTATTGTATTTCTATTGTTATATCAAGCAATACATTCAATACAGTTTCTACCCGAGATTGGGCATTCATTGAAATACACTTCATTTAAGGGTCAATTTTATTCCAAACTACATTAAAATGTATCTCCGTTCCAAACTACATTAAAATGTATCTCCGTTCATGAATAAAAAGAGGGTATACATAAGCAAAACGGCTATTAGAAAAAAACATTTATAAAGAGTTACATAGACATTATATAGATATAAATCTTTACTATTAAATGTAAAGACCTCATCTTGTGTTTTGCTTCTTTTTCTGCCACAATACATTGATCACCATGCCTCTGTGTCCTATAGGTTCATGCATAGTCGCATTTTTAAGTCATAGACAAGACTTCCGTTTAGGACTTGTCGGCCCGATTACTTAGACAACAAACAATCGGCATTCACATGGGAACCAAGTCTGTATCCCATTTCTTACCGACTTGTTCCTGTTTTCTTATGATGCTGACTGCATACGGTAACTTCTTACAAAGAAAGATCGAACTTAAGATAAAGGATTCAACAGATACAAATAAGTCTGCCTCATAACTTAAATTACATCTTGAAATGGACAATGAGGGTCGGTTGAAAACAAAATTTTGCGACAAAAAGGATGATTTCAGCTTTCCAATTGTGAAATTTCCATTTCTATGTAGCAACATTACAGCAGCGCCTGCATACGGAGTATATATCTCCCAATTAATAGATATTCCCGGACTTGTATTTCCTATCATGATTCCCTTGATAGAGGGTTGCTGCTAACAAGGAAGCTATTAAACAAAAAGTTCCAAATTGTAAAGTAAAAATCATCGCTTCGTAAATTTTACGGACGCCATCACGAGTTGGTTGACCATTTTGGAATATCCGTTTCATAGATGATAGCGGATATGTTCATAATGTCGTAACTACAATCCCGTCCCCCTTTCACGAATGTGATGTACAGAATAATACTTATTACCGAGTTTGTACTAAAATAAACAACACGTCGGTTGCTGCAGATGGAGCAGGATCTGCGTACCCTTCCGGAGTACCTGAAATCATCCCCATATTTTAGAAGGGTTCGTGTTAGATCATTCACGATCCTTTTCAAGATCATCAAAATGCGGTACCCGATCTTTCACGATCCGATATATCCTTTTTTTTTTACAAATATCACCGGTTTTGCAAAGTTTCGAAGTAAACTAAATCAAAATAGCTTTAAGAACTATTTCAAACAGTAATATTGAACGATATTTTAGGACAAAAGTAGTATATATGCATTAAAAATTTGAAAAAAAATTATGTTTATTTACATTTTTATTTCTCTGAAATTTCGAAGAGCTTTCTGCCCTCTAAAATTTTGTAAAAACAGTATACTTTAGGTCTTTATTTTTCTCGAATACTAATCTGAATGTTGAACCATTTTGACAAACAATTTTATTTTTCCAATATTTTCATAATAATTGATTAAATAAGATTATTTACTGACGGAGCACGTCAATAATATTTTAATCACGATCATATAACACATCTTTCTCGATCTGATGGTAATCGTTGACCACCGTTAGTTATTCTTTCACGATCATTTATATCGATTAAACGAATGACACCCATGACATACGTAATATCAAAATCGACGAAATCAAAAAAGAAAAATATACACAATCGGAGTAATATAGACTTTTAGTTTTTAGAGTTTAACAGATTATTTTCTTTGGTTTTGTGAGTCTTTGTTTACTCCTTGGTTTTGATTGTTATTGTCTTGTAAATATATTAAGAAAGAAACAAAATCTTAAAATATGTAGTAAGGTTCTAATAATTTTGTTTTAAGCTTAGGAGCTTCCCATGATACTTCGAGTAAGAACAACTGCTCTGCCGATGACAGATACGTTATGGCACCGAGTGCATATGCCAAAAAAGACGAGAAAGCAACAAATCACTATATTTTTTCAAACTGTTCAATTGACTACTTTCAGGAGTATATAGATGAGCTCAACCAGTAAGTTTATTCGATTTATATTTGTGTATTTTTATTTCATATTTTCTTTTTTTTATTCTGTACTAAAATTATTGAACAGGTAGTTAAGGCACATATTGTCTGAATAAGTATAGTTATACCATCATAGTAGAGCTGCTTTGTGTTACGTTTTTGTTGTATTTAACCCTACCTATTACGAAAGACATAACACACCATACAGGGAGTTAATATGAACATCGACAAGACGTAGTTTGGTTTATTCTTGACTATTACCGAATGAAAATAAAACGTGACCACTATTGAAACATCAGAATTACATCATACGCTACGAAATTTGGAGATGTTTACTTTTACTTATCCGTAAGTCTTTTCAGTTGACTAAGCGCACTCATTTTTCAAATTGAATTTCAACCTGACTTAATGTTTGGTGAAACGATGGAAAACTTATAGTGACAATATTATTCTTCCCATGATCAAACATAAACTTTTTATTTTCATTGTGTCATAGAGATATGAATATTTGTTGACCAAAGAAAATTCGGATTTCCCAAAAGCATCGCCTGAGGGAGGTTTGACTTTTCGAGGGAGGACAAATATTCTTATCCGTCTTAGCTAAAGAAAATAAATGTTATATTCCACTGCCAATTTTTGGTTCATTAAAGTAAAATAGTAATTTACATATAATATTTGTTACGCAAATTGTCAGTGACCTTCGCACTCACCTCATTTAGAATTCACTGACCCCATATATATGGTTTTAGGTCACTAGCAAAATGTGTAGCGAATTTATCTTGCCGACTATCTTGCCATTTGACATTTAAATTAGTAGCCTATCAAAGTGATAGGCTACTCCTCAATATAAAAAAAAAACATTCTTCCATTGCCAAAAGTAACAACTAGTTAGCTTTTTAATGTGTTTTTAGTATTTATTTCACATCATCATCAATTTCTTAATTTTTAGTCCGAATGAAACGTTTCAGATTTTTCCTCAACGCCGTGTCGTTCTGGTAAAGGAACATAACACCACAGCTAATCGTGTATGAAAACAAACCACCCCGTACTAACCCCATATTAAATATACACGGTCTCCACGCGTTTCATTGTAACCAATGATATTCCTTGAAATGTATACGAGGTAAGATAATTGTTCATATCCGGATGTATTTATAACTATGATAAGGTATTTATTAGTGACATGTTTTTTTTCTGTTTCGTTTGTACGTCTGATTTGTTTAATGCGATAATCAATATACTATCGCTATTTAAAAACGGTTAAAAATATTAAGCACTTTCAACAAGTATAACGTCATGATGTAGTCCACATGCTCAGAAAGGGGGGGGGGGGTGTATGATCCTCCGTGAAAATGAAATTTTCTGATGTTCTCAATCAATCAAATTATGATTTTCCTATCAGTATTTAATAGCAGTAGAATAAATGGAGATGTTAGATTCTGAAATCAGTTCGTGAAGAGTCATCGTCATATCATTGCTAATTTTTTCAGACATGTGGTTGCCGGGTGCTAAATCAATTACTAAATATAAGATATCAAAGGAGTGAAGAAACTTTAAAAGGAACAGATTATGAGTTTTATTTTCATTTTCAGGGTTGATAGAAATTGCATGGCATCATTGTTACTAAACCATGATCCGACAGCACTTGACAAGTACAATGATACGTTAAACGGACAAATATATAATCACGACGAGCAATGTATGCAAAATAGTAATCATGAAGATACATATCTTTGTAGGGTACGTATGAACATTTTAAACCTTCCTCTACTTAAGATAATAAAGCATTACCCTTTCACAAATCATGAATATACTAAAGGATGTAAGTTTGTATTTAATATCGTTTATCAATATAGCTTTCAATGAGGAGTGTACGTCTAGACTACTTGAATGAAATAGAAAATGAAATGAAAAGAATAGAATAGAACACATGGAAAATTTACACAAAAAACACAATTCCTTAAAAAGAACATACAAATGCTTCACATCTAGGCAATACATTTGAGCTAACAATTTTAGTACGTCTATATTAAGGCCCCTAAGAAAAGCAAATTTGGCATCTTTTTTCAAAACTTTCTCCTTAACTGTATAAAAACATCAGGACTTACGGAAAATTCTAAAATGACATAATTGATTTGCATTGTTAACAACACCGTGAAACAACTATCATATTCCTGGTATATGTACGTATATTTATTTACGAAACAATTACAATGTATCATTTTTCAAAAATGTTAATGAGCTGTAAATTTCTTTCTCTACCAAAAAAAAAACAAACTTAACTACGTGTTAAAGTGTTCTTTTTATTTGCTCTTTGTACATATGTAACCTTTTCTGTTTAGTCCAGTTTTGTAATACAATGCTGGTGTGGGTCGGGATGTAATCACCCAGCAATTGTTATTGTGAATGGGTCTTTTTTTTTTTTTTTTTATCTAATTGTCTTTTTTTTCGCTTATATACTTTGTTTCTATAGAGTGTCTATATGTCATTTTGTTTTTCTTTGTTGAAATAGTTATTTGTTTTTTATAGTGATTAAGATTATAACACAATAATTTGATTTTGAATGTAACACGTCTTCTGATTGGCTGACGTCGTTTTGTTTATCAGGGTTGCATTCAATGTCTTAGCGGCTACGTAGTTCTACGTAGATTTTTGCCTAGTTGCTATCCATATCTACGTAGAAGCTATATGCTAGCTACTCGTTCAATAGTCATAATAAATCTACGTAGCACTACGTAGCCGCTACGATATTGAACGCATCTCAGCTCATAAATATAATTTTGTCATATGACCGTAACGTCATCAACATTTTTAATGATTTACTCCGGTTTAGAATGGAATTTAGAAATTTAGTTCTAAGACATGACTGTAATATTGTTTCTGTCTATTCGAAATATCATAAAAAATGTGGTGCACACTTTAAAATAATCCAATATGCGGGTTATTCAGTGTGCACCACATTTTTTATGTCATTTCTTCATGTTGACAACTGTACCCTTTTTCTTTTGTAGTCTTTACTTATAATTATATCTGTTTTATTTGCTCATCTATAGTTGTCAATTTAATGGAGTTCTGTAATACAAGTGAGAGGTTTAAGTAGCTAAAAAACTACGTTTAATCCACCATTTTCTTCAGACAGAAACGTCTGAACTAAGCCAGGAATTTGACAGTTGTTTTCCATTCGTTTAATATGTTTGAGTTTGAATTTGCCATTGGGTAAAGGATTTTCTATTTTTAACTATCCTTTGAGTTCGGTATTTTTGTTATTTCAACTTATCTGCACAAACTAGAATCGCAGATACCAAATTTTTTGTTTGTTTTAGGTCACGAAAAATCTTACTTTTTGAAGAATTCACGGAATCCAAAAATAAGAAAAATACTGGAGGTGATATCATCAAAATGCTTGATGTTTATTGAGTTTGACAAATCGATATTTGAAAAAACAGTCGGTATTCGAATTGGTATTCAGCACTCTTACTTGCCGACTCGTTTATACTCTTACGATGTAGAATGTGTACACATTTCTTTTAGAAAATATCTTGCAAAGTTTTTAATTTCATGTATTAATTGTGAACGCATAGTAGGACGCTTACAATATAGACGCACCTAGTATCGCTCATTCTGGTGTTAATACGATTCGCCTTTCAGAATCTAAAGGATCATGGGTAATTTTATTGTTCGTACCCCAAAATGAAAATAACGTTACGTCATTGGTGGAATTTCCATTGTTTATGACATTTCTAATCAATCACGACGTTTTGGTGTACACTTTTGAAAATATTTCCCAGGATGCATTCGATTCTGAAACGGCGAATTTTCCCAATTTTATGTTTTTTGCCCTGATTTGTCATCCTACTTAATTTATAAGATTTGAACATCGGTCAACTAGTGCTGTCTAAATTCGTTGGATGTTAATAAACTATGTACTTAAACTATATCGAACATAATAACAGGATCAGATGTATGCACAAATGTGATAATAACTTATTTTAGTTTTTATACGCCCGTCAAAATTTTGACGGGACGTATTATGGTATACAAATGTCCGGTGTCCGTCCGTCCGTCTTTCTGTCCGTCCGTCCGTCTGTCCGTCTGTCCGGCGTAAACATGTCGCACCGTAACTTGAGAACGACTTATCCAAATTTCATGAAACTTAATATAGTTGTTTCTTATGATGGTCAAATGATCTGTATACTTTTGGTGAAAATAAGATTTAAACTTTTTGAGTTACGGCACTTTGTAACTAAAACAGGGGTGTGTTTTTTTTCATATGTCGCACCGTATCTCAAAAACTTTTCTTTATTATTGCTTAAAACTTTACACACTTCTTAGTTATATTAATCTTAATATCTGTATACTTTTTGGTGATGATTCAAAATTTCATTTTTGAGTTTTTGAGTATTTTGTAAAAAAGGGGGAGGTTTTTTTTACATGTCGCGCCGTATCTCAAAAACGATTTATGATTATTGCTTAAAACTTTACACACTTCTTTGTTATATTAATCTAAAGATCTGTATACTTTTTGGTGATGATTCAAAATTTCACATGTCCCGTCGTGTCTCAAAAACAATAAATGGTTATTGCTTAAAACTTCCTCAGAAACTATTTATGATTACTGCATAAAACTTCCACGCAAGACGTCGGGCGTATCATGCGCTCATGGCGCAGCTGTTTATTAACCTATTGCATAGACAAGTTTACAGTCAATGAGTATAGTATAACGATAAATGAAAAAGGGGCGATAGATACCAAAGGAACATTCAAACTCATCAGTCGAAAATAAACTGACAACGCCAAGGCTTAAAAGAAAAATTCAAACAGATCAACAACAGCACACAAAACACAACATAGAAAACTACAGACTGAGAAACACGAACCACACCAAAAACTGAGTGTGATCTCAAGTGCTCCGGAAGGAAAAGCAGAGCCTGCTCCACATTTGTTAATACTTATCATTCATTTACATGAAGTTATACAAGACATTCAGTTTTTATGGTAATTGTAAATAATTCTACTTTTTATTCAGAACCAGCACTATCTAGATCCTACAACAGTTTGTAAATATATGTATTGTAAAATACCAGGAACAGGATCTTGCAGCATACATATACCTTGGGAGGGAACTGTGTGTGGGGATGGAAAGGTAACATTGATCAACCTACTTTTATAGCTGACTATGCGGTATGGGCTTTGCACATTGTTGAAGGCCGTACGATGACCTATAGTTGTTTATTTCTGTGTCATGTTGGTCTCTTGTGGAGAATAGTCTCATTGGCAATCATATTACATATTCTTTTTTTTATATTGTTAGTTCCGTTCCTACTTTTTTTCTAATTTGAAATGGTCCATGTTTAGAATGAGGCACACCAATTAACATTAATGGTATAAGTTAGAAATTCAATCAGGTCGATTCTTGGTTCATCTTAACCAAATTAGAAAAAAAACCACTTATGTTATATTTCAGTGGTGTATTGCTGGCAAATGTTGTGAAGATGTACGAGCACAATCAGCGAACTGTAAGTTAGTTATTCAAGTACAACTTTTTTAAAGATTATTTTGCTTTTCTGTTGATTTTTAACGTTTACCTTTAAAAGGGTTTGTTAGCTGGACCGTGAAGTCATTGTTGGGATAGGCAAACTACCCTACTTTGAGAATAGACTAGTCCAACAGAAAACTAATCGATTTGTCTGTTGGACTATGCTACTTCGAAAGGAGGGTAGTATGCCTGACCTAATAATGACTTCACGGTTCAGCTAACAAGCTAGCTAACCAAAGATATTACATATCTCTACACACTCAATGGAATCCGCTGTAATTGACCTGAAATCATGTGTGCTATAAAAAGAATAAAGTAAGGTACACGCTGTCTTGTGATAACTTTCGTGTATTGCCCTACATAAAGCAAGTTGACCTGTTATCCGGTCGGCTTGTGGAAAATCCACTGGTTGACATCTATACTTGCATGACGCAATCAAGGGCTTTATCAATCTAGAGAAATTCAAATAAAAATATTTATTATACAAACTAAAAAGTAATAACAGATCTAAAAAAACAATTTCGTCCAGAAAACCCTTAAAAATATAAATAAGATCTTTTATTCTCTGCCACAGTTTGTCACACTCTGGATTTTATTTATTTACATACTTTTCAAAGGAGGACAAGGGGCAATATTCAGAACCGTAATTTCTGGCATTATCCCGGAATTTTTTTTTTGTCACTGCTGCGATGGTTTTTTGTCAACTCATCTAAAGTTTTAACAATATATAGCCCTGTCTTTGGATTTTTTTTTACAGAAAACGTGGATATCATTTGTGGCATATTTTCCATTCCCCGTCGACAAAAATAAAGGCGAATATCGAACTGAACTTTATTTTGAAGTCCAAATGGAATATTTGGTGATAAATATGTAAGACTCAGATCGACGTCCGGTCTCTAATCGACGTCTTTTCCTCTAATCGACGTCTAAATCTGACGTAACAATAAAATAACATTCCAAATCGACGGCCAATGTTATGCCTATCTAACCGATGTCCATATTTTGGCTTCTCTAATCGACGTCCAATTTTTAGCTTCTCTAATCTACGTCCGTTTAACCAACAGTTGAAATCTTTAGACCTTCAAACATATTATGTGTGACAAATAAGATCTATAAAAAATATATATATATTACATATTAGAATTAAAATAAAAAAAATAACGATCTTAATTATAAAAAAAAAACTTTTCTGAAAAACAAATATGACAGACATAAACCATCGAAAACCACTACACTACAGGCCCTTAAAGAATTTGTCGGGTTCGACATGAGTTTGAGCACTTAACAGTGGTGTAACAGCACATCATAAAAACATAACGCATTTTTTTTTTTTGCGTATACGTTTCACTCCAGGTGAAAAATATCTTACAGAGACCGAAATTTAATACTCTTAAAACAATTGGCTCAGTGTACTTCTTTATTTTGTCTATTGTAAGACTGAATAATGCTCCTATAAGTCGTTTGGTTTTATTTGTCGTTTGGTTGTTTTCTCATTATGAATATGCATAGAAATGACACACTATTATGTAGATCGATTGGATTAACTTTCTGTCAAAAAAGATAAAAATTAATATGCGTGTTACCTATTTCGGGTTAAAAAAATGTAAAAATGTTTGAAAATTTAGTTACCAAAAGAACCCTACAAAACATGTACATGTATCGAGTAAATTAAGTCCAGTAATTTATTAATAATTGATATTGGTCATCGATTAAAGACGACTACAATCAATCAGACGTCGATTAGAGTATCAAACAATTGGACGTCGATTTGAGAATGTGAAGTCAGATTTGGACGTCGATTTGTGAAACGGACGTCGATTTGGGGAACGGACGTCGATTAGAGGCCGGACGTCGATCTGAGTCTAACATATATATTGAGGTATACATTTTCCTTCTGTCAGCTTCGTCAATAGACGGATAATGCTCGACGTCTCCTAATCCCATGCGTTTAAGTTCTGCAATTGCTGCTTTGAAATTTTCTCTAGAAGCGCTAAAACTTTCATCATTCACAATGTCAATTTTTTTATTGTACGGTTGAGCCTTTAAAGATCTTTTCAATGAGTATATCAAACACTGCAGTAAATTTGTTTTATAACGGTTTCTATCAGCTTTACGCACATCCATATAAAAATGACCCAACACTTCATCTAGTTTTAAGGTGTCATAATGTTCAAATCATGGATCCATTTTTTTTTACTTGTAAATACTCCCTGAAAATAGTGGCTGCTGTTATATTCTGCTTTATTGTTTTGTCTGCACTCATTTTCAAACGTTTTTGTTAGATTTCTTCATCACTTGTATCGACAAATCGTCTTTTACCAGACTTCATCTTTAGTTGGCATAAAAATACATGAACTATGCACGACAAGTTACACGATTAGTGGGCGGTGCATACACATTAAGAGTTAGGATCAAACACGCGGTCAGTGGGCGGAGTAATCATGTGAATTTTGCGAATCTAGGACACTTGTGTATTCAACGTTTCATTAATTATATACCCAATACGGTTAGCATAACCGCACAAAAATGTTATCATGCTTTGACCTAACTAGTTGGGTCAAAGCATGATAACTTATAGTACTAATTAAACTTGAGCGAGGTGTAAAATGTTTACAATGTGTACAACTTTAATGATACAATTATGTCCATTCAAATATGAAAATTTAAAACTTTTGCACTTCGAAACGGAACTACAAGACACATCAAAAGGCAACCATGTCGATATGATAAGGTCAAAATGTTATAAAAAAAACAGCTGTTTGACGATTGAAAACATGATTAGATACATGTAAATTGACATTTACATTAATCTTATTCAATTTCCTAGCAAGGAACACCAACACAAATGCTAACTTTGATGTCCAGCGTTATTCAAAGTAAACTGACGTTGGCAATTTTTATTAAGACGTCAATCACGTAACCCGATGTTTTATTGGTACTAGAATACAGTTATGTTTCAAAGTGAAAGAAGAAAGTAATATCACAGTCATATTTTTAAATCACGTAAAGATATTTTGTGCTCAAATAAATGATAGATATGATACAACTAAGTGAACATCGCCGAAGGTAGAAAGTCCAATAGCCAGTACTCAGGGGTTACTGAGCGGAAATCATGAAAACTTGGAAATCTTTTAAATTAAGGAAGTTTTTTCCTCATACATACGTCTATTTTCTTTTCCATGTATGTTGTTCACGTATGGTTAACATTAATATAACGTTTTCAATTCACAACTATTTTGTCATCACACAACAACGAAGAGTTAAAAATTGTCTTCATCTACCATTTTTCTATATAAATATAAGTCATCAACACAATCATAGTTCTGAATACATTTATCATGCAAATATGCCTGACGGTAAACGTATGCAAATGTCACTTTTTAATTTTATTCCTTCTCCGGATTTAGCTATATGTGAGGTATTTTTTGCTTTGATCAACTCTTTAAAGTTTGTATACGGTTTGATTTTAAAATGTTTGACCTCGAGCCTCACTGAAGAGATATTTATTATTGAAACGCCCATCTGATGCTTTAAAAATTGGCATCATTAAAGTCATAGGAAACGAGTGACTGGTGAAAAATAACGTTTATCCAATTGTTGAAACAATGCATGTAATTACCATAAACAATTTTATAATTTTTTACGCAAAAATATGGTATAATCGTTAATTTTTTTTCTCTCTGTCTGATATGATTTAACAAATATGGCAGCTCATTAAATGCCGTGTTTTGACTCCGCAGTTTACTGATTGTCACCTTACAGTAAACAATCAACAAAAAAGCATGAATATTGAGCACGTGTTTAACATGTACAATCAGATAGTAGTTTATTTTAATAATGAAAACTATCCATTTTGTTCTAAAAAAACATGCATCATTTTTTTTTATTTTGAAGTTTCATATGACTTTGATGTTATTTTATTCAATTATAAACAAAATTATCACCGACAAATGGACATTGTGACCAAAGTGAAAATTTATTCGATAAAGGCAAGCATTTGTAGAAGTAAAATACTACAAATATGGCTCTAATATTCATGTTGAAGTTTCCCCCTGTAGCTGATCTAGGCCTATTGTCCTTCCCCGGCAAAAAGTTCAGGAAGAAAATATAGTAGCTATTTGGTATTAAAAAACATGAACAGAAACATTTGTTGGGTTTTCTCCAGCCGTGTGGAGAGAAAACCAATAATCACCCTTTCGAAAATATTACGCCAAACATATATCATATTAATGTTGATTTGAATGTTCTTTTTTTATTATTAATTGACAGCTTCCTGTATACTAGGAGATGCTCCATTTTGTGCTAGCGAAATTATTCCTAAGCCACGTCTCTGTTATTATCAGTATTATAGTACGATATACTGCTGTGGAATATGTCAGAATTATCATACAGGAATTACAGGTCAGATTTTTGTCTTATATTAACATTAACAGATTAATGGTAATAATTGTACTGCACAAGATAATGTTTTATTTATATCAACCGTAAAAACAAGAACTTCCAATCTCACTCAACTTTACATTTCATTTATCCTTAACCAAGATTGGAACCTTTATTGTTTATCCATGTTGTCTCTTAATGTGTGATATTTACTTTATTATAATCTGGCTCATCGCTCATAGACAAAGAAGCATGGACAACTGATGACATCGTTTTATTTTAGAGTTTTGATACTTCTTAAAGTTTAAGCAAAACTAAAACAAAATTGGCTAATTGGCCTCAGTTTGAGCTTTTTTCGTAATTTAAGATATAAAACAAGACGTGAGTTTACTCAAAAAGATATTTTGCTATATATTTATATTATTATAAAACGATCTTAAGGTAGGTAAAATATATTTTGGATAAGGCATAGGTTGATATTGAATTTGACTTTAAACGAATTTGTAAAGGTGTGATACCACCATTGATTTTTCCCTATTAGTCTGTTAAATTGGCACTTTTAAAAAAATCGTACAGTATTTACCTTTATTTCAACCAAAGAAATACTTTGCATGTGTAAAGTTCAAACCTTTCCAGTGATGCAGTGAAAATTTCACACTACATTTCATTGCATATAAGAAAGTAACCATCGCCGAGGGTAGACAACCCAATTTTTACACTGTTATTTACTGGTTACCTGCTTTGGTAACTATGTAACCGTAACGTTCCAAAATATTTTATAAGACCATCAAATAAAAAAAGAATGATGCTTTCAGACACCCAACATACATATTTACGACTCAGAAAAATTTAAGTGCATTGAAATGCAGGGTTAATTTTCTACAACTGTCAAATTCAAGGGAATATTTTTTTAGGCCTACTTTCGTATGCAACCGGATGTGACGTACCATGATTTGGTGGTATTACACCTAAAATAGCAATAAATGGGCAAACATATCATTTTAATAATGTTTCAGGTGTCATAGTTATAACACGGCTCATATTCTAAAAAATCAGATTTGATTGCAAATGCATTTAGCAATAAAACCGACATAATTCTCAAATTTCTAAAGATTTTTGTAATTTCAGGGGCCAGACAATTGCTTTTCTGATACATTTATCTTTGCATATATAATATCAAGACATTAAACGCTAGTCTCTTTGTTGGTGTTTTTCAGTACTTTTCATGGCTTTTAATATTGGCCTTTTTATGCTATGGCTCTTGTCTAATATTGAAGATGGTGTTGAAACTCTTTCTTGTTTGATAACTAGAGTGCCTTCCTATCGGAGTTGGCGTTTTATACTGATATATGAAGCTAAATGTTATTGACCCTAATTGCAATGTTAATATTTTAAGCGCATAATGATCAAGTCATAAAAAAATTATATCACATCTCTTTGTGCTTATATAAACATTAACTACAAATGTAATTAAATCCTTTCTGGGCATAAAGAATATATGTTTGCGAGGGCTGTCAAGTACATTTTTTATTGGTTTATTTTTCAAAATTATCACTTTGCGTAAATACATTTAATAAATGTATATAAATAACACATAAATGAGAGAGTGCAGAGCAGATTGGTATCCCGAGAATACATTGTCAACAGAGGCGAAGCCTTATAGAATTTATATTTAATAATAATTTACAATTAATAGATATAAGAAGATGTGATATGAGTTGGAATGAAACAACTCTCCATCCAAGTCACAATTTGTAAAAAAAAGTCTTAAAAGTTGTTAATACGTATTTCACCCTATACTGACATTGTTCTCCATAGGTTGTGAATATGGCGATCGTCTGAGTGGTTGTGTAAAAACTGATTGTCCTTTTTATGATACAAATACAAGAGAAAATTCCTGCTGTAAAACGTGTGCTCCAGACGAGTCTACAACAGAAGCTGTGAAAACGACGGGAATGACAACCCAAGAAAGCACTACAATGGAGACTACAACTACGGTTATGACAACATCAGACACTACAACACCGGAAGTCACTACGGCAGAGGCTACAACTCCAGATATGACAACGACTGAAATGACAACACTGAAAAGTACAACAACTGAGGCTTCTACGTCAGTTATGACAACAATGAAGACTACTCAGCCGGAAAGTAGTACGACAATTTTAACAACAGAAGAGGCTACAAAACCAGAAGTCACTACAACAGAGGCTACAACTACAGTAATGACCACAACTGAAATGACAACACTGGAAAGCACAACAACAGAGACTACAACTCCAGTTATAACATCAATGGAGACTTCAACACCGGAAGGCACTACGACAATTTTAACAACAATGGAGACGACAACACCGGAAGTCACTACAATCGAGGCTACAACTACAGTAATGACCACGACTGAAATGACAACACTAGAAGACACTACAACCAAGGCTACAACTCCAGTTATGACATCAATGGAAACTTCAACACCGGAAGGCACAACGACAATTTCGACAACAATGGAGACGACAACACCAGAAGTCACTACGGCAGAGGCTACTACAACAACAGTTAAGACATCAATGGAATCTTCAACACCGGAAGGCACAACGACAATTTCGACAACAATGGAGACGACAACACCGGAAGTCACTACGACAGAGGCTACTACAACAACAGTTATGACCACGACTGAAATGACGACAAAGGAAGACACTACAACGGAGGTTACAACTCCAGTAATTACAACAACGGTTATGACAACAGCTGAAATGACAACACTAGAAGACACTACAACCAAGGCTACAACTCCAGTCATTACAACAACGGTTATGACAACAACTGAAATGACAACACGAGAAGACACTACAACTCCAATTATAACAACAATAGAAGAGACAACTCCAATTATAACACCAACAGATGGTACAACAGCAGAAAGCACTACTTCAGAGAGCACTTCTACGACTGATGATCCTATCCTTACAAGTAACTAAATAATAATAAGAAAAAGTTTTGAAATATGTCTACGTTTCTGAAATAGAGAAAACAATACTTATATTCAATAATCCTATACAAAAATTACAAGGACAGTCTCAAAATAATATAGATATAAGACTGCGTCATCAAAAACAATAATTGTCTGATCAGTTTAAAATGACTTATTGTTCTTTGATTTAATTTTTTATGACTACGTTTTGAATATTCGTAATGTTTGTGAGATGGAATCGACTTCAACATTGTTTACACTAAATATTAATAAGAAGATGTGGAATGAGAATCAATGAGACAACTTTCAATCCAAGTCACAATGTATAAAAAGTTAACAATAATATAGGTCAAAGTACGGCCTCCAACAAGGAGCATTGGTTCACACCGAACAGCAAGCCGTAACTAATCTATGCCTGTATAAACTTCAAAATTTAGGTGGTGATTCAAATACAACTATGTACATCTAATATGGCTTGTTAAACTGAATTACACTGCATAGTTATATTAGTTACCAGAAAATACACACAAAAAATAAAAATAAAATAAAATATACAAAGATTTAAAATCAAATATATCTCCTCTTACTAAGTCCCCGTGGTTGACGAATCCACCAAATATGAAATGGTCGTCCCCTAATTATGCTAAGTTTTCAAATTTCATAACTTGACATAAATAAATTCTATATCTGTATTTCGATTGTTTTTATTTTACAGTAATTATTGTTGTCTCTGTGGTCGGAGCAGCCGGGTTGGTAGCAGTAGCAATGTTTATTTACTGTTACGCCACAAAATGCATAACGAAGGTAATTATCATCAATATAATTATCTTAATTACCTCTCATCAAAATAAAATAACTTGTAAATTTGAACACAGAATCCAAACACATAATCTGTGTACTCTAAATCTATAAGTGATCATACTTTAGAGATGTTCATTTCCCGTAAATAAAGTTTTTGTCTTACGGATCAGTATATAATTTCAATCATACTAACAATTCAATGCTTCAGTCCTAGTATTTTTTACAATATTCATAAAATTGTTTTTTGATTTTTAGCAGTCGGGTAGCTGTTCACGTCAGAACTACATCATAAAACACAATCTTTCAAGACCGTAACCATGTTTAAAATGTTTTTTTTTCCTGATTAATTTCAGGTTGGTCCAATGCCTGCATGATAGCAATCATTATCTGGTATCATAAGATTGTCAAGTACATAGAAGTCATGAAAATGGAATTTGAACTAAACTTACAGAAACTTGTTAAAGTACATCCGTTATTATATTACTGTCTCACAGATGTGTATAGTTCTCATTTATTTTTATATATAATTCATTTTTTTATTGTTTATTTTATTATACATATATGTATTCATTTATATGTCACTTCTACTGTCAAAATGGCCGAAGTGATATATTGCTCAACCTTGGCATCCGTCGTCAGTAATTTTACACATTTTCGTTACGTTCTTTGAAATTAATAGCCAAATTTAAAACAAAGTTCTAAAGCAAAAGAGTTAAAGCTACAATGTATATTTGGATCGCAAAAGAAACAAAACAAACAACCCCATAATGGTCAGATATAATCCAAATTCGCCGTTTCAGAAATTAATGCATTCTGGGTAATATTTTCAAAAGTGTACACCAAAACGTCGTGATTGGTTGAAAACGTCCAAAACTGGAAACTCAACCAATGACGTGACGTTGTTTTCATTTTGAGGTACGAACAATGAAATTACCCATAGTCCTTTAGATTTTGAAAATGCAAATTGAATGATAGATATCACTTGACGTCATTCATACAAAGTTACAAATGAGAACTTAAACATTTCCTGGCCTGGTTAATACTTCACAGTATAATCAGAATCGGTAAAGAGCTCCATACAGCTAAATAAATGATTAATTTGTACATTATGTCTGACTATAAATAAAATTTACTTACTTTCTTACTAACTGAGCTTCTTAACAAATGGCAAATTACCGATAAAACTCCTACACATTGCTGAGTAATACATTGCTAAGGAGGAATGACTACGTGTATGACCATTGTAACATTGGACATAGTTGTACAGAAAAATGTTTGCATTATCTATATGGAAGTACTGAGCCCTTTGATCTGATTTTCAGTATATTTGTCGTTCGTTGCATTGATGTGGTTAATAAGTGTTTTTCGTTGTTGTTTTTTTATAAAGATTAAACCGGTGGTTTTCCCGTTTGAATTGTTTTACTCTAGTCATTTTGGGGGCTCTTTATAAAGCTTGTTCGATTTGAGCCAAAGCTCCATGTTGAATACCGTACTTTGACCTATAACTTTTATAAATTGTGACTTGGATGAAGAGTTGTCTTATGACACTCATACCATATCTTCTTATATCTATTTGTGAACAATATATGCTACGTTTTTAGAGCACCAGTCCTTATCTATTCATGAACTGACGTTTTTGTTACTCAGCAGAATATATATGTATCTACTTGTTATACTGTTCAATTGTTTTCCTTATTTGCAAAAGTCTCCACTATGCACTTAAGCGAAATTTGTTTTCTATATAGTTACGCAGTACAGTATTGTACCAAGATGTTTTTTTATTGAAATAATTTTTAATTGCAAATTTTTGATGTTACACCTTTTATGCTTTACATAATATGAACATGTTTATGTACGTTATAAATCATCTCAATTTCATTCTATTGTTGTAGTAATTGAAAAGTTCTGACTTTTTATGTCAGTAAATATCTAAAAATACCACATTTTCAATACTAAATCGACAATCACATGCACACATATTACCTTAAATTAGGATAGAGGGAAGCAGTCCATAGCTTTTTACAAAGCTCAAACTTGGTCATTTTTATGACCGTCAGCTTGAAATGTTACTACGCCTATACACACGGTTTTTTTGTTTTTGTTTAAGCCATATAAGCCGTGACATAAAAAAATGAGAAAAGATTTGGTAGTACTAGTATAAACCATAGGAGATTGAGGCATGGTCACATCTTATTAATTTTCACTATGAAAAGAGACACTAAATAAAAAAAACTGATATTATTAAACTATCGTATTGATCCACTAGCTCCAAGAAAACAAGAACGAATTTAATAATATAAAAAAAAAGACATTAAAGAATATTTTCTAAACACATATTAAAACAAAAGACAGGGAAGATAAATAAAGGGGAGGGGGTCTATGGCCCAGGTGCCAGTTGTAAAACCCCTAAACTGGATTTAAAAATCGTCAAATTCGTTTATAACAATGAAACATGTATCTACTGCCCTGAATTATAAACATAGAAGTACGAGTAAAGTGCAGGTACATGTACTAAGGGACAATCAAACACACATGTCCAACACTTTGCCGAAAAATAGAATGTTTTTTAAAAAAATCAAGTAAAATTGAAGATAAAACAACAGTCCAACGTCGGCCTTCAACAACGATAAACCATCTATCGTTTAGTCGGCTATACAAGGTCCCGACATGAAACTAACGGCCTAATTCATAACAAAACAATTTTCGGGGAGGGGGATATATGACAGACATTTAGAATGAAATTCAAAACAGTGTGGCTGTGGTCATTGATTGACACATTAAATTCATCCATTGACTGGGACAATTTACGTGAACGTTTGTCTGTAACGACCACTGTTCATGACGTACATACGATAGACATTTAAACTGTGGGGTTACCAAAGGTTTCTTAACGATTTAATTATAAAATAATTCAAAAAAATAATCAGAAATAACCTTTATGTTTTGATTTATATAATTGATATAAATCAAAACATCGTGTTATTTCTGATTTATTTTTCGAATTACTTTATTAAGGTGTTGAGAACCTTTTTAAGTGTCTTTAAAAAGTACATAGTGAGCAGTGGTCGTTACATACAAACGTTCACCTAAATTGTCCCAGTCAATGGATGGATTTAATATGTCAATCAATGGCCACAGCCACACTGTTTTGAATTTCATTCCATCAACAACAACTACTGAACTACATCCTTTGGAGAGGCACGTGCAGGGTGTGACGGGGTTTAAAGTGTGCGAGCGCTCAACCCTCCCCTAACATGGGACAATGAGGTAACAGAACACCAAAGGGACAAACAATCGATACGAGGTAAACACCACTCTCCCCTTAAAAAACCAAAACAAACAACAAACAGTCACTTAACGCTATAGAAAAAAACAAAATAACAGCAAATAAATAAATCATTTTCACCCTGCATGACTTGAGTATCAATCAGTACGCATTAAACAGATGTAATTTAAAGACTCCGTAAGTACTCAAACAAAAATATCAAATAGAAAAGACAGACACAAAGTACCGACCTTTTCCATTATATAGTAATCGAATGCATGATAATGCGATGAAGCATTTGCCTGCCACCATCAATACAAAAATATTCTAAAAAACATATATTTGGTATACAAAAACTCCGCCAAATGCAAGTCAGACGCCTGTAGTTCAGTGGTTGGTGTTTGTTGTTGTATACCCTATTTGTTTTTATTCATTGTTCTTCGTACATAAATCAGGCCGTTTTCCCTTTGATTGTTTTTTTATTTGCTATTTTACTTTGATCTAAACTGAATTTTAATATCCTTTCTCTAACATTTGTGCTATTTTCACATATCTTGAGCGGTGTGGGAAGAATATTTCTCTATTTTGTGTGCTATTTTTCACATTTCCTGATCTTATATTTAAACGTCTTCTTGTGTATGTACATCATGGACATAAATTGCATTTCTATATAAAAGTTAGCGAACTAAAGTCAAATTTGGACCAATTATTTGAGATCTAAAATGGCCGTTGAGCCGGTCGTTTCCTGAAATTCTGTATCAAGCTTTATTTTATTATGCTAAACTGTGTGATGCCTTGTCAGATTCAGTGCTTAAAAACTTCCTTATATTCTAACATAGTAAGCAATAATGAATTGTTCGTCCTGTTTTTAATCATAAAATAATACTGGGTTCCTGGAATTTGGAATCAAGATTCTTGTGAGCATGGATTGCTTTACCGTGTGATACGTCTTCACCTCCATTGCCCGTCAAGTTCGTGTTTGTTTTACCGAACACCTAAAAATGGTGATATCATTTGAGAGTAATAGCTCAAGGTTCAACTTGTTTGGAGACATTAATACGTTGTATTACATGTATTTATAATTCTGTTCAGAGTCCTGAAGATTGGGATCTTAACATAGTGTTTAGATAGTTATCAAAGGTACCAAGATTATAATTTAGTACGCCAGACGCGCGTGTCGTCTACATAAGACTCATCAGTGACGCTCATAGCAAATGTGTTTAGACATCTTTTTATGTCACCCGATCGACAATGTCGGGTGACATATTGCTTTTCCTCTGTTTCTTTTTCTGTATTATTATGGCACCCTCAACGGAGTTGGGGTGACGTATTGTTATTCTACGTTTCTTTTTTTTCTTATTATGGCACCCTCAACGGAGTTGGGGTGACATATTGTTATTCTACGTTTCTTTTTTTTCTTATTATTTTTCTTCTTGCAACAAATTTTGTCCAGGGGATTTCTTGAAATCCAATGGACCAATGTCGATGGAACTCTACTATAATAAGGACCCCCACGTGCAGAGTTGCAGTAAGCATGGAATGGTTCAAGATGGCTATCGTTTCCATGGAAACAGAACAAATGTGAAAAAATCTAGTTTTTGGTTTTGGTGAACTGTTTGAATATGCTTACACTCAGAATCACCATATTTTAATACAATGTAGGTGCCCACTATATACAGGTGTTGGATGATTTTGGCACTCATTGGACCTACTATGTTGCCATGGAAACTACAACAAAAATTTCAAAAATATCAAAATGCTCCAAACTTCATGAAACTTCACAGTAACGATGAGCAACATTGGAAGATGTGGCATTTGGCGTTGGAATTTCCAAAATATCTGTAGTTACCATGGAAACAATGCAAAAAGGTCAAAACTTTGAATTTTCACAGAACATTCCAGAACATCAATGTTAAATTTACTCTAGAGACATTAAATGGTATATATGATTATGGAGGGGAAATATTGCAGCGGGGGACAATATATGGATAGTTCAAAATGGCCGCCGTTGTCATGGAAACTGGGGCCAAGTTTTGCATTGACCCTATGGAAAAATGCATAAAATCAGCATTTTCTCAGAGAGTAGTGAACTAAAGTAAATGAAACTGTATTGATATATAACATGACATGTGGCAATGAGATGTCTGCTTTTAGAATTTTGGAATTATCTACTGTAACCATGGTTGCAGCACAAATGTTCAAAATTTCAAAAAAGAATTAAGTGCTGCAAACTGGATGAAACTTTATAAGAATAGTAACTGGCATGTGCACAGTTGCATTTTGAAGTTAGAATTTCCAAAATGGCCGCCGTAACCATGGAAACAGCAAAATTGTCCAAAATTTCAAAATGCTTCAAACTTAATGAAATTTAGCAAAAATGATAACTTGCAGGTGTAGATGCACTCTTTGACTTTGGAATTTTCAAAATGGCTGCCGCTCGCCTGGCAATGGGGGGACGAGGGTGCCATCCGTTATTGCTAGCAATTACAAATCTAGTTATTATTATTTTTCTTGCAACAAATTTTGTCCAGGTGATTTCTCGAAATCCAATGGACCAATGTTGATGGAACTCTACTATAGTAAGGACCCCCAGGTGCAGAGTTGCAGGAAGCATGGAATGGTTCAAGATGGCTACCGTTTCCATGGAAACAGAACAAATGTGAAAAAATCCAGTTTTTTGTTTTGGTGAACTGTTTGGATATGCTTTATCTCAGAATCATTATATTTTAATACAATGTAGGTGCCCACTATATACAGGTGTTTGATGATTTTGGTGATCATTGGAACTACTATGTTGCCATGGAAACTACACCAAAAATTTCGAAATTCTCAAAATGCTCCAAACTTCAGGAAACTTCACAGTAACGATGAGCAACATTGGAAGATGAGGAATTTGGCGTTGGAATTTCCAAAATATCTGTTGTTACCTTGGAAACAATGCAAAAAGGTCAAAACTTTGAATTTTCACAGAACATTCCAGAACATCAATGTTAAATTTATTCTAGAGACATTAAATGGTATATTATTATGGAGGGCAAAAAATGCAGCACGGGTTTGACTTTGGAATATTCAAAATGGCCGCCGTTACCATGGAAACAGCAAAAATATGAAAAACTTCAAAATGCTTGAAATTTAAGGAAACTTATAACAAATGTTTCCTAGCTTATGTAGACTTGACTTTTGAGTTTGGAATTTTCTAAATGGCCGCCGCTCACCTGGCAATAGGGGAAGGGTGCCATCCGTTATTGCTAGCAATTACAAATCTAGTTATTATTCTTCCACCTATTTTGTCCGGCAGTTTTCTCGGAGCCAATGGAACCCATCTTAATGATAGTTAACTATAATGAGGAACACAAAATTTCGGGTTGCAGTAGGTCTCAAGACCATAAAAAATGGCTGCCGTTACCATGGAAACGGAACAATTGTGAAAAATTCCAGTTTTTGGTTTTAATGAATTATTTGGAGATGCTTTAACTTAGAATCATAATATTTTGATACAATGTAGGTGCCGGGCATATACTGGTTTTGGATGATTTTGACAATCATTGGAACTATCATGTTGCCATGGAAACTACACCAAAAAATTCCAAAATATCAAAATGCTCCAAATTTAATAAAACTTCATAGTAACGATGAGCAACATTGATATCGGTGGAATTTGGCGTTGGAAATTCGAAAATGTCTGCCGTTACCATGGAAACAATGCAAAACAGGTCAAAATGATCCAAAAACCTTAAAGTGGCATTTACTTTCTTAAAATGGACGTCAAATTGATCGAAACTTTGATGGTATGGTCCCTCCCATGTACCAATGTGGTATATGCCATTAAATTTTGGGAATAGTCTCTGATCCCATAGGAACCATTACAAATGTCAAAAATTTCAAAAATTTCAAAATGCTCCAAAATTGATGAAACTTTATAGGATTGTAGACTGGTAAGTCTGGATGAGACTTTTGATGTTGGAATTTCCAAAAAGATCACCGTTGCCATGGAAACTGCAAAAATGTCAAAAATTTTCAAAATGCTTTGAACTTTATGAAACTTGATATTATTGTTAACTGGCAAGTATAGATGAGACTTATGACTTTGAAAATTTCAAAATGGCTGCCGTTGCCATGGAAACAGCAGAAATGAGATTTGTTTTAAAATGCTCTAAATGAACTAGAAAATATTACAGAAAGATGTATAGCCATGTATATTTGTGCATTCACTGTTAAACATTTTTTTAAATGGCTGCCGCTTAGTGGCAATAGGGGGAAGGGTGACATCTGCTATTGCTTGCAATGGCAATTCTAGTTATTATTGAACACCTTATATTGAACGTTATATGTCTTTTGTTTTTTTCATGTATCGTTTGTTTGCTGTCATAACATATTATGCATAGATAAAATATTATCTTTTCTCTGTCTGTGAAGAGGTCCGTCGTCGTACTGGGTATTAGATGCTAAAGAGTCTAAACTATTTTGTCGTGGAAGTCTAGACACAGTGACCAAATACATTTATAGAAAGCTTATGGCACAATCTGAAATTCCACCTAATCATTTATTAATTGTATATTTACGAAAACCCGAAGAAACTAATTAACGCGTTTAATAATTGTGTTAACATTGCAGTTTTGTTATCACCTTTCTGACCTTTATACTCTTCTATGTGTTTGGCTTCAAAACACCTTTTTTCGAAGGATACCGATTGTTTCAAAGGGACATATTGAAGGGACTAGGTTTATAGCGCTCTAGCTTTTTGGATGGCATATGGCAAAATTTAATCGTTAAATGATAAAAAACTAAATACATTTTTAAATCTCACACAATTTTAAATAGTAGGAATTTTTTTTCGAGAGCTTACGTATTTTTCCTTTTTTTTTAACAAGTTAATTAAGATTAAAAAAAATGTATAGAATTTTGATTTAAACATATTATTAAGAACTTGGCATATTGACTAAATACCAGTTCTCTCTATTGTTAAATATCCTCTATCCATTTCTATTGAATCCATCTGATGAGTTGAACCTTTTTCAACTGATTTTTATAGTTCGTTCTTATGTTGTAATGTTTCACCATTGTCCCAGGTATGGGGAGGGTTGGAATCTCGCTAAAATGTTTAACCCCGCCACCTTCTTTCTGTACGTGCCTGTGCCAAGTCAGGAGCCTGTAATTCAGTGGTTGTCGTTTCTTGATGTGTTACATATTTGTTTTTCGTTCATATTTTGTACATTAATTAGGCCGTTAGTTTTCTCGTTTGAATTGATTCACATTTGTCATTTCGGGGCTTTTTATTATGGAAAGCCTAAGCTGTCATATATTAGAGATTTACATAACGTTATGCTGAAGCTTCCAATGTAAAGTTAATACAGCGTGATGATGAATTAAATCATCAAAATGAAAACTTTATATAATAAAATGCTAAGTTGAATCTGCGTTGTGTTGACTTGCAACTTCAAGTGTTGATGTTGTGAAAGCATCGTGGTAAGCCACGGCGTAATGATGATATGCTTATCTTTTTGATAATTGTGTCGTTGGGTGGCTGTCTTTTTTTATGTATAATTAATTTATTCTTGTTTCCTTACCCCAAGGTTTGCCTGAAGTAAAATAAAAATGTTGCATCTGGAATTCTCCCAGCCGCCAATTAAAAACATGTTAATTATGCAGGGGCGGATCCACGATTTTGGAAAGGGGGGGGGGGGGCGAAGTAATTAATTTTGTCGAGCGGAGCGAGGCGAAAAAATTTTGGGGACCATTTTTTTTTCTAAAAAAAATAAAATAAGTGTAAAATGCATTTTAGTTAAAGTGTAGGGGCTGGACATTTTTGGTGCCGTATATTCTCTACATTGATTGTCTATTATAAAATGATTGAATGGATCCAAAGCTATGTACTATTTAATATATTTGAAGTGGAATTTGTCAGTAAAAAATGGACACGGGAAATTCCCGTTTGTTGTATGGTTAATTAGCATAACTTTACAGATTTCTTGTTGTGAACAAGATATACGGCTATTCAATGAAATTTACAGTACGACCGACACGAGGAAAAACAAACAAGATTCTTTTTCCATTGAAATGTTTGGTTTCAAATGGAAGCGAGGGTTACAAATCAACCAAAAGGCTACGAATGAATCGGAAACGAAAATGAAGTTATGAATAACGTTCGACACATGGAGTCATATAGGCCACACCCAGCAGGCCGGTTGCAGTATATCGTTTCGGCGGAACAGACCTTCCGGTCAAATATGGGATTCATATGCAATCCTCCCCCCCCCCCCAATAAAATAGTGTAATGGAGTATAATTTTCTGTGGGGTGGAATTGTGATAAAGAAGTCAATACGTCCTGCCTCAATACTTTGAAGGCACCATCCTCAGCCTAAACATGTGTTACTGTAATCTGAATTTTAAAATGACTGAGTGACGGATTTTTTTTCGACATACTTGTCAACTCCACCGTAGCGAATCACATAACTTTGACATAATCAATAATATATTACAGTGAATACGAGCGAAAACTATCTTTATAAGTGGAGAACTGTCGCATTATAATTAAATACACAACAAAATTCACAAAGTCTAGGCTGATTATTAATCATTTTATAAAAAAAAAAAAAAAAAAAAAGTGCCAGCAAAGGGGGACGCCCCCCTCTGAATCCGCAAATGAATGTGGGCATCTGTTTGACAGTTAGAGATGCATACAATCGCAGTCAGGGTAGGTTGAAACTGAAAAAAATACCAAGAATGTGTCCATAGTACACAGATGCCACATACGCAATAACATTTTCTATGTTCAATGGACCGTGAAAATGGGGTAAAATCTCTAATTTGGCATAACAATCAGAAAGATCATGTCATAGGTAACACGTGTACTAAGTTTCAAGTTGATTGGACTTCAACTTCATCAAAAATACCTCGACCAATAACTTTAACCTGAAGCGGGACAAACGGCCGAACGAACGAACGAACGGTTGAACGGAGGCACAGACCAGAAAACATAATGCCCGTAAATAGGGCATAAAAAGACCCGAAGCGTCGTAAATACTGTGTGTGTACACGTTTAAGAACAGTTGTAACAAGTCTTTGAGGTGTCTGTGATTTTCGCCTGTCCCTTTTAAACATCCCATCTTATCCCGCCCTCCGTGCATACCTTTCAACCTATTGTTAATTTGTTCTCGTCCTGGATATGAATAACACATGTTACAAGTTTTTAAGCCCGTAACAATCAATGAACCAATTCATTTTTTTTCAATTTTACACAATCTCTGTCCAATAAAATAAGTTTTATATCGTTTTATGTTTGTAAAATATGGGGCATGATAGTATTCATAAATATGCATGCCATGAAAAGAATCCATGTGAAATTTTATGAACTCTTGAATCGCTTAATTTGAGGGAAAAAAGCTCTTATTTAATAAAGAATATTTACACGCTGGTTAATGTGATTTTGCTCACAGTAAATTGATGGACTGTAAAAAAAAAACGAAATAATATTTTTGTCTATTGTCTTTTGAAAAGATTCTTTTTTCTTTAAAGATAGGCAAATCATTCCCTTAATCAAATAATTCGATATAAAAAAAAAAACGCTTTGTAAATTCAAAACTTAATTCTTCATGTTAAGCACTTGTCTTTAAGGCATTTGCTGGTTCGTACATGATAATATGATATCTATACGGTGGACCTTTAACCATTTTTGAACAAAGTTTAATCTTTGGAGCCAGTTTTGGAGGATGAATGAATTTGTAAGCTCTGTGACTTATTAAATAATAAAGATGTAACTCGCGTTAATTGTTATACCGTTTTAAGCGGGATCACGTAGTCTGCTTAAAACAAAGTCTGTGTCGCTGTACGTTACAAAAACATATTGATTTGAATTAATAAGCAAAAATTTATTGGGTTTTGCATTAAGTTTTGTAAATTAAACCGGCATTTTCACCACGTGTTCTGTTACTATAAATAGTGTCTTAATCTTTATTTAATTGACCAATCATCATTCTCTAGAAGTAAATGACATATTATTGCCTTAGGTAATACATAACAAATATGAATTAGCCACGTTGAATATACTACAAAAGTTAAACAGTTATTATAATACGAAAGTGGCTTCGCATATACAACACATACATTTCAAAATGGTTAAAATCTCTGTATTCTTTTGTCTTCTTGTCTCCGTTTGTTTGTCCGTGGTGGCAAGCGAGGAGGTAAAAGAAATGGATCAAGAAGTCAAAGAAACAAAAGAACCAGAAAAGAAACCAGACTTGAAAATTGAAGTTGTGAGCCTACCGGAGAAAGGATGTGATAAAGACGCCAGAAAATCACAGCGGCTAGATATCCTCAGCATGAAATATACAGGATTTCTGGAAAACGGCACAAAGTTTGAATCGACGTAAGTTTAATCCTTCTTTCCTTTCATATATAACCCAAGAGGTTCTCGAATATACAATCGACGTAAGTTAAACCTTTCTTTCCTTTAATATATAAACTGTGAAGTTCTCGAATATGCAACCTAACAACTTATCAACAGAATAACATTCGGAGAAATTAACAATAATTATACTGGAAAATAAGAAATACAAAACACTGTTTTATTTAATTGTTATCAAAATGTGTATAATATCTTAATTCGGTATTGAGATAAGTAAACGATTGGATGTAACAGTGAACTAACAATTAAGAAAGAATTGTGTACTGATGATAGGACTAGAATGAGTGTTCCTTTCTCTCTCTCTCTCTCCCTCTCTCTCTCTTTTTTAGAATCACAATAACACATCATCACTGTAGAAATTGACTTATGATTTATTTGTTGAAGGTTTATTTAATGATTTAGTACTTTATTATTCATAAGTTTTTATTTCTATAGACGATCGTAAATTGGTGATGTAGAGGATTGACATAACTATAATATTCGACACCTGTTGTTTAATATATAAACATTAGTTATAATAGTCAGCGGGATTGTGTATTAAGCACCTAGATCGATTAAGATCAACTAAATTGTATTTTCTGTACAAAAGAAATATTAAATCATATGTATTTGTTACCTTAAACATTTCTACAAGTTTGAATAAAGTATTCATCATTTAAGATCGACTTCTAACAAATAATACATCTTCATTTGTCCATGTTGTCATAAAAACATTTTCGTTTTTTGCATTTTGAATAATCATTGAAATCTGATAACTAAATGTTTTTTTCAAATACATGTAGAATCAAATCAGACGATCTTTCATAGTTTCGGCGGCCCGCCATACACGACTTCAATTTTGTGCGTATGTGTGCTTGTGTGTGAATGGACGAGTAGTTGTTTGTTTGAGTTTAATATTCATTTCTCCCTCTTTTTAAAAAAACTTGGTTTTAATGACAAAGTTGATAAATTTATTCAAAACTATTAAATAAGTGATTATTCAGTGTCGCAAATTGTAGGCTGTCTGTCTCACATGCCTAAGTGCATTTTTTTCTGATTTGCCTGGTTATTGTTTTTAAGTTCAGAAAAAAGTTTGTATGAAACTACACTCTAAAAATCAGTAATACCTATAAATATTTCAATGTTATAATAAAAAAAGCTGGACAACAACAAACAAGGAAAATACAGCAAGCTTGAGCAACATGAATATGTCTGAATATAAAAAGGTATCCGGGCCTTGTGTGCATTGAGAAGACTATAATGACTCTATTGCGACTCATAATCTGTTTTAATTAAAATTGGATAATCTGTTTCTTGGATGTGTATAAAACCAGTCATTCAAACTAAGAATTACATTCTTTTTACAGGGATGACCACAATCAAGAGTTTTCTTTTCAACTCGGTGTTGGTCAAGTAATCCAAGGATGGGAAAGAGGAATGCTAGATATGTGTGTTGGCGAAAAGAGAAAGTTAACAGTTCCTCCACACTTAGCGTACGGTGATATAGGAGCAGGTAATAACCATTAAAAGACATATATTTTAAAGTTCCTCGACACTTACGCCACGTACGGTATATTGGTGCTAATCGTCCTTCTCTCCATCTATATCAACCTGGTCAGTCGTATCAAGGCTTTGAGACATCACACTGTGAGAGAAGACGTTATCAAGCTTGCTTTCGTCAAGCGTAAAACTATCTTATGGCGGAGAAAAAGACCAGTAATAGTACGATAAACAGATAATCGTGTTTTCTTCGTATAGATATCGTTAAACATCAGCCGCTCGACACAATGTGATGCTTTTTTGCTCATTGTGACTTGCGGCTGATATTTTACGATATCAATTTGTAGAAAATCCGATTAATCTATACTGGTAATGACAATAAAACAACCTTATTAGTTCTTCCGCAGTAAGCGGTGGAGGTAATGTCAATAAAACAAACAATGCACATTGCGTACGTTGATTGGCTACACTGCAATCTTGCGTTATTCCTTAAGCAATTTCATTACACAATAACATTTATTATTCATGATGACACGAGGTTCACAATAAAGTGCACAAGTAAATTAAATTAAAGCTTGATAAAAATCGTGTTTTCATGATCTAGCAAAACATGTAATTATAAGTATTGAATGCTTCTTTTTGTAACTTCATAGGGTTGTAAAAGCGTTGACTGTGTGCACATTTTAAGAATGAAACGCGGAAAAAATGTACTTCGGTCAACGCTTTTACACCCCAATAAAGTTACAAAAATAATCATTCAATTCTTAAGTATATGTCGGACTATCGTACCGTCGGACTATAGAAATGTCGGACTATTAAACCATCGGATCTTTGAACCATCGGACTATAGAACTGTCGGACTGTCGAGCGGACCCCCTCAAAAACAATAGGCGATATAAAAGTGATTACAAGTAATCAATCAATCAAACAATCAATAATTAAATTATGTGATTCTTCCTTATTTTTTTCAATGGCATACAGGTATCTCACGGACTATGAAGACTCTTCAAATGTATCAGGCATATAATGTTATACATGTACGACAGGAGTTTTGTCTGTACATAAGACTCATCAGTGACGGTCAAATTCAAAACAGTAGGAGGGCAAAAGTTAACAACCAAGCAAA
The DNA here is from genome assembly GCF_965363235.1 of Mytilus galloprovincialis. Classification (NCBI taxonomy): domain Eukaryota; kingdom Metazoa; phylum Mollusca; class Bivalvia; order Mytilida; family Mytilidae; genus Mytilus; species Mytilus galloprovincialis. The sequence continues at coordinate 53,711,476 of NC_134851.1, forward strand.
GAAGAAGCACGCACCACTTATCCCTTATCCTCTTCGTAATGATTCAAATGATTCAAGTACTACTTTCTAAGACGTAAACAAGATCCAATAAAACACGCTACAAGGAACCATTTATACCTAGGAAATTTAACGTGAATGAAAAAAAGAGTTGAATAAAATTAAGAAAGGCAATGGGGAATGTGTCAAACAGACATCCACCCCGACCATAGAACAGCAGAACAATACATATCATGTATCCCATACCTGTGATCTTTGCTATTAAAAACTTTTAAGATTTTTAATACATAAGCTTCAGATCTGTCTTGAGTGGATTAAGCCCATTGAAACTCATTGCCGAGTATTTATAAAAAAGTATGATTGCCAATCAGACAACTGTCCACAAGAGACCAAAATGACACGAACATTAACAACTATAGGTCACCGTACGGCCTTCAACAATGAGCAACGCCCATACCGCATAGTCAGCTATAAAAGGCCCCGATATGACAATGTAAAATAATTCAAACGAGAAAACTAACGTCCTTATTTATATAAAAAAATGAACGAAAAACAAATATGTAACACATAAACCAACGACAACCACTGAATTACAGGCTCCTGACTTGAGACAGGCACATACATAAATAATGTGGCGGGGTTAAACATGTTAGCGGGATCCCAACCCTCCCCTAACCTGGGACAGTGATATTTGTTCATTTTGAGTTGATAATAGAATATCTTTTCGCATTATAAAACATTCATATGTGTTCCAAAATCATTTTCTATCTTCAAATTTTCAGGTGAGCGAATACCTCCTGCTGCTACCTTAATATTTGAATGTGAGCTAGTGAAGATAGATAACGGACCTAAACCCACTAATGTATTCAATGAAATAGATGCAGACAAGGACGGCTTTATTACTAGAAAAGAGGTTAGTACATTAAAAACATCTGTCAAATACGTAATGTTAACAAAATCTGCTTACTGTTCTTATAAATTTGTTTTAATAAATTTATATTTTTATATGTTATTTATATTGGATTCTTTTCAAGTTTTTGTAAGTACAATTATGCTTCATGCCTTGTAGCATTAGTTTTAGATACTTTTTGCTCAGCATCACGATGCGAGCTATAGTTTCTTTCGAAACTAACGCCATCGTTGAATTATCAATTCAAAAATATAGGTACTGACTGGTTGCCATATGCTATGGCTATTATCTAATTGAATATAAGGGTATACTTGCAGATAATTGGGAACATATCCCGAAATTAAGAAGAAATAACATAACTTCCTGTGATATTGCAAAACACTTTTTACTTTTTTTTTCATAAATATCAAACTTGTAAAAGTAATAAGTTTATAGACACATCTATAAACTGTATGTTTTTTCTATTCAAGGATAAATTACAAATCATACATATTGTTCTATGTTTCAGGTATCTGAATTCCTAATAAAACATTCTGAAGACAAAATAGAACCAGAATCAGAAGAACATCAAAAAGTTCTTGACAACATATTTCTTCATGAAGATAAAGATAAAGACGGTCAGATATCTAAAGAAGAGTTTAGTGGACCTAAACACGATGAGCTTTAACATGATGTAAATCTTTAAACCGGTTTCATTTTTATTTATTTCCCATTTCGCTTAAATATGTGTTAGTTTCACCAAAACATCTGTAATAAAACCAAAAGTTTGCTGTGTTGAAAAAAAAAGTTGCGAAAGAGAGAGAAAGAAAGAAAGCAAGAGAGAAAGTGAGAGTTTTGCTTGTGTATAATTGTGGTCTTGTAAGATTTGACATTAGCATGTTGTATGCATGACATAGTAAATATTTTGTAGCATTGAAATGATTGATAATATTATCCCATTATCCATTTTGAGAATAAAATTATTATGATCGTGTAATAATCAAAGATTTAAAACTATATTTGCAGTACTAGGACATTCGCGATGTCACCTATCAACCATGATTTCAGCTCACCATGTTCATCACAGTACTATGACACTCGAAATGTCACCTATCAACCACCATTTCAGCTCACATTGTTCTTAGGGCAGCCATAATTTCAGCTCACCCTTGTTCTTAGGGCAGCCATAATTTCAGCTCACCTTGTTCTTAAGGCAACCATAATTTCAGCTCACCTTGTTCTTAGGGCAGCCATAATTTCAGCTCACCTTGTTTTTAGGGCAGCCATAATTTCAGCTCACCTTGTTCTTAAGGCAACCATAATTTCAGATCACCCTGTTCTTAAGGACAGTTTGAGCTTTAATCCTTACTTACTTAAGATTCATTTTCCTTCGTAACTTTATCGTTGATTTCTTCTAACATTTCAAAGCCAGTTGTCATAATATTTGGTTACAATCATCTCGAGTTGGGTGTCTAATAAAAAAAAATATCTAGTGTTAAAAATATTTTCTACCAAAATTTGGATTAATTACACGCTATATATATGTTATATCTTGCAAAGGAAGGCAACATTGATGTCCCTATTGAAATTGTACTCATTTTCATGTAGCAGTCCAAATTTTAAAACTTTTGAGCTAACAACAATCAATCATTATAGTTATCCAGCTATGGACAGGATGCTACAAACCTTTTTCTTAATTCTAAATATTTTTTTCGAATTACCTTTCAAAATTATCATTGTAAATGATCGGAACTGCAACTAAATTGTCAACCAAAAATTCGGAGAGCTTAAAGTGCAATAATTTTACCTTTTAGTAAGAATAACAACAGCTGACGTCAATCGTGGCCAAATTTGTCATCAAAATAGAAAAAAGAAATAACATAGTTATTTCTATAAGTTAATCATTGCCTTCCAAAAGGGCGTGATAACTTTTGCGTCACTGGGCAACACATTTTTATCTTTTTGTTTTGTATAATACGGAACACTGATGACAGGTGGTTCCGTTAATTAAAAAAATGCGGAAGTTACTTTTAAAAATAGAAAGAAAATAAACAATTAAAATTTCATACGTCCGAAGTACTTTTCTGGATGAAAGGTCGTATTGATATTATAGATTGCATCTAACATTTAAAATTGTAAAATTTAACATTTCACAATCAACATGGCCTCTTTCTTGTTTCTAATATAAAGATAAAATAAACAAAGAACGAAAAAACGAAAATCATGGACAAACAAATTCCACGAATCATCAATCCCCTAAGGGAAAAGAGATGTATATATATATGAAACACTTTGAATAGTTATGGTGGACTGCTATCAAACCAATCCTACAAAAATAGAACTTTAGATAGAAAGCTGACTTCATTATTCAAGATAAAAAAACCTATCTGCATTATTTAAAGTCATATGAAACGAGTGACTGGTGAAAAATAAAGTTTATCCAATTCTTGAACCAATGCATGTTGTGTTCTGTGCACAGTTCATCATTTTTTACGCAAAAATATCGTATAATCGTCATTTATTTCTCTCTGTGTCTATTAGGAAGTGAAAATATGGCAGCTCATTAATTGTCGTGTTTTGAAGCCGTACTCAGAGGCGGATTTAGAGGGGGGCCCAGGGGGCCCGGGCCCCCCCTTTTTGGGAAAAAATTTGGTTGCTTATATAGGGAATCACTGAAGCGCGACTGGAACGGGCCCCCTCTTAGGTCAGTCAGTGGGCCCCCACTTATGAAAATTTCTGGATCCGCCACTGGTACTTTACAGATTGCCACCTTATAGTAAACAATCAACAAAGAAGCATAGATATTGAGCACGTGTATGACATGTACAATCAGATAATAGTTTATTTCAGTGACAGTTCCATGCGTATTGCGATCACCGGATTTTTACAAGCAGGGTCACGCTAAGGTTACTTTGAATACGGAAAATATGTCGGCGAATTGCTCCCTGGAAGCAAGTAATTAAAAAAGTAAACTTCTTCTAAATGTGTTCAAATTAATGAATTTTCTTCAGAAAAAAATATCTGTACTTCAGTTTAATAATGACAACTATCCATTTTGTTATAAAAACATATGCATAATTGTTTTTTAATTTGAGGTTTCATATGACTTTAAGATGAAATGACAACGTATTTGTATCTTCAGTAATGAAGATGTTATATAAAAAGTAAAATCGCAAAAATATTGGAATCAAAGGAAAATTCAAAAACGGAAGTCCTTTATCAAATGGCAAAATAAAAAGCTTAACCACATAAAACGAATTGATTACAACTGTCATATTCCTGACTTGGTGCAGGCATTTTATATATCATGCTTAATGAATTTGACATGTTTTATGTTTTCAGTATAAATATTATTGGAGCGATACATGCTCCTTATGGCTTATAGCTTGTAGTTTGTAATTTTGATTGGAAACCATATCCGAGGATTTTAAAAAAACCAAAAACAAAGTTTGTCTGTAGATGAAAGATGACATACATACAATGCACAAATTGTGTTCAGCTTTGTACCGATCCATCATGGAATTTTATTTGTCCACGGTCATGTCATTCATGTGATTAATGCACCAAAAAGGAACTTTTAAATTTAAATGTGGTTAATCAGATGAAAAAAGTTGACGAATCAGCACAACGTGGCAAGTTATTGTAAACCCCAAAAAACAATGTCTCGTCACTACTTAACAGTACAAATTTTAAAAGAAAAACATGAAATTAGCCTTTTTATTCTTATAACTGTCAATTGGATTTACATTGTAAAATATGTGGCTAGAGTAGACATAAATTTTCACATATGACATGGATCACAAATTGTTACATTGGACACATCGATAAAGATTTAATAACCGGTGTGTCGTTCTGTTTTTGTTTTTAAAACATCCCCATGGGCGGATCCCACCATTTTAAACACAGGTTAAAAGGGGGTTCCAACAATTCTAAATATGCGAACAACAATTTTGATAATAATTTAATAATAAGATTACTAGACGTACATACTATCGTAGAGAAACCTAAAAATTACAGAACTATAAATGAACGTAAAACCATTGCCGACATTCTTTATATTTCTGTTTATATGTCTGTTAGTGTTTAATAAAATTCAGAATGGAAATGAAGAAGATGTCAAAGAGACAACAACCTGACCAAATAGCAGACAAAAGCCAAAGGCCAACAATGTGTCTTTCAACGCAGCGAGAAAATCCCAGACCATTAGGTTTTTTCTCAGCTGGCCCCTAAATAAAATTATGTACTTAGTCTAGTTCAGTAAAAATGGACGTCACACTTAAGGGCATACGATACAGTTTTGATCCCGTATTTACAGTTTGATGAAAATTACCATATAGGCTATGTTTTGCCTGATTAAATCAAATATGTAATAAAAACTATACCTTTATGTGCTACTTTTTGAGTTAAGGGAGCTACCATTTGATTTTTATGGGGGGGGGGGGGGGGGGGGGGGGGGGGGGGGGGCTAGGATGAAAAATTTTGTCCTGCATTTTTTTTAGCTGTATTCTCTGTCCTGCCTTTTTATTTTTCACTCTGTTCGGTCCTGCCTTTTTTTTTTAGTTTATCCTGACTTTTTTTACCTAAATTGTCGTCCTGACTTTTTTTTTTGCAAGTGTCTCATCCTGCCTTTTTTTTTACTCAAAACTCCTGTCCTGCCTATTTTTTTCAAATTTCCTCCTAGCCCCCCCCCCCCCCCCATAAAAATCAAATGGTAGCTCCCTAAATGAGGTCAAAGTTTTGTATATCTGCTCAAAATTCGGATTTGTGGCCGTATTTTCCTTTTCGAAAGAAAGCCATAACTTTTTTGTTTTAAAAGATAAACACAAACTGTTTTTTGTTCAATAATTTGTTATTTCTGTATTTTATAAGTATTCTAAAAATTTATGCATTTTTTATTCATATATTACTCATATTTATCAAATGGTCATGAATTGAGAAAAAAAACCGTATTTTTTTGCTGTATATTTATCAAAATTAAAAAAAATTGCACTATTTACAGTTTTATAAAATTTGGTCAACATAATCTCGCTGCAAAATGAAACAAAAAATAGGCGTCCATGCACTCGTTTTGAAATCAAATCAGTTTGAATGATAAAAATCAGTCGAAAAATGCATCTTTTCCCGATATGTCATAGTTTGACGTCGCGAAAATAACATTTTACGTTAGCAACGTCATTACCTCCCCTGTAACTGTAGATATGCCCTTAGCTCTAAAACACATAAATGAACTGTTTTGATTGTATTGTAATTTGTATGTGAGTGCCTCAGGGAAGATTAGTTTCTGATAACTAACTGAGTTTACCGTCTTTAAATAAAGAATTTATTATTTTTTTTTAAAGAGAAATTCTGATTATTAGGTCTTTCCACTTTTCGTGGAAAGACCTTTTGTTTTTTTTTCTGATTATTTTTTTTTCTTCTGCCGTCTGAGATGCTTTTTTGTCTTACAACATATCGAATGGATTTTTTGGCCAATGATGTTGTACAGTAATGGGGGTTTCAAAACTCACCCTGTGTGACCGAGCACTTATTCTTATAGGAGTTATCTCCCCGCGTCCTTTTTTTCTTGTTTTCGCTATATCTCTAAAACCGTAAAAGATTTTAACAAACTGTTTTCACCAAATTGTTCGTCTACTCTTGAGAAAGATTTGGTGTATTTTGACTTGACTGATCGGAAGACATCTTATGGGAGTTATTTCCCTTTGAAAATTTAAGATTTGTTGGATAAATTCATACGTTATAAGTCGTAGAGGCCTACAGTCTTTTGATATGAAATCCTTGGTCCATTTGAAGGAAATTGAGGTCAAGGTCAAAGGTCAAGGTCATGTTCTAAATTTTGAATTTTGCTTGTTATCGTTATACCACAGAAACTGTGACAGAAAATGATATGATGTGTTTGCCAAATAACTGTTTACAATAAGGCGCAACTTCAACCTATTTCAGTCAAAGTGTTTTGGTTAACCCTAATAGGAGTTTTCTCCCCTTATGTATTTCAAATCAGTATTTCTTCACAACCATACAAGTGTTTGACCTCCAGTCTTCCGTTTTAAGTTCACTGACATATGACCTTGAAATTGAGATCAAGGTCAAAGGTCAAGGTCAAGTTCTAAATTTTGAATTTTGCTTGTTATCGTTATTCCACAGAAACTGTGACAGTAAATGATATGATGTGTTTGCCAAATAACTGTTTACAATAAGGCGCATCTTCAACCTATTTCAGTCAAAGTGCTTTGGTTAACCCTTATAGGAGTTTTCTCCCCTTATGTATTTCAAATCAGTATTTCTCCACAACCATACAAGTGATTGACCTCCGGTCTTCCGTTTTGAGTTCACTGACCTATGACCTTGAAATTGAGATCAAAGTCGAGGGTCAAGGTCATGTTATAAATTTTGAATTTTGCTTGCTATCGTTATTCAAAATAAAATGTTACAGTAAATAATATGATATGTTTGCCAAATTACTGTTTACAAAAAGGCACAACTTCAAACTATTTCAGTCGAAGTGTTTGGGTTAACCCTTGTAGGAGTTTTCTCCCCTGATGTATTTGAAATCAGTATTTCTCCACAACCATACAAATGATTGACCTGAGGTCTTTAGATCACTGACCTATGACCTTGAAATTGAGGTCAAGGTCAAAGGTCAATTTGACGTTCTAGATTTTGACCTTTGCTAAAAATTATTTTCTGTTCTTGATAAAACAATTAAGTGTTCTACATATACCTTTTAATCTTATTTTTTTATATCAATTTGAAGAACTAAATTACATCAACAAGGAGTGACATTTTCTAACATCCTTTTTTAAATTTCATTCTTATTATCGAGGTGGAAAGACCTTCAATTATTCTCTGAAGAATTGGTTTTTAATTTTTTAATTTTTTTTTTCTGCCATCTGAGATGCTTTTTTTGTCTTACAACATATCGAATGAATTTTTTGGCCAATGATGTTGTACAGTAATGGGGGTTTCAAAACTCACCCTGTGTGACCGAACACTTATTCTTATAGGAGTTATCTCCCCGTATCCCCTTTTCTTGTTATCGCTATATCTCTAAAACCGTAAAAGATTTTAACAAACTGTTTTCACCAAATTGTTCGTCTACTCTTGAGAAAGATTTGGTGTATTTTGACTTGACTGATCGGAAGACATCTTATGGGAGTTATTTCCCTTTGAAAATTTAAGATTTGTTGGATAAATTCATACGTTATAAGTCGTAGAGGCCTACAGTCTTTTGATATGAAATCCTTGGTCCATTTGAAGGAAATTGAGGTCAAGGTCAAAGGTCAAGGTCATGTTCTAAATTTTGAATTTTGCTTGTTATCGTTATACCACAGAAACTGTGACAGAAAATGATATGATGTGTTTGCCAAATAACTGTTTACAATAAGGCGCAACTTCAACCTATTTCAGTCAAAGTGTTTTGGTTAACCCTAATAGGAGTTTTCTCCCCTTATGTATTTCAAATCAGTATTTCTTCACAACCATACAAGTGTTTGACCTCCAGTCTTCCGTTTTAAGTTCACTGACATAGGACCTTGAAATTGAGATCAAGGTCAAAGGTCAAGGTCAAGTTCTAAATTTTGAATTTTGCTTGTTATCGTTATTCCACAGAAACTGTGACAGTAAATGATATGATGTGTTTGCCAAATAACTGTTTACAATAAGGCGCATCTTCAACCTATTTCAGTCAAAGTGCTTTGGTTAACCCTTATAGGAGTTTTCTCCCCTTATGTATTTCAAATCAGTATTTCTCCACAACCATACAAGTGATTGACCTCCGGTCTTCCGTTTTGAGTTCACTGACCTATGACCTTGAAATTGAGATCAAAGTCGAGGGTCAAGGTCATGTTATAAATTTTGAATTTTGCTTGCTATCGTTATTCAAAATAAAATGTTACAGTAAATAATATGATATGTTTGCCAAATTACTGTTTACAAAAAGGCACAACTTCAAACTATTTCAGTCGAAGTGTTTGGGTTAACCCTTGTAGGAGTTTTCTCCCCTGATGTATTTGAAATCAGTATTTCTCCACAACCATACAAATGATTGACCTGAGGTCTTTTGATTTGAGATCACTGACCTATGACCTTGAAATTGAGGTCAAGGTCAAAGGTCAATTTGACGTTCTAGATTTTGACCTTTGCTAAAAATTATTTTCTGTTCTTGATAAAACAATTAAGTGTTCTACATATACCTTTTAATCTTATTTTTTTATATCAATTTGAAGAACTAAATTACATCAACAAGGAGTGACATTTTCTAACATCCTTTTTTAAATTTCATTCTTATTATCGAGGTGGAAAGACCTTCAATTATTCTCTGAAGAATTGGTTTTTAATTTTTTAATTTTTTTTTCTGCCATCTGAGATGCTTTTTTTGTCTTACAACATATCGAATGAATTTTTTGGCCAATAATGTTGTACAGTAATGGGGGTTTCAAAACTCACCCTGTGTGACCGAACACTTATTCTTATAGGAGTTATCTCCCCGTATCCCCTTTTCTTGTTATCGCTATATCTCTAAAACCGTAAAAAAATTTAGCAAACTGTTTTCAGCAAATTGTTCGTCTACTCATGAGAATGATTTGGTTTATTTCGACTTGAGTGATCGGAAGACATCTTATGGGAGTTATTTCCCTTTGAAAATTTAAGATAGGCGATTTAATGAATAAATTCATTCGTTATAAGTCGTAGAGGCCTACAGGATTATGATATGAAGTCCTTGGTACATTTGAAGGAAATTGAGGTCAAGGTCAAAGGTCAAGGTCATGTTCTAAATTTAAAATTTTGCTTGTTATCGTTATTCCACAGAAACTGGGACAGTAAATGCTACGATGTGTTTGCCAAATAACTGTTTATAATAAGGCGCAACTTCAACCTATTTTAGTCAAAGTGTTTTGGTTAACCCTTATAGGAGATTCTCCCCTTATGTATTTCAAATCAGTTTTTCTCCACAACCATACAAGTGATTGACCTCCAGTCTTCCGTTTTGAGTTCACTGACCTATGACCTTGAAATTGAAATCCAGGTCGAAGGTCAAGGTCATGTTCTAAATTTTGAAGTTTGCTTGTTATCGTTATTTAAATGAAACTGTCGGTTGTAAACAAAACTTTACGACAAAAGAGATGATTTCAGCTTTGCAATTGTGAACTTTCCATTTCTAAGTAGCAACATTCCAGCAGCACCTGCATACGGGGTATATATCTCCCAATTGATACGATATTCTCGTGCTTGCATTTCCTATCATGATTTTCTTGATAGAGGGTTGCTGCTCACAAAGAAGCTATTAAACCAAGAGTTCCAAATGGTGAAGTTGAAATCATCCCTTCGTAAATTTAACGGACACCATCACGAGTTGGTTGACCGTTATGGAATAACCGTTTCACAAATGATATCGGATATGTTCCTTACGTCGTAACTACAATCCCCTTCCATTTCATAAATGTGACCTACCAAATTAGACCATTAACCGGATTTGTTATCACATAAGCAACACAACGGGTGCCGCATGTGGAGCAGGATCTGCTTACCCTTCCGGAGCACCTGAGATCACCCCTAGTTTTTTGGTGGGGTTCGTGTTGTTTATTCTTTAGTTTTCTATGTTGTGTCGTGTGTGCTGTTGTTTGTTTGTCTTTTTCATTTTTAGCCATGGCGTGTGTCAGTTTGTTTTAGATTTATGAGTTTGACTGTCCCTTTGGTATCTTTCGTCCCTCTTTTACAGTTAATGATATTATTTGATTGCCAAATTACTGTTTACAAAAAGGCGCAACTTCAACCTATATCAGTCGAAGTGTTTTGGTTAACTCTTATAGGAGTTTTCTCCCCTTATGTATTTGAAATCAGTATTTCTCCACAACTATACAAATGATTGACCTCCTGTCTTCCGTTTTGAGTTCACTGACCTATGACCTTGAAATTGAGATCAAGGTCGAAGGTCAAGGTCATGTTGTAAATTTTGAATTTTGCTTGTTATCGTTATTCAAAATAAAATGTTACAGTTAATGATATGATTTGTTTGCCAAATTACTGTTTACAAAAAGGCGCAACTTCAATATATTAAAGTCGAAGTGTTTTGGTTAACCCTTATAGGAGTTTTCTCCCCTTATGTATTTGAAATCAGTATTTCTCCACAACCATACAAATGATTGACCTGGGGTCTTCCGTTTTGAGATCACTGACCTATGACCTTGAAATTGAGGTCAAGGTCAAAGGTCAATTTGACGTTCTAGCTTTTGAACTTGGCTAAAAATTATTTCCTGATTATAATAAAACAATTAAGTTTTCTGCATATACCTATTAATCTTATCTTTTTTATATCGATTTGAAGAACCAAATTACATCAACAAGGAGTGACATTTTCTAACATCGTTTTTTTAAATTTCATTCTTATTATCGCGGTGGAAAGACCTTCAATTGTTCTCTGAAGAATTGGTTTATAATAATAATAATTATTATTATTATTATTATTATTATTATTATTATTATTATTATTATTATTATCAACTAAAATTAAAAAAAATACAAGACTAACAAAGTTTTATTTAGGTGGTGTGGGAGTTTAAAATTTGTTCATTTTTAAGTTTGCCAAAACCTTGTATCTATTGAAATATGTTCAAAAATACAATAAAAATGATAGGTCACCCGCATTTTCTCAGACTACAGGTTTGTGACAAAGTGACACATTTTGTATGGACGATACTTCCGTATTATCATTCCGCGGGACCTATTTATTAACGGAACCACCTGTTTGTCATCAGTGATCCGTATTATCATTCCGGGGGACCTATTAATTAACGGAACCACCTGTTTGTCATCAGTGTTCCGTATTATCATTCCAGGGGACCTATTTATTAACGGAACTACCTGTTTGTCAGTAGTGTTCCGTATTATCATTCCGGGGGACCCATTATTAACGGAACCACCTGTTTGTCATCAGTGTTCCGTACTATCATTCCGGGGAACCTATTTATTAACGGAACCACCTGTTTGTCATCAGTGTTCCGTATTATCATTCCGGGGACCTATTTATTAACGGAACCACCTGTTTGTCATCAGTGTTCCGTATTATCATTCTGGGGAACCTATTTATTAACGGAACCACCTGTTTGTCATCCGTGTTCCGTATTATCATTCCGGGGAACCTATTTATTAACGGAACCACCTGTTTGTTATCAGTGTTCCGTATTATCATTCCGGGGACCTATTTATTAACGGAACCACCTGTTTGTCATCAGTGTTCCGTATTATCATTCCGGGGAACCTATTTATTAACGGAACCACCTGTTTGTCATCAGTGTTCCGTATTATCATTCCAGGGGACCTATTAATTAACGGAACCACCTGTTTGTCATCAGTGTTCCGTATTATCATTCTGGGGAACCTATTTATTAACGGAACCACCTGTTTGTCATCAGTGTTCCGTATTATCATTCCGGGGAACCTATTTATTAACGGAACCACCTGTTTGTCATCAGTGTTCCGTATTATCATTCCAGGGTACTTATTTATTAACGGAACCACCTGTTTGTCATCAGTATTCCGTATTATCATTCCGGGGAACCTATTTATTAACGGAACCACCGATTGTCATCAGTGTTACGTATTATCATTCCGGGGGACCTATTTATCAACGGAACCACCAGTTTGTCATCAGTGTTCCGTATTATCATTCTGGGGAACCTATGTATTAACGGAACCACCTGTTTGTCATCAGTGTTCCGTATTATCATTCTGGGGAACCTATTTATTAACGGAACCACCTGTTTGTCATCAGTGTTCCGTATTATCATTCTGGGGAACCTATTTATTAACGGAACCACCTGTTTGTCATCAGTGTTCCGTATTATCTTTCCGGGGAACCTATTTATAAACGGAACCATCTGTTTGTCATCAGTGTTCCGTATTATACAAAACAAAAAGATAAAAAGGTGTCGCCTAGTGACGCAAAATTTATCACGCCTTTTTGGAAGGCAAGGATTAACTTATATCTATCTTAATGACAAAGTTGTCTACGATTGACGTCAGCTGTTGTTATCTTTACTATAAGGTAAAATTATTGCACTTTAAGCTCTCGGAATTTTTGGCTGACAATTTAGTTGCAGTTCCGATAATTTACAATGATAATTTTGAAAGGTAATTCGAAAAAAAAATACAAACAATCAAACAATTATAAGAAAAAGGTTTGTAACATCCTGTCCATAGCTGGATTATTATAATGATTGTTTGATTGTTGTTTGCTTAAATTGTAAAAATATTAATATGTATAAGTTATATTCTAATTAACTGGTACTTTTAAATGAACATTTACATTATATAACTGCATTCTCGCATTACTAACTTCATAAAAAATCTGGACCTTAGATTCTCTGTTTTTTTTACAATCCAAGATAGCGAAAGATACCCTTACCACATTAAGTGACTTTTCTTATATATTTTTTTTTATAAAAGATACAGGAATAACCGAAGAGAACAATCACTTTCGACGGAAATCTTTACTTTCCAAATATGTATGCTCCTACACATGCTGTATCCAGCATTTTATATATTTAAAAAACCTTATATAGATACATTTTGACTCTGAAAAACAAATATTTTGGACGGCTTTAGTCTGAATTGAAATTTAAAAAAAAATTACTCAAATAACCAGTTGACCTGAAATCAATAAAATTAATGTTAACCCCTCTTTTACTTGACTTTAAAGTTTTGTATAGTAACAAGTCGCGTTTAAGCTTTATGTTTATAAAATAGTACCAAAGTTCCAGGCCATCGTTGTATGGACACAAAATAAAGTCATAAATGAACAAAATGTCTAATATAAGAAATAACGTCAATTTAACGTTAAAATAACGATGATTTTATTTAAAACTGGTATTTTATACAGGCTACATATATACTGAATGAAAAAATGTCCTCTGCTTTCTAAATATATTTTTCATTTCTGAATATAACCTAAAATCAACAGTTAGGACAATATTTGGAAATATAAAATTGTTGACCTTTGACCTCAATTATGCAAAATTCCGACCACTTCTCATGATTACGGCATCATTGATTAATCTGAAAGTTCACAATTTTCTCTTTTCAGTGATATATAGTCAGACGTGTGCTCGGTGGGTGCAATTTTCAATTCTTTATTACTTTAAGCACATCATGCGTATCAGTGCAATAAATACAAATACATTTCTATAACACAACATGACATAATACACCAGAGAAGCAAATAAATATCAAGTATTGACCAATAACAGTTCGGTCCTATGATTAAGTGCATTAAACAAGAATTTACACAAATTACGCAAATCTTTTACATTTTCAGTGCTAAGAAGTTGCACTAATTTAAACGATGACGTCTATAATAATAAGGTTTAATAAACTGTCTCCTTAAGTCTCTATAGCATTCACATTGTAAACCAAGTGGAATTCATCTTCAGTGATATTCCAAGTACAAAGAGTACACTTTCTATCTAACCTATTTACTCCACGATAACGGCCTACTTCGACAGACAAATTATGAGAAGACAATCTAAGGCGAGTTAAAAACACTCTAAAATTCATATGTTTAGTTAGATAATTCTGTAAACATACATTATTGACAATATATTTATATAAATAACACTTAGATGAAACGTTCAGTTGATCATTTAAAGTCTGTTTTGCTTGATCATATATCCTTGTTTTTACAAATAATAATAAATTTGTATCAATAATCAAATTGTCTTGGTTATACCAGATCTCATTTAAACCTAAGTTAAATAATAATTGTTGCAGTTGATAAATCCAACTGGTTCTAATATTACAGAAATTATACAGTTGTTCCCTGTAGCAGTTTTTAAGAACACAGTTGCATTACCTACATGTATACTATGCAGCTGGGGTCGTGTTTTTTTTCAAATGTGACAAAGTTCTACTTGCCAGCATGATGCAAATTGTACATGTACATTAATTCTTATTTCTTGTAAGGCGTGAACCGAAGTTAAATATAAAAGATATTTAACAGTATATGTATCAAAAAGTTATTTCAATCCCATATTATTAGAAACGGTTAATGTCATCCCATTCTCGGCGTCTTAATTTCTTTACCATTGCCATAAATTCGATGTTCTTGTCATTATTATGCTTTTTCGTTTTTAAGGGATTTCATCAAAGCTCAAAGTATTTGTTCTATTGTGTATTCTGTTTTTTGCAATTAAACTCTAATGGTGTGATGAAAAAATACATTTATAAGAAACATGTATGATTAAAAGCTACAAACAAAGCAATCACAAATAAAAATTGTCAGTTTCCTATACTAAGTTGGAATACTGTATTATAATTGGCCCTATGGTTTCATAATAATGCGAGGCTATTGTAAAATGTACTCAGAGAAAGTTGTAAGTGCATATGAACTTTGGAGGTTTGAGCTATCATTGATAAGTTAAATCCCGATAAGATAACATTTCAATAAATAAAATCTTTTGTTGCAGTGCTCTGAAGTACACCTAGCAACAATATATTAATATGATATAAAAACTTTATTTTGTTACATTCACTTGTTAGTTTCATATATAAGAGATGCAGATGTTT
The DNA here is from genome assembly GCF_965363235.1 of Mytilus galloprovincialis. NCBI lineage: Eukaryota > Metazoa > Mollusca > Bivalvia > Mytilida > Mytilidae > Mytilus > Mytilus galloprovincialis. Next base: position 53,726,918 of record NC_134851.1, read on the forward strand.
ATTAATGTAATTAGAAAATCATTGAAAACTGAACAATGGCTGTATGTACAAGAAACTAAATGTTCAAACCAATATACAAACAAGTCTAAATATGTGTACAACAATTTGGATAAAATGAATTACCAGTACATGATTTAGTAGAATAACTAAAATGTTGCAGAAGAAAGAATAGCCTTCGTCAGTGTCGATATTGTTTTTATAATTTCGTTTGCTTGCATTTGTCAGGTTGTGTTTAACTTCAGTTTCAGAGAATTTTGCAATATTATGGTGGTCGTGTTTTCTGGAGGAAACAACAATTGACCTTCGACGGGTAAATTTTATTTTCAAAATATATGCTTTAAGTTTTCAGTATTTTATCATTTTAGTTGGAAAATAAATATGAATGACAAAACAGTTTGTATTTGTTAAAGATGACATTTGAACAATTCATCAACAGTTAAGATGATAATAAAATAGTAATTGTTTTTGAAAACAAAATCGGCACTAACGAAGGCCATTTGAAATGTCAAAATATTTCTCTTTTCATACAATAGGATTTCAATTAAAATGATTGGAAACAGTTCGTAAATACATCAGAATTAAAACACTACTGAAATAATCTTTACTGAAATAACACTGAAACATACCAGTTCATGTACTGATACACAACTGAAATTGAATATTCAGTACTGAATACATGACATAAGTAAAACGGAAGCGGAAGATACGTAAGGAGTATGCGCACTCGTTAAACAAAAACAAGCTGATAATATCATGGCAAAAAACAGAACAGACAAAAAATAAAACAGAACGAACCCACAAAAAACCGGTGATGATCTCAGATACTCCAGAGGAGTAGATTGTTTAGTGTTGCTCATGTAAGCAATAAAAGCCGTTATAAGTCTAGTTTGGTAGGTCACAGACGAAGACGGGCTTGTGGTTACAATTGGAACATAACCGTCATCATCTGAGAAACAGAAATTCCATGAAGCTTATCTTATGACGCTTTTTTTGGCGTCTGTAAAATTTTAAAGACATAACCTAAAATAAAATTGAGAATGGAAATGGGGAATGTGCCAAAGAGACAACAACCCGACCATAGAAAAAAAACAACAGCAGAAGGTCACCAACAGGTCTTCAATGTAGCGAGAAATTCCCGCACCCGGAGGCGTCCTTCAACTGGCCCCTAAACAAATATATACTAGTTCAGTGATAATGAACGCCATACTAATTTCCAAATTGTACACAAGAAACTAAAATTAAAATAATACAAGACTAACAAAGGCCAGAGGCTCCTGACTTGGGACAGGCGCAAAAATGCGGCGGGGTTAAACATGTTTGTGAGATCTCAACCCTCCCCCTATACCTCTAGCTAATGTAGAAAAGTAAACGCATAACAATACGCACATTAAAATTCAGTTCAAGAGAAATCCGAGTCTGATGTCAGAAGATGTAACCAAAGAAAATAAACAAAATAACAATAATACATAAATAACAACAGACTACTGGCAGTTAACTGACATGCCAGCTCCAGACTTCAATTAAACTGACTGAAAGATTATGATTTCATCATATGAACATCAGGCACAATCCTTCCCGTTAGGGGTTTAGTATCATACCATCATAACATATATGAGAAGAACATAACCCGTGTCATGCCAACAACTGGTTTTTGAATAAATGTGTTTAGTTCCGATGCAAAGACCCTATAAGTGAATCAATATTAACGCCAAAATATGCAATCTTTAATGACCTGACAACAGTATCGTAACTATATCCCTTCTTAATAAGTCTATTCAAAGGTTTTGTTAGTTTTTGAGGTGAATACTGACACCTTTGTGCTTTATAAAGAATATTTCCATAAAAAAATTGGATGTGAAATACCGGAACGTATAAGAAGTCTGCATGTTGAGCTATATTTACGAATGATGTCCTTATACCGATGATAAAATTTAGTAAATGTTTTGACTAGTTTGTGATATCGAAAACCCTGGTGTAATAATTTTTCTGTAATACATAAATTTCTCTCGTTAAAATCTAAAACATTGTTACATACACGAGCGAATCGTACAAGTTGAGATATATAAACACCGTAAGATGGTGACAAGGGAACGTCACCATCTAAAAATGGATAATTAACGATAGGAAATGAAAAATCATCTCTTTTATCATAAATTTTAGTATTCAGCTTTCCGTTAGTGATATAGATATCAAGATCGAGGAAAGGGCATTGGTCATTGTTAGTATTAGCTTTATTCAAAGTAAGTTCAACAAGATAAATGTCTTTAATATACATACTGAAGTCGTCATTATTGAGAGCCAAAATATCATCCAAATATCTAAAAATATTATTAAATTTGTTTATCAGATGTTGTTTCGATGGGTCTTTGCTTATTTTTGTCATAAATTGTAACTCGCTATTTTAGTTTTGCCTTTACGGGCTTTACAGCGCAATGCATCCGCGATTTTTATAATTCATGAAGATTAAAAAGAAAGGATATGGGTATCCATGGATAAAATCAGAATATGCATGTAGCATAACGACCACATCGTCTCTCTGTCATGGATTATTTGTTGCACGAATTGAGCGCTGGTTTGAAATGAATTAAAAATCACAAATGTCACTGAAAACTAAGTTTTTGTTTCAATTTAACAAGTGTACATTCATAACGCTTGAAAGTATCTTTTTATTCTTACCTGTATATAAATGCTCATGAGGGCTTTAATTGCCGTTTTCCCTGCTTATTTCCATGTTTTGAGTGTACATTTAATCTTTTCTGTATGTGATTGATATATGTTCTGTTTTTATCAATATAAAATAGTATATATCACTTAAAACTCGAAAACCAGTGACAAACAGTACACAATAGTTATGACTTTAGTTAGTATATTTTAATGCAATTTATTCCGTAGTTTTAATTCTAGTACATGTACATGGATATTTTAGTTCTGAACGTCCGCCTCTTTCCTTGAAGTCATTCCACATAATCTTTCATTCCTGTCAATCTGTGTTTAATACATACATGCATCTTACTTATCTGTTTGGTTCAATTTGCTTTCGTTTTTATTTTGTTGTGTTGTCGAATACCTCATATTTCTCCTTTGTTAATTATTCACAAGACGTTGAAGTTGAGATATAACCATACACTTTCTCACAGTAGGTGTACTATGCAGCTGGGGTCTTGTTTTTCCCGGCATGTGACAAAATTCTACGTCCAACATGATGCAAGTTGTACATGTACATTAATTCTTAATTCTTGTAAGGCGCGAACCGAAGCTAAATATAAAAAATATTTAACCTTATATGTGATAAAAAGTTATTTCAATCCCATATTATTAAAAAGATATATAAAACTGTGTTACGGTGCTTTGTAGTACATTAAGCAACATTATATTAATATGACATAAAAACTTTATTTCGTTAGTTTCATATACAGGAGATGCAGATGTTTAAAAATGTAATTAGAAAATCATTATAAGGTTAACAATGGTATACATAGTGTCCCAGTCCTTAAACATCTTGATATATTAAAAAATAATTGATTATGTTCTTTTAAATTTATTGTTTATTATATACATACAAGTCTAAATATACGAACAACGATTTTGATAAATTCACCATTAAGATTACCAGTACATGATTTCGTAGAATAACCAAAATGTTGCAGAAGAACGAATGGCTTTCATCGGTGTAGACATTGTTTTTATAATTCTGTTTGCTTGTTTGGCTTCATTTTCAGAGAATTTAGCTATATTATGGTGGTCGTGTTTTCTGGGGGAAAGAACAATTGACCTTCGACGGGAAAAGTTTATTTAAAAAAATATGCTCTAAGATTTCAGTATTTTTTTCATTTTAGTTGAAAAATAAGTTAATTTATGTGAATGACAAATCAATTTGTATCTGTTAAAGATGGCATTAAAACAAATCACTAACTGTTAAGATGGTAATTAAAAATTGATTGCTTTCTGAAAAAAAAACCGCCACTAACGAAGGCCATTTGAAATGTCAGAATATTTCTCTTTCATACATTAGGATTTTAAGTAAAATGATTGGAAACAAAACGTAAATACATCAAAATCAAAACACTACTGAAATAATCATCACTGAAATACCACTGAACTAACCCAGTACTGATACACAACTGAAATTGAATGTTCAGTACTGAATACATGACATAAGTAAAACGGAGGTGGAAGATACTTTTATTTAGGAGTATGCGCACTCGTTAGTCAAAAATGAGTTGCAAAAAAATCGAAAAAGACAGACATCAGTATACAAAACACAACATAGAAAAAATACTGAACAAAACGAACCCACAAAAAAAACCCAAAGAAGATCTCAGGTACTCCAGGGGTTGAAGTCATAAAACTTTGCTCAGTGCTTGTAGCACAAAAAATCATGCTCGAAACATGAAATCCAGCATTTTGATTGGTTAATTTTTGAGTACGAGTACAAAAAACTTACTCGAAAGTTTTATGACCGCAAGTCCAGAAGAGTAAGCAATTTCTGTTGTGTTGCTCATGTAAGTACCAAAAACGTTGATAAGTCTCGTTCGGTAGGTCACAGGCGAGAATGAGATTATTTTAAGGACAATTGGTACATTTTCGTCGTCTTCTGAAAAACAGACATCCCATGACACTTATCCAACTTGTGATGCCATGTGTCATTAGACGAATACATCGTGTTACTGTCATGGTTTGTTTGTGGCATGAGTTTGGCACTAGTTGGAAATTAACTACATATTGTCTGAAAAATGTCACTGCAAACTGTGTCAGTTTTTGTTGTTATCTGTATACAAATGTTCATTAGAACTTTTGTTACATGTTTTCCCTGCTTATGCCCATGTTTTGAGTGTAGAGTTAATAATTTCCGTATGTGATTGATTAAGGTTCTGTTTTATCAATATGACATATCATGCGTTGTATATCAAACTTGAGAACAAGTGACAAAACGTACATGCATTATAATAAACATAGTTATGCTTCTAGATGGTATATTTAAATGCGACGTATTAAGTTGTTCTAATTATTGTTCAAGTGCATGGATTTTACACGTCTGAACGTCTACAACTTTCCTTGAAGGCTTTACACATAATCATCGAATCTTTTTAATGTAGTTAGTACATAAGTGTATTTAACTTATACGTCTGCTTTATTTGGCTTTTGTTTTTGTTTGTTGTGTTGACGAATACTTCATATTTCCCCCTTATTTATACAGTACTGTAATTATAAAGTTGAGATAACCATACATTTGTCACAGTAGGTAAATAAACTCATCATAGATATCAGGATTAAAATTCCATATGTACGCCATACGCTCGTTTCGTCTATCAAAGACTCATCAGTGACGCTCGAATCAAAAAATGTTTAAAAGGCCAAATATAGTACGAAGTTAAAGAGCATTGAGAACCAAAAACTCCTTAAAGTTTTGCCAAATACAGCTAAGGTAATCTTCTCCTGAGGTAGAGTATCCGGCTGATATCGCTCTACTTTCAAATGTGTCAAAATCTTAATGTGTTAATCTGATGAAAATTGTAAATGAAGATTCTTTTTCTCGTGAGGCGTGAAATCGAAGCTTAAAATAAATACCAGGGGTATTTTGTAGAATAGGTGATAAAAATTGATTATCAACTACATATGATTAGAAATTATTGTTTTTATCATAGATTTACAGCAAATGATTACATTTTTACATAGAGCACTATACATGGCAAAATCCGTATCGCATGCTGTATCACCACGAGAAACCAATATTATTCTGTTTTTATCATATATTTAGTACAAAATACAGCAATTTTGAACATCTATTAAAGGTTCTTTTTCCCAGTCTGTATCACCTACCCTGTATCGCATACCCCGTATCGTATGGCTATTATGATCATAAACAAGCTTCTGTCCAAGTTTTGTAGAAATTCAGTATAGTTTAAGAAAGTTATTAAAATTTCAAAAACTTTAACCACAGAGTGAATATTTGTGGACGCCGCCGACGACGACGACGACGCCGACGACGGAATGTATGATCGCTTAGTCTCGCTTTTTCGACTAAAGTCGAAGGCTCGACAAAAAGAGAGAAAACAACGATGAGAACTCGTGCATAGACAGAAACCTACGAGATTAAAAGATGGGATATTGTTTTTTGTTTGTATTTATATGAAATATTGAAGGTATGCTTTTTTCCATCTTGAAAACAACAAAATTGAAAACGGAAATGGTTAATGTGTCAAAGAGACAACCATCCAACAAAGAGCAGAAAACAGCCCAAGGTTACCAATGAGTCTTCAACAAAAGGAGAAAATCCCGCATCCGGAGGCGGGCTGTAGCTAGCCCCTAAAAAATGTTTGCAATTTTCAAACCTGTGTTGCACAACACAAAGCCAAAGATCGGGTGCACAAACATAAATGAGCACGAAGACTGACTTTGTCATTTACGGACACCTACGATGTGAAAAAAATTATATCAAGACGATAAAAAATATAAGACCAAATTAGTTGTGCATCTTGCAATCATTACCTGAAAAAAAAATACTCACCAAGAAAAGTGTTGCATACATTTCATTGTGAAAAATCATGTAAATTAAATGAAAGTGAAAGACGCCTTTTCCCGGGGTGTAAACAAAGGGTGGTGTGTTGAAGTGTTTTGGTATGGAGAACACACCAAGTGAGTTTCAGGTCAAAAGAATGCATGTAGCTGTTAGCACATTGATGATTTGGACGATCAGACAAAGCAACACAGCTTGTTAGACATATAGACCGACTGATAGCCATGTCGACAGACCGTTGGACATGTATACACAGCTTGTTAGACATATACACCGATTCGTATAGCCATGTCGACAGACTGTTGGACATGTAGACACAGATTGGTAGATACATGTATATTAGACCGATTGATAGCCATGTCGACAGACCGTTGGACATGTAGACATAGCTTGTTAGACATATACACCGATTCGTATAGCCATGTCGACAGACTGTTGGACATGTAGACACAGCTTGGTAGATATAATAGACCGATTGATAGCCATGTCGACAGACCGTTGGACATGTAGACATAGCTTGTTAGACATATACACCGATTCGTATAGCCATGTCGACAGACTGTTGGACATGTAGACACAGCTTGGTAGATATAATAGACCGATTGATAGCCATGTCGACAGACTGTTGGACATGTAGACACAGCTTGGTATAGACATATAGACCGATTGATTTTCATGTCGACAGACTGTTGAACATAACACAGAATGGTAAACATGTTAATAGACTGTAGTAAACACATAGATAGACTGTTGGACATGTAGACAGAATAGAAGACACAAAGAAGGACTGGTTAATATGTAGTCACACTTTTGAACATGTAGACACAGACCAGTCGAGTGCTCACATAGACAGATCGGCGAAAATGTAGACGGACTAGTTGACATAGTCAGAGTTGTAAACATGTAGATAAACAGGTGAATATGAAGACAGACTTGTTGACACATAGACGGAACGATGCGAATGTAGACAGACTTGTGTAAATGTGAATGGGCAAAAAATTGTCAACATAAAAACCTATGTCTAACACTAATTTTAATTTATAGACATACAGTCAAACCTGCTTTAAGAGACCAGCTGTGTTAAGCAAAAAACTGTTAAAAGACTACCGATTTTAGATCCCTCTGTATAGTACATTTCATAAATATAGAACCTTTATTAAAAGACCACCTGTCTTAAGAGACCACCTTTTTTGCTATCCCATAAGTTGTCTCTTAAAACAGGTTTGACTGTATATAGGAAAATCTATAATTTGGGGGAAAGATTGGCATTGGGGAAAAGTTACTATATGTATACGTATAGCCAATTTTTCGCTGGTGGAAGAATGGCATTGATATAACATTTCCCATGGGATAAAATTGGCTCATACTTGTTTCCCCCTGGGGGAAACTGGCATGGGAAAGAATGGTTATATAACACCGGTAGTTCGGTGGTTGTCGTTGGTTTATGTCTGTCAAATTTGTTCTTCGAAATTGTTTTGTTATAAATAAGACCGTTTGTTTGCTGGTTCGAATTCTTTGCATTGCCTTTCATAGCCGACTTTCCGGAATGGGTTTTACTTATTGTTGAAGGCCGTATGGTTGTTTATATTATTGCTTACATCCACTTCATTTGAACTCTATTGCATAATTGTCCCATTGGCAATCATTCCAAATCTCTAGTTTTATATAATCTGTTGAAATTTATATCACAACCTGTATAAACATCGGTCATTTGTAAAAGTTAGACGTCATTGCAGCAAATCAATAGAGTGAACGTCGATTAAAGAAGCTCAAAAGTGGACGTCGATTTGAGAACAACAAAAAAAACGTCGGTTAGTGGGGTATAAAATTGGGCCGTCGATTTGGCATGTTATTTTTATGTCGTCGAATTTCGACGTCGATTTGAGGAACAGCCGTCGATTAGAGACTGATGAGTCTTAAATATATATGCAAATAGTTTATATGACAATACCATTTTGGTTTTTTAAAGATGTTTTTTTTTTTTGGCTTTAATTATCAAAAGAGTTATTTTGTGTGATGCTACGTTTCGATATTTGGTATCATGCTATATAGTGCGACTGCAGTTTTTCTTATATTTGTCTTATAAGAATCTTACGACGAATACATAAACATTAAATCCTGTTAGTACTATAAATGCATTAAATAACTTCTTTCGGGATTTTGATTGCGGGACCGTAAACGTATTATACGGGCGAACTACATTTGCGCGAAATTCAAAATGACAAGCATTTCGTTTGCGCAAAAAAATCGACTTAATACTCTTGCGCGAATTTACCTGAGTTTTTATTGTGAGAAAATGAGATTCTTATATTTAAGAGATAATTTGTGGCAGCCGTATAGATTTGTTTTCATTTTACAATGGGTTGGGCATGTATATTGGATTATTACCGAGCGATAGCGATGCCTGGTATACTACATGTGGTAATAGTTGTAAAAAGACTTTGGACCATTGTTGGTACGATTTGTTACTTCATTAGACACTACAATAACAACAACAACAACAATACTTTATTTTAAGAGGGTTACACAGTTCGCTATATAACTAATCTTCCCTGAGACCCTCATCATGAAATTCAAACAAAATGTAAACACATACATTGCATACATTAGTATAAAAAGTCAAGTATGATAGTAAAATTCAATACAACTTGATAAAATGTGATGAAAAAATAAACATGATTACATAATAAGTTTATGATATTTTTGATACGGCTAGGTTGATTTCAATAAATGATCTGTTATTTTGTATTTGAAAGAATTAATATTTGTAATATTTCTTAACGGTATTGGCAAATTATTCCACAAGAATGGTCCAGAATACATAAAAGATTTTTGGACAATTGTGTTTTTGGTTTAGGGAGTATGAGGTTTCCTTGAACAGCATTTCTCAAGGGGTATGGATTTTTGTCTGAAACATAATGAAACTTGTTAGTTAGATATGATGGGGCATCATTTTTAATGCACTTAAATGGCATCACTAACTTGTGATATTTTTTTCTTCTCTGTTCAACTGTCATCCAGTTTAAGCGTTTGAATACGGGCTCAGAAGGAGCGAAAGGTTCTGTTTCTAGTATTAATCAAGCAGCTCTATTTTGTAATTTTAATATCCTATTTAAACCCTCACTGCTACACTGTACGTCGTCCACACTGTGATTTCAGCTCAATAGTTACGTAAATTTCTTCTCTGTAGTCGCCAAATTTATTTCATTTTTGTTGAGCCTTCGACTTTAGTCGAAAAAGCGAGACTAAGCGATCCTACTTTCCGTCGTCGTTGGTGTCGTCGTCGGCGACGTCCGCAAATATTCACTCTTTCTTAAACTATACTGGATTTCTACCAAACTTGGACAGAAGCTTGTTTATGATCATAAGATAGTATCCAGAAGTAAATTTTGCAAAAATAAAATTCCTTTTTTCTGTATTTTACTTTTAAATGGACTTAGATTTTCTGCCAGGAAACAACACATTCATGCACTCTGTGGTTAAAATTTAAAAAAAAAATTAATAACTTAATTTCTTATACTATTTTAAATTTGTACCAAACTTAGACAGAAAGAAGCTTGTTTATGATCAAAAGCTAGTATCTAGAAGGAAATTTTGTTAATATTTTGTATCTGTGTATCTGTATTTTACTTATAAATGGACTTAGTTTTTTTTCCAGTTAACATTACATACAGTCTGCAGTTAAAGTTTTTAAAACATTATTTTATTAGATTCATAAACTATCCTGGATTTTTACCAAACTTGGACAGAAGCGTCTTACAATCAAAAGATAGTATCAAGAGGAATATTTTCATTGATTTTCTTCCTCATTTTTGTAGAGCCTGCGGTTTACAGCCAAAGTAGGCGAGACACTGGGTTCTGTGGAACCCTTACAATTCTTTTATTTACAGGAGTATCTGACATTATATCGTCAGCAAAACTGTCCTCAACTTCCTCCGCAGGAAGAAATGGCAATCAGAAAATCTGCGTTGACCATTTTTCTATTTCATTTGACCTATCTTTGTCCTCATTAGCTAAACCTAAATTTTGTATTTTGTCCAAGATGAAAACAACAATCTTTGACTGTAGTATTTGGATGAGTTTTAACAAAAAGTTCAAATTAATTCTTTTTTTGTGAACTATAAGTAAATTTTCGTAACTTTAGAATTTCTTTAACTCGACCATTCACGACTCATTAATGTCTCCATCAAGACTCACACCGACCACTAATTGAAAACATATTCGAATTCCGACCAATTCGCAATCTCTAGACGATCTTTACTCAAAGAGCTAGACTAAATCAACTATATTCGATCTCAGCCCGATCTTGACCAGACCAGGTCGACCTGGTCGTATAGGGGTCGTATGGATAGTCTGGAATTTGTCGGGTATGTACAATTGCAGTATAACAAACGTCTGAATGTGTTAAGCCCTGACGCAGCGGAGGGAGCAATAAGTGTTAACCTTGTCCGTCCGTACGTTCGTCCGATCAGTTAGTTTCCAGTCTCTCTAGATTTTGCCCCAACCAAATTTTATGACACGTATACACAATGCTTTCCATAATACACAGATTATGTGCGAATTTGGATGGCGTCACTTTTATCTATCAATTTTGAGAAATAGCCCTTTATAATGCTATAGATCTATATATATGCAAGCGGGGCATTATTTGTGTGCCATAGACACATTCTCTTTTTAATTCATTTGGTTAGATTCAGTAGTTTACAGAAGGTCTGAGTAAAAACAGACATTTAAGATATCTACATCGAAACGATGCAGTTGGATTGGTAGGCAATGTGGTTGGTCTTCCAGAATGACAGGTTAATAGTTGTGATGGACCTTTAAAAGAGCGTAGAAGACAGCAACGTGCGCCAAGGAATCTAGGTGTAGAGACAGCGGTTGACACGACGACAAAATGAAAGACTTGCAGGAGTTCAATAAAGAAGACCCCAAATGTTTATAAAAACGTCCTCAAAGTAGAGTAGGAAGCTGATATGTTATGGTAGATTCCGTTGCTGTTTTCTTGAAAATGACATCTTCAAATGAGATTTGTCCCTAGATTGGTGCTTGTTAGAAAACAACATTTTATCAGCCCGGGCCCTTTTCTCTCCTTTCTTACAAATTAAGCCTACTGTTTGTGTCATATGTGTATATGTGTGTTATCAGTATTTTGTATAGATTTGATATCCATAAGTTGAAAGGTTAAAGCTAGAATGTATTTTTGACGTCTCCATGGCACCAACCTTCATGGATTTGCTAAAAGTGGTGTAAAGGTGTCACACACTTTCTCAAAATTTGGTCAAAAGTTTAAATTTCAATTCCTTGGAGTGATACCTTTTCTCAAACTGTTTACATATATCCATCAAGAAATCAAATAAAAATCATCGACGTTCGTCTCATTGTTTTGTTTGCGTCTAAAAGATCGTGTGAAAAAAGTTTTTGTAAACATTTGGGCCCGCTGCATGTTTGTGCCTCTCCCAAGTCAGGGGCCTCTTAAATATTATTAGTACACATTTCCTTGAGGGGACAGATGCAGCCCACCACCGGGTGTGAATTTTTCTCCCTATGTTGAAACATGATTAACATTTTGTCCTACAAAAAAATCTGGACCTAATGAAAATACGGACTCTCAAAAAGAAAATAATCCATAAAATTAATGAAAAATAATCTTGATGTTCATATAAACAAACTGGCTTTCTAAAAATGATTGTTAGTGCGCAATTACTTTCATATTTAAAACAAAAAATCCTCCGTGGCCAAAATGCGGGATCTCATTTCCTTCCGGTGCATCTGAGACCATTCCAGTTTTCGTGTTGCTTAGTTTTTTATTTTCTATGCTGTGATATGTTGGCTGCTCAGCTGTTTGTCTTCTCGTCGGTTTTCGTTTTTCACCATGGCTGTATCGGTTTGTTTTCAACCTTTTGAATTTGCTTGTTCTTTTGGTACCGTTTGCCTCTCTTCTTAAATGATATAAAATGTTAACCCTCCTTGTAGAAGTACAGACAAGTACTGTATTTGGAGTAATTTTTGCTTGGTTAATCATTTGTTTGTTAATATTTATGAAATGTATGAACAACAAAACATTTCTTCTGTAGCAAAGTTTCCAAATTGTCAATACATAATCAATTTATATTGTGTAGATTTAGATGTGGAAGTCACCGATTACCTATCGAGATAACATATCAAGAAATGATAGGTTGTGCCATCTTTGCGATGCAAGAGGCGTAGGTGATGAATATCATTATGTTATGTCATGTAATGCTCTAAATCAAGAAAGAAAGAGGTTGTTACCATACTATTGTACTCTTCGTCCACATATTTATAAATATCAATAATTGATGAGCTCTAATAATTATATTGTTCTTGAAAAACTTTGTAGATTTATAAAAATTATAAATGTGAGGGTCACTAGCTCCTCCTGGTTAGTTTGTAATTTAATGTTTATGTTTGTATTGTTCACATGTGCTTCAATATTTAATGTAATTGTTTATATATTCTCTGTAACTATGTAATTTGTAGTTTATGAGAAATAAAATTCGAGTGTCTGGATTGTCTGAAAGGTAATCAGCTCTGCATATCTAGATGAAATTATATATTCGTTTCGTCAAGCAAATAATTATAATCCCTTATTAAAGTTCACCTATGAAATCTCAAAAATAAAATGTCGTTCTTAGATGTTGATGTATAAATCAAAGGTCAAAGATTTACAACACATGGCATGCTTGACCTTGAAATACATTTAAAGAAACCAGATATAGCTGTCACTCACAGCATGTATTCAGAGGATTTATTAAAGGTTAAGCAATACGCCAAATTAGAAACACAAGTGACCATAACAAATTAAATAAACAATCTAACTAATTTCAAAGTGAAATTATTAGATACGGCATACACAAGAATTGCGGACAGCTCAGCTGGATGGCCTTATCAACTATCCCACAGGGAGCAGTTATCATTAAAATATTTTTTAACGTTATTGTCTATGGGGAATTGTGACCACTAGTTAGATAAACGAATACTTTGCCTACACTACAGATATCATATAAAATTAACAAACAAGTTGCTTTCTTTAAAAAAAGAAATGCAATCGTAAACCCAAAATACATTTTTGATATTAAATATTAGATATTTTTTAAGAAAAGAGTTGGTTTCTAGCCTAATTACAAATTAATGATTTTTGTGCTTATAAAATAGAAATGCAATACGTGAAACTTAATAGGTGATTTTATTGGAATTTGAGATACACAACAGCCTGTGTTTGATTTTGCTTTTTCCACCTGCCCACCCGTGGCCACTCTAGCTATAATCTTTTTTTTGTAAAAATATTGATTACAAATACTTATCTGCTTTTTTCAAGTGATTGTACTTGCATGTTTTTTAGATTAAACAAAAGAAACTACATGCCCACTCCTATGGGTGGGCAGAGTGGAAAAGGTATATTTTTTGCCCACCCGGTGCCCACTCCTTTGGTGGGCCGGTAGACAAAGCAGAATCCACCTGCGCTGTAGTGTATGTTCATAGTTTGAACAAAGAAAATTCACAATTATGAAAATTGTAAGGTGTTCCTTTTATATTTAAACATGTTCTTTCATTAACTTTTAAAAAGTGTCTTTTACATGGTATAGTTACATTAATGTTTTATGGTATGTATGCAAGATTTTTTAAAACAGGTATATTCATAAGCAAATGTTTTAGTCAGAAGCATGTTGTTTGAATTGTTATAACAGTGTTTTGGTACACTTAGTAGGATGCAGTTCAAAGTAAGCCAAATATTGAAGGCTGTATTATAACCTGTAATTCCTTACTTTAACTACACTGTATCTTACTGGAGAGTTCTCTTTTGGTATTCCTACCACTTTACAAACACATTTTCTCTCTGACATTTGATTATTTCATTAGAATAATCTAAATATTTAAATTGAACTGAAGTAGCCTTGTAGGTTTCTTATATTGACCTATCCTTCTTCTCTTATACTAGTCTAGTCATTTGGGTGCACTGTATAACCTACTGATCACTGAGATGAAATTGAGAATGGAAATGGGGAATGTGCCAAAGAGACAACAACCCGACCATAGAAAAAAACAACAGCAGAAGGTCACCAACAGGTCTTCAATGTAGCGAGAAATTCCCGCACCCGGAGGCGTCCCTCAGCTTGCCCCTAAACAAATATATACTAGTTCAGTGATAATGAACGCCATACTAATTTCCAAATTGTACACAAGAAACTAAAATTAAAATAATACAAGACTAACAAAGGCCAGAGGCTCCTGACTTGGGACAGGCGCAAAAATGCGGCGGGGTTAAACATGTTTATGAGATCTAAACCCTCCCCCTATACCTCTAGCCAATGTAGAAAAGTAAACGCATAACAATACGCACATTAAAATTCAGTTCAAGAGAAGTCCGAGTCTGATGTCAGAAGATGTAACCAAAGAAAATAAACAAAATGACAATAATACATAAATAACAACAGACTACTAGCAGTTAACTGACATGCCAGCTCCAGACTTCAATTAAACTGACTGAAAGATTATGATTTCATCATATGAACATCATGCACAATCCTTCCCGTTAGGGGTTTAGTATCTACCATCATAACATATATGAGAAGAACATAACCCGTTTCATGCCAACAACTGTTTTTTGAATAAATGTGTTTAGTTCCGATGCAAAGACCCTATAAGTGAATCAATATTAACGCCAAAATATGCAATCTTTAATGGTTTGTAATTAAAGAAAACATGTAACCTGTAAATTTACATTTTGCCTAATTGTACCACATTGTGTCTTGAAAGGGAGTTGTGTCAATGACATTCATACCACATCTTCTGAATTTTAAAGCGAATCTGTTTTGAATGAAAAATTAATTGATTTCCAATATTGATTTTTTTTTTTAACTCAAACCAGTTGAATCTAGAGAAAGTAATCTCCAATTATATATGTCATTCAATGTCAAGGTTCTTGGTGTTTCTATGTTTGTTTAGTGTGAGCTAAGGCTTCGTCCGTGTCAAGTTAAAGGACGTACATTGACCTATAATGGTTTATTTTTTTTAAATTGTCATTTGAATGGAGAGTTGTCTCATTGGCACTCATACCACATCTTTCTA